>NC_141689.1:1096536178-1096950098 GCF_964263255.1 Lissotriton vulgaris | reverse complement strand
TGGAGTTGTAGGGTGGATTTGGAGGGTGATTTGGAGTTGGAGGGTGGGATTTAGAGTAGGAGGGTGGAGTTGGAGGGTGGATTTGGAGTTGGAGGATGGATTTGGAGTTTGAGGGGGGATTTGGAGTTGGAGGGGGGTGGAGTTAGAGTTGGAGGGTAGATTTGGAGTTGGAGGGTGGAGTTGGAGGGTGGAGTTGGAGTTGGAGGTTGGAGTTGGAGGGTGGATTTGGAGTTAAAGGGTGTATTTGCAGTTGGAGGGTGGAGTTGGAGGGTGGAGGTGGAGATTGGAGTTGGAGGGTGGATTTGGAGTTGAAGGGTGGAGTTGGAGTTGGAGGGTGGAGTTGGAGGGTGGATTTGGAGTTGGAGGGTGGAGTTGGAGGGTGGATTTGGAGTTGGAGGGTAGAGTTGGAGGGTGGATTTGGAGTTAAAGGGTGTATTTGCAGTTGGAGGGTGGAGTTGGAGGGTGGAGGTGGAGTTGGAGGTTGGAGTTGGAGGGTGTATTTGGAGTTGGAGGGTGGATTTGGAATTGGAGGGTAGAGTTGGAGTTGGAGGGTGGAGTTGGGGATTGTAGTTGGAGGGTGGATTTGGAGTTGGAGGGTGGATAAGTTGGAGGGTAGTTTTGGAGTTGGAGGGTGGAGTTGGAGTTGGAGGGTAGATTTAGAGTTGGAGGGTGGATTTGGAGTTGGAAGGTTGATTTGGAGTTGGAGGGTGGATTTGGAGTTGGGGGTGGAGTTGTAGGATGGAGGGTGGAGTTGGAGGGTGGATTTGGAGTTGGAGGGTGGAGTTGGAGGATGGAGTTGGAGGGTGGATTTGGAGTTAGAGGGTGGATTTGGAGTTGAAGGGTGGAGTTGGAGGGCGGAGTTGGAGGGTGGATTCGGAGGGTAGAGTCGGGGGTGGATTAGGAGTTGCAGGATACATTTGGAGTTGGAGGGTCGATTTGGAGTTGGAGGGTGGAGTTGGAGGGTGGATTTGGAATTGGAGGGTGGAGTTGGAGGGTGGAGTTGGAGTTAGAGGGTGTATTTGGAATTGGAGGGTGGATTTGGAGTTAGAAGGTGGATTTGGAATTTTAGGGTAGATTTACAGTTGGAGGGTGGATTTGAGTTGCAGGGTCGATTTGGAGTGTGAGGGTGGATTTGGAGTTGGAGGGTGGATTTGAAGTTGGAGAGTGGATTTGGAGTTGGAGGGTGGATTTGGAGTTGGAGGGTGGAGTTGGAGGGTGGATTTGAAATTGTAGGGTGGAGCTGGAGGGTGGAGTTGGAGTTAGAGGGTGTATTTGGAGTTGGAGGGTGGATTTGGAGTTAGAAGGTGGATTTGGAGTTTGAGGGTAGACTTAGAGTTGGAGGGTGGATTTAGAGTTGCGGGGTCGATTTGGAGTTGGAGGGTGGATTTGGAGTTGGAGGGTGGATTTGAAGTTGGAGGGTGGATTTGGAGTTGTAGGGTGGATTTGGAGGGTGGTTTGCAGTTGGAGGGTGGATTTAGAGTAGGAGGGTAGAGTTGGAGGGTGGATTTGGAGTTGGAGGATGGATTTGGAGTTTGAGGGGGGATTTGGAGTTGGAGGGTGGAGTTAGAGTTGGAGGGTAGATTTGGAGTTGGAGGGTGGAGTTGGAGGGTGGAGTTGGAGTTGGAGGTTGGAGTTGGAGGATGGATTTGGAGTTGGAGGGTGGAATTGGAATTGGAGGGTAGAGTTGGAGTTGGAGGGTGAAGTTGGAGATTGGAGTTGGAGGGTGGATTTGGAGTTGAAGGGTGGAGTTGGAGTTGGAGGGTGGAGTTGGAGGGTGGATTTGGAGTTGGAGGGTGGAGTTGGAGGGTGGATTTGGAGTTGGAGGGTAGAGTTGGAGGGTGGATTTGGAGTTAAAGGGTGGATTTGCAGTTGGAGGGTGGAGTTGGAGGGTTGAGGTGGAGTTGGAGTTTGGAGTTGGAGGGTGTATTTGGAGTTGGAGGGTGGATTTGGAATTGGAGGGTAGAGTTGGAGTTGGAGGGTGGAGTTGGGGATTGTAGTTGGAGGGTGGATTTGGAGTTGGAGGGTGGATAAGTTGGAGGGTAGATTTGGAGTTGGAGGGTGGAGTAGGAGTTGGAGGGTAGATTTAGAGTTGGAGGGTGGATTTGGAGTTGGAAGGTTGATTTGGAGTTGGAGGGTAGATTTGGAGTTGGGGTGGAGTTGTAGGATGGAGGGTGGAGTTGGAGGGTGGATTTGGAGTTGGAGGATGGAGTTGGAGGGTGGATTTGGAGTTAGAGGGTAGATTTGGAGTTGAAGGGTGGAGTTGGAGGGCGGAGTTGGAGGGTGGATTCGGAGGGTAGAGTCGGGGGTGGATTAGGAGTTGCAGGATACATTTGGAGTTGGAGGGTCGATTTGGAGTTGGAGGGTGGAGTTGGAGGGTGGATTTGGAATTGGAGGGTGGAGTTGGAGGGTGGAGTTGGAGTTAGAGGGTGTATTTGGAATTGGAGGGTGGATTTGGAGTTGGAAGGTGGATTTGGAGTTTTAGGGTAGATTTACAGTTGGAGGGTGGATTTAGAGTTGCAGGGTCGATTTGGAGTGTGAGGGTGGATTTGGATTTGGAGGGTGGATTTGAAGTTGGAGAGTGGATTTGGAGTTGGAGGGTGGATTTGGAGTTGGAGGGTGGAGTTGGAGGGTGGATTTGAAATTGGAGGGTGGAGCTGGAGGGTGGAGTTGGAGTTAGAGGGTGTATTTGGAATTGGAGGGTGGATTTGGAGTTAGAAGGTGGATTTGGAGTTTGAGGGTAGACTTAGAGTTGGAGGGTGGATTTAGAGTTGCGTGGTCGATTTGGAGTTGGAGGGTGGATTTGGAGTTGGAGGGTGGATTTGAAGTTGGAGGGTGGATTTGGAGTTGTAGGGTGGATTTGGAGGGTGATTTGGAATTGGAGGGTGGATTTAGAGTAGGAGGGTGGAGTTGGAGGGTGGATTTGGAGTTGGAGGATGGATTTGGAGTTTGAGGGGGTATTTGGAGTTGGAGGGTGGAGTTAGAGTTGGAGGGTAGATTTGGAGTTGGAGGGTGGAGTTGGAGGGTGGAGTTGGAGTTGGAGGTTGGAGTTGGAGGGTGGATTTGGAGTTGGAGGGTGGAATTGGAATTGGAGGGTAGAGTTGGAGTTGGAGGGTGAAGTTGGAGATTGGAGTTGGAGGGTGGATTTGGAGTTGAAGGGTGGAGTTGGAGTTGGAGGGTGGAGTTGGAGGGTGGATTTGGAGTTGGAGGGTGGATTTGGAGTTGGAGGGTGGAGTTGGAGGATAGAGTTGGAGGGTGGATTTGGAGTTAAAGGGTGGATTTGCAGTTGGAGGGTGGAGTTGGAGGGTGGAGGTGGAGTTGGAGGTTGGAGTTGGAGGGTGTATTTGGAGTTGGAGGGTGGATTTGGAATTGGAGGGTAGAGTTGGAGTTGGAGGGTGGAGTTGGAGATTGTAGTTGGAGGGTGGATTTGGAGTTGGAAGGTGGATAAGTTGGAGGGTAGATTTGGAGTTGGAGGGTGGAGTTGGAGTTGGAGGGTAGATTTAGAGCTGGAGTGTGGATTTGGAGTTGGAAGGTTGATTTGGAGTTGGAGGGTGGATTTGGAGTTGGGGGTGGAGTTGTAGGATGGAGGGTGGAGTTGGAGGGTGGATTTGGAGTTGGAGGGTGGAGTTGGAGGATGGAGTTGGAGGGTGGATTTGGAGTTAGAGGGTGGATTTGGAGTTGAAGGGTGGAGTTGGAGGGCGGAGTTGGAGGGTGGATTCGGAGGGTAGAGTCGGGGGTGGATTAGGAGTTGCAGGATACATTTGGAGTTGGAGGGTCGATTTGGAGTTGGAGGGTGAATTTGGAGTTGGAGGGTGGTGTTGGAGGGTGGAGTTGGAGGGTGGATTTGGAATTGGAGGGTGGAGTTGGAGGGTGGAGTTGGAGTTAGAGGGTATATTTGGAATTGGAGGGTGGATTTGGAGTTAGAAGGTGGATTTGGAGTTTTAGGGTAGATTTACAGTTGGAGGGTGGATTTAGAGTTGCAGGGTCGATTTGGAGTGTGAGGGTGGATTTGGAGTTGGAGGGTGGATTTGAAGTTGGAGAGTGGATTTGGAGTTGGAGGGTGGATTTGGAGTTGTAGGGTGGATTTGGAGGGTGATTTGGAGTTGGAGGGTGGATTTAGAGTAGGAGGGTGGAGTTGGAGGGTGGATTTGGAGTTGGAGGATGGATTTGGAGTTTGAGGGGGGATTTGGAGTTGGAGGGTGGAGTTAGAGTTGGAGGGTAGATTTAGAGTTGGAGGGTGGAGTTGGAGGGTGGAGTTGGAGTAGGAGGTTGGAGTTGGAGGGTGGATTTGGAGTTGGAGGGTGGATTTGGAATTGGAGGGTAGAGTTGGAGTTGGAGGGTGGAGTTGGAGATTGGAGTTGGAGGGTGGATTTGGAGTTGAAGGGTGGAGTTGGAGTTGGAGGGTGGAGTTGGAGGGTGGATTTGGAGTTGGAGGGTGGAGTTGGAGGGTGGATTTGGAGTTGGAGGGTGGAGTTGGAGGGTAGAGTTGGAGGGTGGATTTGGAGTTAAAGGGTGGATTTGGAATTGGAGGGTGGATTTGAAGTTGGAGGGTGGATTTGGAGTTGGAGTGTGGATTTGGAGTTGGAGGATGGATTTGGAGGGTGGAGTTGGAGGGTGGTTTTGGAGTTGGAGGGAGGATTTGGAGTTGGAAGGTCGAGTTGGAGGGTTGAGTTGGAGTTGGAGGGAGTATTTGGAATTGTAGGGTTGAGTTAGAGTTGTAGGATGGATTTGGAGTTGGAGGGTGGATTTGGAGTTGGAGGATTGAGTAGGAGGGTGGATTTGGAGTTGGAGGGTGGATTTGGAGGGTTGAGTTGGAGAGTGGTTTTGGAGTTGGAGGGAGGATTTGGAGTTGGAGGGTCGAATTGGAGGGTGGAGTTGGAGGGTGATTTGGAGTTGGAGGGTGGATTTAGAGTAGGAGGGTGGAGTTGGAGGGTGGATTTGGAGTTTGAGGGTGGATTTGGAGTTGGAGGGTGGAGTTAGAGTTGGAGGGTGGATTTGGAGTTGGAGGGTGGAGTTGGAGGGTGGAGGTGGAGTTGGAGGTTGGTGTTGGAGGGTGTTTTTGGAGTTGGAGGGTGGATTTGGAATTGAAGGGTAGAGTTGGAGTTGGAGGGTGGAATTGGAGATTTGAGTTGGAGGGTGGATTTGGAGTTGGAGGGTGGATTTGTAGTTGGAGGGTGGATAAGTTGGAGGGTAGATTTGGAGTTGGAGGGTGGAGTTGGAGTTGGAGGGTAGATGTGGAGTTGGAGGGTAGATTTGGAGTTGGAAGGTTGATTTGGAGTTGGAGGGTGGATTTGGAGTTGGGGGGTGGAGTTGTAGGATGGAGGGTGGAGTTGGAGGGTGGATTTGGAGTTGGAGGGTGGAGTGGGAGGGTGGATTTGGAGTTAGAGGGTGGATTTGGAGTTGAAGGGTGGAGTTGGAGGGCGGAGTTAGAGGGTGGATTCAGAGGGTAGAGTTGGTGGTGGATTAGGAGTTGCAGGGTACATTTGGAGTTGTAGGGTCGATTTGGAGTTGGAGGGTGGATTTGGAGTTGGAGGGTGGAGTTGGAGGGTGGATTTGGAATTGGAGGGTGGAGTTGGAGGGTGGAGTTGGAGTTAGAGGGTGTATTTGGAGTTGGAGGGTGGATAAGTTGGAGGGTAGATTTGGAGTTGGAGGGTGGAGTTGGAGTTGGAGGGTAGATTTAGAGTTGGAGGGTGGAGTTGGAGGATGGAGTTGGAGGGTGGATTTGGAGTTAGAGGGTGGATTTGGAGTTGAAGGGTGGAGTTGGAGGGCGGAGTTGGAGGGTGGAGTTGGAGTTGGAGGGTGGATTTGGAGTTGGGGGTGGAGTTGTAGGATGGAGGTGGAGTTGGAGGGTGGATTTGGAGTTGGAGGGTGGAGTTGGAGGATGGAGTTGGAGGGTGGATTTGGAGTTAGAGGGTGGATTTGGAGTTGAAGGGTGGAGTTGGAGGGCGGAGTTGGAGGGTGGATTCGGAGGGTAGAGTCGGGGGTGGATTAGGAGTTGCAGGATACATTTGGAGTTGGAGGGTCGATTTGGAGTTGGAGGGTGGAGTTGGAGGGTGGATTTGGAATTGGAGGGTGGAGTTGGAGGGTGAAGTTGGAGTTAGAGGGTGTATTTGGAATTGGAGGGTGGATTTGGAGTTAGAAGGTGGATTTGGAGTTTTAGGGTAGATTTACAGTTGGAGGGTGGATTTAGAGTTGCAGGGTCGATTTGGAGTGTGAGGGTGGATTTGGAGTTGGAGGGTGGATTTGAAGTTGGAGAGTGGATTTGGAGTTGGAGGGTGGATTTGGAGTTGGAGGGTGGAGTTGGAGGGTGGATTTGAAATTGGAGGGTGGAGCTGGAGGGTGGAGTTGGAGTTAGAGGGTGTATTTGGAGTTGGAGGGTGGATTTGGAGTTAGAAGGTGGATTTGGAGTTTGAGGGTAGACTTAGAGTTGGAGGGTGGATTTAGAGTTGCGGGGTCGATTTGGAGTTGGAGGGTGGATTTGGAGTTGGAGGGTGGATTTGAAGTTGGAGGGTGGATTTGGAGTTGTAGGGTGGATTTGGAGGGTGATTTGGAATTGGAGGGTGGATTTAGAGTAGGAGGGTGGAGTTGGAGGGTGGATTTGGAGTTGGAGGATGGATTTGGAGTTTGAGGGGGTATTTGGAGTTGGAGGGTGGAGTTAGAGTTGGAGGGTAGATTTGGAGTTGGAGGGTGGAGTTGGAGGGTGGAGTTGGAGTTGGAGGTTGGAGTTGGAGGGTGGATTTGGAGTTGGAGGGTGGAATTGGAATTGGAGGGTAGAGTTGGAGATGGAGGGTGAAGTTGGAGATTGGAGTTGGAGGGTGGATTTGGAGTTGAAGGGTGGAGTTGGAGTTGGAGGGTGGAGTTGGAGGGTGGATTTGGAGTTGGAGGGTGGATTTGGTGTTGGAGGGTGGAGTCGGAGGATAGAGTTGGAGGGTGGATTTGGAGTTAAAGGGTGGATTTGCAGTTGGAGGGTGGAGTTGGAGGGTGGAGGTGGAGTTGGAGGTTGGAGTTGGAGGGTGTATTTGGAGTTGGAGGGTGGATTTGGAATTGGAGGGTAGAGTTGGAGTTGGAGGGTGGAGTTGGAGATTGTAGTTGGAGGGTGGATTTGGAGTTGGAAGGTGGATAAGTTGGAGGGTAGATTTGGAGTTGGAGGGTGGAGTTGGAGTTGGAGGGTAGATTTAGAGCTGGAGTGTGGATTTGGAGTTGGAAGGTTGATTTGGAGTTGGAGGGTGGATTTGGAGTTGGGGGTGGAGTTGTAGGATGGAGTTGGAGGGTGGATTTGGAGTTGGAGGGTGGAGTTGGAGGATGGAGTTGGAGGGTGGATTTGGAGTTAGAGGGTGGATTTGGAGTTGAAGGGTGGAGTTGGAGGGCGGAGTTGGAGGGTGGATTCGGAGGGTAGAGTCGGGGGTGGATTAGGAGTTGCAGGATACATTTGGAGTTGGAGGGTCGATTTGGAGTTGGAGGGTGAATTTGGAGTTGGAGGGTGGTGTTGGAGGGTGGAGTTGGAGGGTGGATTTGGAATTGGAGGGTGGAGTTGGAGGGTGGAGTTGGAGTTAGAGGGTATATTTGGAATTGGAGGGTGGATTTGGAGTTAGAAGGTGGATTTGGAGTTTTAGGGTAGATTTACAGTTGGAGGGTGGATTTAGAGTTGCAGGGTCGATTTGGAGTGTGAGGGTGGATTTGGAGTTGGAGGGTGGATTTGAAGTTGGAGAGTGGATTTGGAGTTGGAGGGTGGATTTGGAGTTGTAGGGTGGATTTGGAGGGTGATTTGGAACTGGAGGGTGGATTTAGAGTAGGAGGGTGGAGTTGGAGGGTGGATTTGGAGTTGGAGGATGGATTTGGAGTTTGAGGGGGGATTTGGAGTTGGAGGGTGGAGTTAGAGTTGGAGGGTAGATTTAGAGTTGGAGGGTGGAGTTGGAGGGTGGAGTTGGAGTAGGAGGTTGGAGTTGGAGGGTGGATTTGGAGTTGGAGGGTGGATTTAGAATTGGAGGGTAGAGTTGGAGTTGGAGGGTGGAGTTGGAGATTGGAGTTGGAGGGTGGATTTGGAGTTGAAGGGTGGAGTTGGAGTTGGAGGGTGGAGTTGGAGGGTGGATTTGGAGTTGGAGGGTGGAGTTGGAGGGTGGATTTGGAGTTGGAGGGTGGAGTTGGAGGGTAGAGTTGGAGGGTGGATTTGGAGTTAAAGGGTGGATTTGGAATTGGAGGGTGGATTTGAAGTTGGAGGGTGGATTTGGAGTTGGAGTGTGGATTTGGAGTTGGAGGATGGATTTGGAGGGTGGAGTTGGAGGGTGGTTTTGGAGTTGGAGGGAGGATTTGGAGTTGGAAGGTCGAGTTGGAGGGTTGAGTTGGAGTTGGAGGGAGTATTTGGAATTGTAGGGTTGAGTTAGAGTTGTAGGATGGATTTGGAGTTGGAGGGTGGATTTGGAGTTGGAGGATTGAGTAGGAGGGTGGATTTGGAGTTGGAGGGTGGATTTGGAGGGTTGAGTTGGAGAGTGGTTTTGGAGTTGGAGGGAGGATTTGGAGTTGGAGGGTCGAATTGGAGGGTGGAGTTGGAGGGTGATTTGGAGTTGGAGGGTGGATTTAGAGTAGGAGGGTGGAGTTGGAGGGTGGATTTGGAGTTTGAGGGTGGATTTGGAGTTGGAGGGTGGAGTTAGAGTTGGAGGGTGGATTTGGAGTTGGAGGGTGGAGGTGGAGTTGGAGGTTGGTGTTGGAGGGTGTTTTTGGAGTTGGAGGGTGGATTTGGAATTGAAGGGTAGAGTTGGAGTTGGAGGGTGGAATTGGAGATTTGAGTTGGAGGGTGGATTTGGAGTTGGAGGGTGGATTTGTAGTTGGAGGGTGGATAAGTTGGAGGGTAGATTTGGAGTTGGAGGGTGGAGTTGGAGTTGGAGGGTAGATGTGGAGTTGGAGGGTAGATTTGGAGTTGGAAGGTTGATTTGGAGTTGGAGGGTGGATTTGGAGTTGGGGGTGGAGTTGTAGGATGGAGGGTGGAGTTGGAGGGTGGATTTGGAGTTGGAGGGTGGAGTGGGAGGGTGGATTTGGAGTTAGAGGGTGGATTTGGAGTTGAAGGGTGGAGTTGGAGGGCGGAGTTAGAGGGTGGATTCAGAGGGTAGAGTTGGTGGTGGATTAGGAGTTGCAGGGTACATTTGGAGTTGTAGGGTCGATTTGGAGTTGGAGGGTGGATTTGGAGTTGGAGGGTGGAGTTGGAGGGTGGATTTGGAATTGGAGGGTGGAGTTGGAGGGTGGAGTTGGAGTTAGAGGGTGTATTTGGAGTTGGAGGGTGGATAAGTTGGAGGGTAGATTTGGAGTTGGAGGGTGGAGTTGGAGTTGGAGGGTAGATTTAGAGTTGGAGGGTGGATTTGGAGTTGGAAGGTTGATTTGGAGTTGGAGGGTGGATTTGGAGTTGGGGGTGGAGTTGTAGGATGGAGGTGGAGTTGGAGGGTGGATTTGGAGTTGGAGGGTGGAGTTGGAGGATGGAGTTGGAGGGTGGATTTGGAGTTAGAGGGTGGATTTGGAGTTGAAGGGTGGAGTTGGAGGGCGGAGTTGGAGGGTGGATTCGGAGGGTAGAGTCGGGGGTGGATTAGGAGTTGCAGGATACATTTGGAGTTGGAGGGTCGATTTGGAGTTGGAGGGTGGAGTTGGAGGGTGGATTTGGAATTGGAGGGTGGAGTTGGAGGGTGAAGTTGGAGTTAGAGGGTGTATTTGGAATTGGAGGGTGGATTTGGAGTTAGAAGGTGGATTTGGAGTTTTAGGGTAGATTTACAGTTGGAGGGTGGATTTAGAGTTGCAGGGTCGATTTGGAGTGTGAGGGTGGATTTGGAGTTGGAGGGTGGATTTGAAGTTGGAGAGTGGATTTGGAGTTGGAGGGTGGATTTGGAGTTGGAGGGTGGAGTTGGAGGGTGGATTTGAAATTGGAGGGTGGAGCTGGAGGGTGGAGTTGGAGTTAGAGGGTGTATTTGGAGTTGGAGGGTGGATTTGGAGTTAGAAGGTGGATTTGGAGTTTGAGGGTAGACTTAGAGTTGGAGGGTGGATTTAGAGTTGCGGGGTCGATTTGGAGTTGGAGGGTGGATTTGGAGTTGGAGGGTGGATTTGAAGTTGGAGGGTGGATTTGGAGTTGTAGGGTGGATTTGGAGGGTGATTTGGAATTGGAGGGTGGATTTAGAGTAGGAGGGTGGAGTTGGAGGGTGGATTTGGAGTTGGAGGATGGATTTGGAGTTTGAGGGGGTATTTGGAGTTGGAGGGTGGAGTTAGAGTTGGAGGGTAGATTTGGAGTTGGAGGGTGGAGTTGGAGGGTGGAGTTGGAGTTGGAGGTTGGAGTTGGAGGGTGGATTTGGAGTTGGAGGGTGGAATTGGAATTGGAGGGTAGAGTTGGAGATGGAGGGTGAAGTTGGAGATTGGAGTTGGAGGGTGGATTTGGAGTTGAAGGGTGGAGTTGGAGTTGGAGGGTGGAGTTGGAGGGTGGATTTGGAGTTGGAGGGTGGATTTGGTGTTGAAGGGTGGAGTCGGAGGATAGAGTTGGAGGGTGGATTTGGAGTTAAAGGGTGGATTTGCAGTTGGAGGGTGGAGTTGGAGGGTGGAGGTGGAGTTGGAGGTTGGAGTTGGAGGGTGTATTTGGAGTTGGAGGGTGGATTTGGAATTGGAGGGTAGAGTTGGAGTTGGAGGGTGGAGTTGGAGATTGTAGTTGGAGGGTGGATTTGGAGTTGGAGGGTGGATAAGTTGGAGGGTAGATTTGGAGTTGGAGGGTGGAGTTGGAGTTGGAGGGTAGATTTAGAGCTGGAGTGTGGATTTGGAGTTGGAAGGTTGATTTGGAGTTGGAGGGTGGATTTGGAGTTGGGGTGGAGTTGTAGGATGGAGGGTGGAGTTGGAGGGTGGATTTGGAGTTGGAGGGTGGAGTTGGAGGATGGAGTTGGAGGGTGGATTTGGAGTTAGAGGGTGGATTTGGAGTTGAAGGGTGGAGTTGGAGGGCGGAGTTGGAGGATGGATTCGGAGGGTAGAGTCGGGGGTGGATTAGGAGTTGCAGGATATATTTGGAGTTGCAGGGTCGATTTGGAGTTGGAGGGTGAATTTGGAGTTGGAGGGTGGTGTTGGAGGGTGGAGTTGGAGGGTGGATTTGGAATTGGAGGGTGGAGTTGGAGGGTGGAGTTGGAGTTAGAGGGTATATTTGGAATTGGAGGGTGGATTTGGAGTTAGAAGGTGGATTTGGAGTTTTAGGGTAGATTTACAGTTGGAGGGTGGATTTAGAGTTGCAGGGTCGATTTGGAGTGTGAGGGTGGATTTGGAGTTGGAGGGTGGATTTGAAGTTGGAGAGTGGATTTGGAGTTGGAGGGTGGATTTGGAGTTGTAGGGTGGATTTGGAGGGTGATTTGGAGTTGGAGGGTGGATTTAGAGTAGGAGGGTGGAGTTGGAGGGTGGATTTGGAGTTGGAGGATGGATTTGGAGTTTGAGGGGGGATTTGGAGTTGGAGGGTGGAGTTAGAGTTGGAGGGTAGATTTGGAGTTGGAGGGTGGACTTGGAGGGTGGAGTTGGAGTAGGAGGTTGGAGTTGGAGGGTGGATTTGGAGTTGGAGGGTGGATTTGGAATTGGAGGGTAGAGTTGGAGTTGGAGGGTGGAGTTGGAGATTGGAGTTGGAGGGTGGATTTGGAGTTGAAGGGTGGAGTTTGAGTTGGAGGGTGGAGTTGGAGGGTGGATTTGGAGTTGGAGGGTGGAGTTGGAGGGTGGATTTGGAGTTGGAGGGTGGAGTTGGAGGGTAGAGTTGGAGGGTGGATTTGGAGTTAAAGGGTGGATTTGGAGTTGGAGGGTGGATTTGAAGTTGGAGGGTGGATTTGGAGTTGGAGTGTGGATTTGGAGTTGAAGGATGGATTTGGAGGGTGGAGTTGGAGTGTGGTTTTGGAGTTGAAGGGAGGATTTGGAGTTGGAAGGTCGAGTTGGAGGGTTGAGTTGGAGTTGGAGGGAGTATTTGGAATTGTAGGGTTGAGTTAGAGTTGTAGGATGGATTTGGAGTTGGAGGGTGGATTTGGAGTTGGAGGATTGAGTAGGAGGGTGGATTTGGAGTTGGAGGGTGGATTTGGAGGGTTGAGTTGGAGAGTGGTTTTGGAGTTGGAGGGAGGATTTGGAGTTGGAGGGTGGAGTTGGAGGGTGGAATTGGAGGGTGGAGTTGGGGGGTGATTTGGAGCTGGAGGGTGGATTTAGAGTAGGAGGGTGGAGTTGGAGGGTGGATTTGGAGTTTGAGGGTGGATTTGGAGTGGGAGGGTGGAGTTAGAGTTGGAGGGTGGATTTGGAGTTGGAGGGTGGAGTTGGAGGGTGGAGGTGGAGTTGGAGGTTGGTGTTGGAGGGTGTATTTGGTGTTGGAGGGTGGATTTGGAATTGAAGGGTAGAGTTGGAGTTGGAGGGTGGAATTGGAGATTTGAGTTGGAGGGTGGATTGGAGTTGGAGGGTGGATTTGTAGTTGGAGGGTGGATAAGTTGGAGGGTAGATTTGGAGTTGGAGGGTGGAGTTGGAGGATAGATGTGGAGTTGGAGGGTAGATTTGGAGTTGGAAGGTTGATTTGGAGTTGGAAGGTGGATTTGGAGTTGGGGGGTGGAGTTGTAGGATGGAGGGTGGAGTTGGAGGGTGGATTTGGAGTTGTAGGGTGGAGTGGGAGGGTGGATTTGGAGTTAGAGGGTGGATTTGGAGTTGAAGGGTGGAGTTGGAGGGCGGAGTTAGAGGGTGGATTCAGAGGGTAGAGTTGCTGGTGGATTAGGAGTTGCAGGGTACATTTGGAGTTGTAGGGTCGATTTGGAGTTGGAGGGTGGATTTGGAGTTGGAGGGTGGAGTTGGAGGGTGGATTTGGAATTGGAGGGTGGAGTTGGAGGGTGGAGTTGGAGTTAGAGGGTGTATTTGGAGTATGAGGGTGGATTTGGAGTTAGAAGGTGGATTTGGAGTTTGAGGGTAGATTTAGAGTTGGAGGGTGGATTTAGAGTTGCAGGGTCGATTTGGAGTTGGAGGGTGGATTTGGAGTTGAAGGGTGGATTTGAATTTAGAGGGTGGATTTGGAGTTGGAGGGTGGATTTGGAGTTGGAGGGTGGATTTGGAGGGTGATTTGGAGTTGGAGGGTGGATTTAGAGTACGAGGGTGGAGTTGGAGGGTGGATTTGGAGTTGGAGGATGGATTTGGAGTTTGAGGGTGGATTTTGAGTTGGAGGGTGGAGCTAGAGTTGGAGGGTAGATTTGGAGTTGGAGGGTGGAGTTGGAGTTAGAGGTTGGAGTTGGAGGGTGGATTTGGAGTTGGAGGGTGGATTTGGAATTGGAGGGTAGAGTTGGAGTTGGAGATTGGAGTTGGAGGGTGAATTTGAAGTTGAAGGGTGGAGTTGGAGTTAAAGGGTGGAGTTGGAGGGTGGATTTGGAGTTGGAGGGTGGATACGTTGGAGGGTGGATTTGGAGTTGGAGGGTGGAGTTGGAGTTGGAGGGTAGATTTGGAGTTGGAGGGTGGATTTGGAGTTGGAAGTTGGATTTGGAGTTGGAGGGTGGATTTGGAGTTGGAGGGTGGAGTTGTAGGATGGAGGGTGGAGTTGGAGGGTGGATTTGGAGTTGGAGGGTGGAGTTGGAGGGTGAATTTGGAGTTAGAGGGTGGATTTGGAGTTGAAGGGTGGAGTTGGAGGGCGGAGTTGGAGGGTGGATTCGGAGGATAGAGTTGGGGTGTGGATTAGGAGTTGGAGGGTAGATTTGGAGTTGGAGGGTGGATTTGGAGTTGGAGGGTGGATTTGGAGTTGGAGGGTGGAGTTGGAGGGTGGATTTGGAGTTGGAGGGTGGAGTTGGAGGGTAGAGTTGGAGGGTGGATTTGGAGTTAAAGGGTGGATTTGGAGTTGGAGGGTGGAGTTGGAGGGCGGAGTTGGAGGGTGGTTTCGGAGGGTAGAGTTGGGGGTGGATTAGGAGTTGCAGGATACATTTGGAGTTGGAGGGTTGATTTGGAGTTGGAGGGTAAATTTGGAGTTGGAGGGTGGAGTTGGAGGGTGGATTTGGAATTGGAGGGTGGAGTTGGAGGGTGGAGTTGGAGGGTGGAGTTGGAGTTAGAGGGTGTATTTGGAGTTGGAGGGTGGATTTAGAGTTAGAAGGTGGATTTGGAGTTTTAGAGTAGATTTAGAGTTGGAGGCTGGATTTAGAGTTGCAGGGTCGATTTGGAGTTGCAGGGTGGATTTGGAGTTGGAGGGTGGATTTGAAGTTGGAGGGTGGATTTGGAGTTGGAGGGTGGACGTGGAGTTGTAGGGTGGATTTGGAGGGTAATCTGGAGTTGGAGGGTGGATTTAGAGTAGGAGGGTGGAGTTGGAGGGTGGATTTGGAGTTGGAGGATGGATTTGGAGTTTGAGGGGGGATTTGGAGTTGGGGGGTGGAGTTAGAGTTGGAGGGTAGATTTGGAGTTGGAGGGTGGAGTTGGAGGGTGGAGTTGGAGTAGGAGGTTAGAGTTGGAGGGTGGATTTGGAGTTGGAGGGTGGATTTGGAATTGGAGGGTAGAGTTGGAGTTGGAGGGTGGAGTTGGAGTTTGGAGTTGGAGGGTGGATTTGGAGTTGAAGGGTGGAGTTGGAGTTGGAGGGTGGAGTTGGAGGGTGGATTTGGAGTTGGAGGGTGGAGTTGGAGGGTGGATTTGGAGTTAAAGGGTGGATTTGGAGTTGGAGGGTGGATTCGAAGTTGGAGGGTGGATTTGGAGTTGGAGTGTGGATTTGGAGTTGGAGGATGGATTTGGAGGGTGGAGTTGGAGGGTGGATTTGGAGTTGGAGGGAGGATTTGGAATTGGAGGGTCGAGTTGGAGGGTTGAGGTGGAGTTGGAGGGAGTATTTGGAATTGTAGGGGTGAGTTAGAGTTGTAGGATGGATTTGGAGTTGGAGGGTGGATTTGGAGTTGGAGGATTGAGTAGGAGGGTGGATTTAGAGTTGGAGGGTGGATTTAGAGTTGCAGGGTCGATTTGGAGTTGGAGGGTGGATTTGGAGTTGAAGGGTGGATTTGAAGTTGGAGGGTGGATTTGGAGTTGGAGGGTGGATTTGGAGTTGGAGGGTGGATTTGGAGGGTGATTTGGAGTGGGAGGGTGGATTTAGAGTAGGAGGGTGGAGTTGGAGGGTGGATTTGGAGTTGGAGGATGGATTTGGAGTTTGAGGGTGGATTTTGAGTTGGAGGGTGGAGCTAGAGTTGGAGGGTAGATTTGGAGTTGGAGGGTGGAGTTGGAGTTAGAGGTTGGAGTTGGAGGGTGGATTTGGAGTTGGAGGGTGGATTTGGAATTGGAGGGTAGAGTTGGAGTTGGAGGGTGGAGTTGGAGATTGGAGTTGGAGGGTGAATTTGAAGTTGAAGGGTGGAGTTGGAGTTAAAGGGTGGAGTTGGAGTTGGAGGGTGGAGTTGGAGGGTGGATTTGGAGTTACGAGGGTGGAGTTGGAGGGTGGATTTGGAGTTGGAGGGTGGAGTTGGAGGGTAGAGTTGGAGGGTGGATTTGGAGTTAAAGGGTGGATTTGGAGTTGGAGGGTGGATTTGAAGTTGGAGGGTGGATTTGGAGTTGGAATGTGGATTTGGAGTTGGAGGATGGATTTAGAGGGTGGAGTTGGAGGGTGGTTTTGGCGTTGGAGGGAGGATTTGGAGTTGGAAGGTCGAGTTGGAGGGTTGAGTTGGAGTTGGAGGGAGTATTTGGAATTGTAGGGTTTAGTTAGAGTTGTAGGATGGATTTGGAGTTGGAGGGTGGATTTGGAGTTGGAGGATTGAGTAGGAGGGTGGATTTGGAGTTGGAGGGTGGATTTGGAGGGTTGAGTTGGAGAGTGGTTTTGGAGTTGGAGGGAGGATTTGGAGTTGGAGGGTGGAGTTGGAGGGTGGAGTTGGAGGGTGATTTGGAGTTGGAGGGTGGATTTAGAGTAGGAGGGTGGAGTTGGAGGGTGGATTTTGAGTTTGAGGGTGGATTTGGAGTTGGAGGGTGGAGTTAGAGTTGGAGGGTGGATTTGGAGTTGGAGGGTGGAGTTGGAGGGTGGAGGTGGAGTTGGAGGTTGGTGTTGGAGGGTGTATTTGGAGTTGGAGGGTGGATTTGGAATTGAAGGGTAGAGTTGGAGTTGGAGGGTGGAATTGGAGATTTGAGTTGGAGGGTGGATTTGGAGTTGGAGGGTGGATTTGTAGTTGGAGGGTGGATAAGTTGGAGGGTAGATTTGGAGTTGGAGGGTGGAGTTGGAGTTGGAGGGTAGATGTGGAGTTGGAGGGTAGATTTGGAGTTGGAAGGTTGATTTGGAGTTGGAGGGTGGATTTGGAGTTGGGGGGTGGAGTTGTAGGATGGAGGGTGGAGTTGGAGGGTGGATTTGGAGTTGGAGGGTGGAGTGGGAGGGTGGATTTGGAGTTAGAGGGTGGATTTGGAGTTGAAGGGTGGAGTTGGAGGGCGGAGTTAGAGGGTGGATTCAGAGGGTAGAGTTGGTGGTGGATTAGGAGTTGCAGGGTACATTTGGAGTTGTAGGGTCGATTTGGAGTTGGAGGGTGGATTTGGAGTTGGAGGGTGGAGTTGGAGGGTGCATTTGGAATTGGAGGGTGGAGTTGGAGGGTGGAGTTGGAGTTAGAGGGTGTATTTGGAGTTGGAGGGTGGATTTGGAGTTAGAAGGTGGATTTGGAGTTTGAGGGTAGATTTAGAGTTGGAGGGTGGATTTAGAGTTGCAGGGTCGATTTGGAGTTGGAGGGTGGATTTGGAGTTGAAGGGTGGATTTGAAGTTGGAGGGTGGATTTGGAGTTGGAGGGTGGATTTGGAGTTGGAGGGTGGATTTGGAGGGTGATTTGGAGTTGGAGGGTGGATTTAGAGTAGGAGGGTGGAGTTGGAGGGTGGATTTGGAGTTGGAGGATGGATTTGGAGTTTGAGGGTGGATTTTGAGTTGGAGGGTGGAGCTAGAGTTGGAGGGTAGATTTGGAGTTGGAGGGTGGAGTTGGAGTTAGAGGTTGGAGTTGGAGGGTGGATTTGGAGTTGGAGGGTGGATTTGGAATTGGAGGGTAGAGTTGGAGTTGGAGGGTGGAGTTGGAGATTGGAGTTGGAGGGTGAATTTGAAGTTGAAGGGTGGAGTTGGAGTTAAAGGGTGGAGTTGGAGGGTGGATTTGGAGTTGGAGGGTGGATACGTTGGAGGGTGGATTTGGAGTTGGAGTTGGAGTTGGAGGGTAGATTTGGAGTTGGAGGGTGGATTTGGAGTTGGAAGGTGGATTTGGAGTTGGAGGGTGGATTTGGAGTTGGAGGGTGGAGTTGTAGGATGGAGGGTGGAGTTGGAGGGTGGATTTGGAGTTGGAGGGTGAATTTGGAGTTAGAGGGTGGATTTGGAGTTGAAGGGTGGAGTTGGAGGGCGGAATTGGAGGGTGGATTCGGAGGGTAGAGTTGGGGTGTGGATTAGGAGTTGGAGGGTAGATTTGGAGTTGGAGGGTGGATTTGGAGTTGGAGGGTGGATTTGGAGTTGGAGGGTGGAGTTGGAGGGTGGATTTGGAGTTGGAGGGTGGAGTTGGAGGGTAGAGTTGGAGGGTGGATTTGGAGTTAAAGGGTGGATTTGGAGTTGGAGGGTGGAGTTGGAGGGCGGAGTTGGAGGGTGGTTTCGGAGGGTAGAGTTGGGGGTGGATTAGGAGTTGCAGGATACATTTGGAGTTGGAGGGTTGATTTGGAGTTGGAGGGTGAATTTGGAGTTGGAGGGTGGAGTTGGAGGGTGGATTTGGAATTGGAGGGTGGAGTTGGAGGGTGGAGTTGGAGTTAGAGGGTGTATTTGGAGTTGGAGGGTGGATTTAGAGTTAGAAGGTGGATTTGGAGTTTTAGAGTAGATTTAGAGTTGGAGGGTGGATTTAGAGTTGCAGGGTCGATTTGGAGTTGCAGGGTGGATTTGGAGTTGCAGGGTGGATTTGGAGTTGGAGGGTGGATTTGAAGTTGGAGGGTGGATTTGGAGTTGGAGGGTGGACGTGGAGTTGTCGGGTGGATTTGGAGGGTAATCTGGAGTTGGAGGGTGGATTTAGAGTAGGAGGGTGGAGTTGGAGGGTGGATTTGAAGTTGGAGGATGGATTTGGAGTTTGAGGGGGGATTTGGAGTTGGGGGGTGGAGTTAGAGTTGGAGGGTAGATTTGGAGTTGGAGGGTGGAGTTGGAGGGTGGAGTTGGAGTAGGAGGTTGGAGTTGGAGGGTGGATTTGGAGTTGGAGGGTGGATTTGGAATTGGAGGGTAGAGTTGGAGTTGGAGGGTGGAGTTGGAGTTTGGAGTTGGAGGGTGGATTTGGAGTTGAAGGGTGGAGTTGGAGTTGGAGGGTAGAGTTGGAGAGTGGATTTGGAGTTGGAGGGTGGAGTTGGAGGGTGGATTTGGAGTTAAAGGGTGGATTTGGAGTTGGAGGGTTGATTCGAAGTTGGAGGGTGGATTTGGAGTTGGAGTGTGGATTTGGAGTTGGAGGATGGATTTGGAGGGTGGAGTTGGAGGGTGGATTTGGAGTTGGAGGGAGGATTTGGAGTTGGAGGGTCGAGTTGGAGGGTTGAGGTGGAGTTGGAGGGAGTATTTGGAATTGTAGGGTTGAGTTAGAGTTGTAGGATGGATTTGGAGTTGGAGGGTGGATTTGGAGTTGGAAGGTTGAGTAGGAGGGTGGATTTGGAGTTGGAGGGTGGATTTAGAGGGTTGAGTTGGTGAGTGGTTTTGGAGTTGGAGGGAGGATTTGGAGTTGGAGGGTGGAATTGGAGGGTGGAGTTGGATGGTGATTTGGAGTTGGAGGGTGGATTTAGAGTAGGAGGGTGGAGTTGGAGGGTGGATTTGGAGTTTGAGGGTGGATTTGGAGTTGTAGGGTGGAGTTAGAGTTGGAGGGTGGATTTGGAGTTGGAGGGTGGAGTTGGAGGGTGGAGGTGGAGTTGGAGGTTGGAGTTGGAGGGTGTATTTGGAGTTGGAGGGTGGATTTGGAATTGGAGGGTAGAGTTGGAGTTGGAGGGTGGAATTGGAGATTTGAGTTGGAGGGTGGATTTGGAGTTGGAGGGTGGATTTGGAGTTGGAGGGTGGATAAGTTGGAGGGTAGATTTGGAGTTGGAGGGTGGAGTTGGAGTTGGAGGGTAGATTTGGAGTTGGAGGGTAGATTTGGAGTTGGAAGGTTGATTTGGAGTTGGAGGGTGGATTTGGAGTTGGGGGGTGGAGTTGTTGGATGGAGGGTGGAGTTGGGGGGTGGATTTGGAGTTGGAGGGTGGAGTTGGAGGGTGGATTGGAGTTAGAGGGTGGATTTGGAGTTGAAGGGGTGGAGTTGGAGGGCGGAGTTGGAGGGTGGATTCGGAGGGTAGAGTTGGGGGTGGATTAGGAGTTGCAGGGTACATTTGGAGTTGGAGGGTCAATTTGGAGTTTGAGGGTGGATTTGGAGTTGGCGGGTGGAGTTGGAGGGTGGGTTTGAAATTGGAGGGTGGAGTTGGAGGGTGGAGTTGGAGTTAGAGGGTGTATTTGGAGTTGGAGGGTGGATTTGGAGTTAGAAGGTGGATTTGGAGTTTGAGGGTAGATTTAGAGTTTGAGGGTGGATTTAGAGTTGCGGGGTCGATTTGGAGTTGGAGGGTGGATTTGGAGTTGGAGGGTGGATTTGAAGTTGGAGGGTGGATTTGGAGTTGTAGGGTGGATTTGGAGGGTGATTTGGAGTTGGAGGGTGGATTTAGAGTAGGAGGGTGGAGTTGGAGGGTGGATATGGAGTTGGAGGATGGATTTGGAGTTTGAGGGGGGATTTGGAGTTGGAGGGTGGAGTTAGAGTTGGAGGGTAGAGTTGGAGGGTGGAGTTGGAGTTGGAGGTTGGAGTTGGAGGGTGGATTTGGAGTTGGAGGGTGGAATTGGAATTGGAGGGTAGAGATGGAGTTGGAGGGTGAAGTTGGAGATTGGAGTTGGAGGGTGGATTTGGAGTTGAAGGGTGGAGTTGGAGTTGGAGGGTGGAGTTGGAGGGTGGATTTGGAGTTGGATGGTGGAGTTGGAGGGTGTATTTGGAGTTGGAGGGTAGAGTTGGAGGGTGGATTTGGAGTTAAAGGGTGGATTTGCAGTTGGAGGGTGGAGGTGGAGTTGGAGGTTGGAGTTGGAGGGTGTATTTGGAGTTGGAGGGTGGATTTGGAATTGGAGGGTAGAGTTGGAGTTGGAGGGTGGAGTTGGGGATTGTAGTTGGAGGGTGGATTTGGAGTTGGAGGGTGGATAAGTTGGAGGGTAGATTTGGAGTTGGAGGGTGGAGTTGGAGTTGGAGGGTAGATTTAGAGTTGGAGGGTGGATTTGGAGTTGGAAGGTTGATTTGGAGTTGGAGGGTGGATTTGGAGTTGGGGGTGGAGTTGTAGGATGGAGGGTGGAGTTGGATGGTGGATTTGGAGTTGGAGGGTGGAGTTGGAGGATGGAGTTGGAGGGTGGATTTGGAGTTAGAGGGTGGATTTGGAGTTGAAGGGTGGAGTTGGAGGGCAGAGTTGGAGGGTGGATTCGGAGGGTAGAGTCGGGGGTGGATTAGGAGTGTTGCAGGATACATTTGGAGTTGGAGGGTCGATTTGGAGTTGGAGGGTGAATTTGGAGTTGGAGGGTGGAGTTGGAGGGTGGATTTGGAATTGGAGGGTGGAGTTGGAGGGTGGAGTTGGAGTTAGAGGGTGTATTTGGAATTGGAGGGTGGATTTGGAGTTAGAAGGTGGATTTGGAGTTTTAGGGTAGATTTACAGTTGGAGGGTGGATTTAGAGTTGCAGGGTCGATTTGGAGTGTGAGGGTGGATTTGGAGTTGGAGGGTGGATTGAAGTTGGGGAGTGGATTTGGAGTTGGAGGGTGGATTTGGAGTTGGAGGGTGGAGTTGGAGGGTGGATTTGAAATTGGAGGGTGGAGTTGGAGGGTGGAGTTGGAGTTAGAGGGTGTATTTGGAGTTGGAGGGTGGATTTGGAGTTAGAAGGTGGATTTGGAGTTTGAGGGTAGATTTAGAGTTGGAGGGTGGATTTAGAGTTGAGGGGTCGATTTGGAGTTGGAGGGTGGATTTGGAGTTGGAGGGTGGATTTGAAGTTGGAGGGTGGATTTGGAGTTGTAGGGTGGATTTGGAGGGTGATTTGGAGTTGGAGGGTGGATTTAGAGTAGGAGGGTGGAGTTGGAGGGTGGATTTGGAGTTGGAGGATGGATTTGGAGTTTGAGGGGGTATTTGGAGTTGGAGGGTGGAGTTAGAGTTGGAGGGTAGATTTGGAGTTGGAGGGTGGAGTTGGAGGGTGGAGTTGGAGTTGGAGGGTGGATTTGGAGTTGGAGGGTGGAATTGGAATTGGAGGGTAGAGTTGGAGTTGGAGGGTGAAGTTGGAGATTGGAGTTGGAGGGTGGATTTGGAGTTGAAGGGTGGAGTTGGAGTTGGAGGGTGGAGTTGGAGGGTGGATTTGGAGTTGGAGGGTGGAGTTGGAGGGTAGATTTGGAGTTGGAGGGTGGAGTTGGAGGATAGAGTTGGAGGGTGGATTTTGAGTTAAAGGGTGGATTTGCAGTTGGAGGGTGGAGTTGGAGGGTGGAGGTGGAGTTGGAGGTTGGAGTTGGAGGGTGTATTTGGAGTTGGAGGGTGGATATGGAATTGGAGGGTAGAGTTGGAGTTGGAAGGTGGAGTTGGAGATTGTAGTTGGAGGGTGGATTTGGAGTTGGAGGGTGGATAAGTTGGAGGGGTAGATTTGGAGTTGGAGGGTGGAGTTGGAGTTGGAGGGTAGATTTAGAGCTGGAGGGTGGATTTGGAGTTGGAAGGTTGATTTGGAGTTGGAGGGTGGATTTGGAGTTGGGGGTGGAGTTGTAGGATGGAGGGTGGAGGTGGAGGGTGGATTTGGAGTTGGAGGGTGGAGTTGGAGGATGGAGTTGAAGGGTGGATTTGGAGTTAGAGGGTGGATTTGGAGTTGAAGGGTGGAGTTGGAGGGCGGAGTTGGAGGGTGGATTCGGAGGGTAGAGTCAGGGGTGGATTAGGAGTTGCAGGATACATTTGGAGTTGGAGGGTCGATTTGGAGTTGGAGGGTGAATTTGGAGTTGGAGGGTGGTGTTGGAGGGTGGAGTTGGAGGGTGGATTTGGAATTGGAGGGTGGAGTTGGAGGGTGGAGTTGGAGTTAGAGGGTGTATTTGGAATTGGAGGGTGGATTTGGAGTTAGAAGGTGGATTTGGAGTTTTAGGGTAGATTACAGTTGGAGGGTGGATTTAGAGTTGCAGGGTCGATTTGGAGTGTGAGGGTGGATTTGGAGTTGGAGGGTGGATTTGAAGTTGGAGAGTGGATTTGGAGTTGGAGGGTGGATTTGGAGTTGTAGGGTGGATTTGGAGGGTGATTTGGAGTTGGAGGGTGGATTTAGAGTAGGAGGGTGGAGTTGGAGGGTGGATTTGGAGTTGGAGGATGGATTTGGAGTTTGAGGGGGGATTTGGAGTTGGAGGGTGGAGCTAGAGTTGGAGGGTAGATTTGGAGTTGGAGGGTGGAGTTGGAGGGTGGAGTTAGAGTAGGAGGTTGGAGTTGGAGGGTGGATTTGGAGTTGGAGGGTGGATTTGGAATTGGAGGGTAGAGTTGGAGTTGGAGGGTGGAGTTGGAGATTGGAGTTGGAGGGTGGATTTGGATTTGAAGGGTGTAGTTGGAGTTGGAGGGTGGAGTTGGAGGGTGGATTTGGAGTTGGAGGATGGAGTTGGAGGGTGGATTTGGAGTTGGAGGGTGGAGTTGGAGGGTGGATTTGGAGTTAAAGGGTGGATTTGGAGTTGGAGTGTGGATTTGAAGTTGGAGGGTGGATTTAGAGTTGGAGTGTGGATTTGGAGTTGGAGGATGGATTTGGAGGGTGGAGTTGGAGGGTGGTTTTGGAGTTGGAGGGAGGATTTGGAGTTGGAAGGTCGAGTTGGAGGGTTGAGTTGGAGTTGGAGGGAGTATTTGGAATTGTAGGGTTGAGTTAGATTTGTAGGATGGATTTGGAGTTGGAGGGTGGATTTGGAGTTGGAGGATTGAGTAGGAGGGTGGATTTGGAGTTGGAGGGTGGATTTGGAGGGTTGAGTTGGAGAGTGGTTTTGGAGTTGGAGGGAGGATTTGGAGTTGGAGGGTGGAGTTGGTGGGTGGAATTGGAGGGTGGAGTTGGAGGGTGATTTGGAGTTGGAGGGTGTATTTAGAGTAGGAGGGTGGAGTTGGAGGTTGGATTAGGAGTTTGAGGGTGGATTTGGAGTTGGAGGGTGGAGTTAGAGTTGGAGGGTGGATTTAGGAGTTGGAGGGTGGAGGTGGAGTTGGAGGTTGGAGTTGGAGGGTGGATTTGGAGTTGGAGGGTGGATTTGTAATTGAAGGGTAGAGTTGGAGTTGGAGGGTGGAATTGGAGATTTGAGTTGGAGGGTGGATTTGGAGTTGGAGGGTGGATTTGTAGTTGGAGGGTGGATAAGTTGGAGGGTAGATTTGGAGTTGGAGGGTGGAGTTGGAGTTGGAGGGTAGATGTGGAGTTGGAGGGTGGATTTGGAGTTGGAAGGTTGATTTGGAGTTGGAGGGTGGATTTGGAGTTGGGGGGTGGAGTTGTAGGATGGAGGGTGGAGTTGGAGGGTGGATTTGGAGTTGGAGGGTGGAGTGGGAGGGTGGATTTGGATTTAGAGGGTGGATTTGGAGTTGAAGGGTGGAGTTGGAGGGCGGAGTTAGAGGGTGGATTCAGAGGTAGAGTTGGTGGTGGATTAGGAGTTGCAGGATACATTTGGAGTTGTAGGGTCGATTTGGAGGTTGGAGGGTGGATTTTGGAGTTGGAGGGTGGAGTTGGAGGGTGGATTGGAATTGGAGGGTGGAGTTGGAGGGTGGAGTTGGAGTTAGAGGGTGTATTTGGAGTTGGAGGGTGGATTTGGAGTTAGAAGGTGGATTTGGAGTTTGAGGGTAGATTTAGAGTTGGACGGTGGATTTACAGTTGCAGGGTGGATTTGGAGTTGGAGGGTGGATTTGGAGTTGGAGGGTGGATTTGAGTTCTAGGGTGGATTTGGAGGGTGATTTGGAGTTGGAGGGTGGATTTAGAGTAGGAGGGTGGAGTTGGAGGGTGGATTTGGAGTTGGAGGATGGATTTGGAGTTTGAGGGGGGATTTTGAGTTGGAGGGTGGAGCTAGAGTTGGAGGGGTAGATTTGGAGTTGGAGGGTGGAGTTGGAGTTGGGGGTTGGAGTTGGAGGGTGGATTTGGAGTTGGAGGGTGGATTTGGAATTGGAGGGTAGAGTTGGAGTTGGAGGGTGGAGTTGGAGATTGGAGTTGGAGGGTGAATTTGAAGTTGAAGGGTGGAGTTGGAGTTAAAGGGTGGAGTTGGAGGGTGGATTTGGAGTTGGAGGGTGGATACGTTGGAGGGTGGATTTGGAGTTGGAGGGTGGAGTTAGGAGTTGGAGGGTAGATTTGGAGTTGGAGGGTGGATTTGGAGTTGGAAGGTGGATTTGGAGTTGGAGGGTGGATTTGGAGTTGGAGGGTGGAGTTGTAGGATGGAGGGTGGAGTTGGAGGGTGGATTTGGAGTTGGAGGGTGAGTTGGAGGGTGAATTTGGAGTTAGAGGTGGATTTGGAGTTGAAGGGTGGAGTTGGAGGGCGGAGTTGGAGGGTGGATTCGGAGGGTAGAGTTGGGGTGTGGATTTGGAGTTGGAGGGTGGATTTGGAGTTGGAGGGTGGATTTGGAGTTGGAGGGTGGAGTTGGAGGGTAGAGTTGGAGTGTGGATTTGGAGTTAAAGGGTGGATTTGGAGTTGGAGGGTGGAGTTGGAGGGCGGAGTTGGAGGGTGGTTTTGGAGGGTAGAGTTGGGGGTGGATTAGGAGTTGCAGGATACATTTGGAGTTGGAGGGTCGATTTGGAGTTGGAGGGTGAATTTGGAGTTGGAGGGTGGAGTTGGAGGGTGGATTTGGAATTGGAGGTTGGAGTTGGAGGGTGGAGTTGGAGTTAGAGGGTGTATTTGGAGTTGGAGGGTGGATTTAGAGTTAGAAGGTGGATTTGGAGTTTTAGAGTAGATTTAGAGTTGGAGGGTGGATTTAGAGTTGCAGGGTCGATTTGGAGTTGCAGGGTGGATTTGGAGTTGGAGGGTGGATTTGAAGTTGGAGGTGGATTTGGAGTTGGAGGGTGGATTTGGAGTTGTAGGGTGGATTTGGAGGGTAATCTGGAGTTGGAGGGTGGATTTAGAGTAGGAGGGTGGAGTTGGAGGGTGGATTTGGAGTTGGAGGATGGATTTGGAGTTTGAGGGGGATTTGGAGTTGGGGGGTGGAGTTAGAGTTGGAGGGTAGATTTGGAGTTGGAGGGTGGAGTTGGAGGGTGGAGTTGGAGTAGGAGGTTGGAGTTGGAAGGTGGATTTGGAGTTGGAGGTGGATTTGGAATTGGAGGGTAGAGTTGAAGTTGGAGGGTGGAGTTGGAGATTGGAGTTGGAGGGTGGATTTGGAGTTGAAGGGTGGAGTTGGAGTTGGAGGGTGGAGTTGGAGGGTGGATTTGGAGTTGGAGGGTGGATTTGGAGTGAAAGGGTGGATTTGGAGTTGGAGGGTGGATTCGAAGTTGGAGGGTGGATTTGGAGTTGGAGTGTGGATTTGGAGTTGGAGGATGGATTTGGAGGGTGGAGTTGGAGGGTGGATTTGGAGTTGGAGGGAGATTTGGAGTTGGAGGGTCAAGTTGGAGGGTTGAGTTGGAGTTGGAGGGAGTATTTGGAATTGTAGGGTTGAGTTAGAGTTGTAGGATGGATTTGGAGTTGGAGGGTGGATTTGGAGTTGGAGGGTTGAGTAGGAGGGTGGATTTGGAGTTGGAGGGTGGATTTGGAGGGTTGAGTTGGAGAGTGGTTTTGTAGTTGGAGGGAGGATTTGGAGTTGGAGGGTGGAGTTGGAGGGTGGAATTGGAGGGTGGAGTTGGAGGTGATTTGGAGTTGGAGGGTGGAGTTGGAGATTGGAGTTGGAGGGTGAATTTGGAATTGAAGGGTGGAGTTGGAGTTGGAGGGTGGAGTTGGAGGGTGGATTTGGAGTTGGAGGGTGGATATGTTGGAGGGTGGATTTGGAGTTTGAGGGTGGAGTTGGAGTTGGAGGATAGATTTAGAGTTGGAGGGTGGATTTGGAGTTGGAAGGTGGATTTGGAGTTGGAGGGAGGATTTGGAGTTGGAGGGTGGAGTTGTAGGATGGAGGGTGGAGTTGGAGGGTGGATTTGGAGTTGGAGGGTGGAGTTGGAGGGTGAATTTGGAGTTAGAGGGTGGATTTGGAGTTGAAGGGTGGAGTTGGAGGGCGGAGTTGGAGGGTGGATTCGTAGGGTAGAGTTGGGGTGTGGATTAGGAGTTGGAGGGTAGATTTGGAGTTGGAGGGTGGATTTGGAGTAGGAGGGTGGATTTGGAGTTGGAGGGTGGAGTTGGAGGGTGGATTTGGTGTTGGAGGGTGGAGTTGGAGGGTAGAGTTGGAGGGTGGATTTGGAGTTAAAGGGTGGATTTGGAGGGTGGATTTGAAGTTGGAGGGTAGAGTTGGAGTTGGAGGGTGGAGTTGGAGATTGGAGATGGAGGGTGAATTTGGAGTTGAAGGGTGGAGTTGGAGTTGGAGGGTGGAGTTGGAGGGTGGATTTGGAGTTGGAGGGTGGATACGTTGGAGGGTGGATTTGGAGTTGGAGGGTGGAGTTGGAGTTGGAGGGTAGATTTGGAGTTGGAGGGTGGATTTGGAGTTGGAAGGTGGATTTGGAGTTGGAGGGTGGATTTGGAGTTGGAGGGTGGAGTTGTAGGATGGAGGGTGGAGTTGGAGGGTGGATTTGGAGTTGGAGGGTGGAGTTGGAGGGTGAATTTGGAGTTAGAGGGTGGATTTGGAGTTGAAGGGTGGAGTTGGAGGGCGGAGTTGGAGGGTGGATTCGGAGGGTAGAGTTGGGGTGTGGATTTGGAGTTGGAGGGTGGATTTGGAGTTGGAGGGTGGATTTGGAGTTGGAGGGTGGAGTTGGAGGGTAGAGTTGGAGTGTGGATTTGGAGTTAAAGGGTGGATTTGGAGTTGGAGGGTGGAGTTGGAGGGCGGAGTTGGAGGGTGGTTTTGGAGGGTAGAGTTGGGGGTGGATTAGGAGTTGCAGGATACATTTGGAGTTGGAGGGTCGATTTGGAGTTGGAGGGTGAATTTGGAGTTGGAGGGTGGAGTTGGAGGGTGGATTTGGAATTGGAGGGTGGAGTTGGAGGGTGGAGTTGGAGTTAGAGGGTGTATTTGGAGTTGGAGGGTGGATTTAGAGTTAGAAGGTGGATTTGGAGTTTTAGAGTAGATTTAGAGTTGGAGGGTGGATTTAGAGTTGCAGGGTCGATTTGGAGTTGCAGGGTGGATTTGGAGTTGGAGGGTGGATTTGAAGTTGGAGGGTGGATTTGGAGTTGGAGGGTGGATTTGGAGTTGTAGGGTGGATTTGGAGGGTAATCTGGAGTTGGAGGGTGGATTTAGAGTAGGAGGGTGGAGTTGGAGGGTGGATTTGGAGTTGGAGGATGGATTTGGAGTTTGAGGGGGGATTTGGAGTTGGGGGGTGAGTTAGAGTTGGAGGGTAGATTTGGAGTTGGAGGGTGGAGTTGGAGGGTGGAGTTGGAGTAGGAGGTTGGAGTTGGAAGGTGGATTTGGAGTTGGAGGGTGGATTTGGAATTGGAGGGTAGAGTTGGAGTTGGAGGGTGGAGTTGGAGATTGGAGTTGGAGGGTGGATTTGGAGTTGAAGGGTGGAGTTGGAGTTGGAGGGTGGAGTTGGAGGGTGGATTTGGAGTTGGAGGGTGGAGTTGGAGGGTGGATTTGGAGTGAAAGGGTGGATTTGGAGTTGGAGGGTGGATTCGAAGTTGGAGGGTGGATTTGGAGTTGGAGTGTGCATTTGGAGTTGGAGGATGGATTTGGAGGGTGGAGTTGGAGGGTGGATTTGGAGTTGGAGGGAGGATTTGGAGTTGGAGGGTCAAGTTGGAGGGTTGAGTTGGAGTTGGAGGGAGTATTTGGAATTGTAGGGTTGAGTTAGAGTTGTAGGATGGATTTGGAGTTGGAGGGTGGATTTGGAGTTGGAGGGTTGAGTAGGAGGGTGGATTTGGAGTTGGAGGGTGGATTTGGAGGGTTGAGTTGGAGAGTGGTTTTGTAGTTGGAGGGAGGATTTGGAGTTGGAGGGTGGAGTTGGAGGGTGCAATTGGAGGGTGGAGTTGGAGGGTGATTTGGAATTGAAGGGTGGAGTTGGAGTTGGAGGGTGGAGTTGGAGGGTGGATTTGGAGTTGGAGGGTGATATGTTGGTGGGTGGATTTGGAGTTTGAGGGTGGAGTTGGAGTTGGAGGATAGATTTAGAGTTGGAGGGTGGATTTGGAGTTGGAAGGTGGATTTGGAGTTGGAGGGAGGATTTGGAGTTGGAGGGTGGAGTTGTAGGATGGAGGGTGGAGTTGGAGGGTGGATTTGGAGTTGGAGGGTGGAGTTGGAGGGTGAATTTGGAGTTAGAGGGTGGATTTGGAGTTGAAGGGTGGAGTTGGAGGCGGAGTTGGAGGGTGGATTCGGAGGGTAGAGTTGGGGTGTGGATTAGGAGTTGGAGGGTAGATTTGGAGTTGGAGGGTGGATTTGGAGTAGGAGGGTGGATTTGGAGTTGGAGGGTGGAGTTGGAGGGTGGATTTGGTGTTGGAGGGTGGAGTTGGAGGGTAGAGTTGGAGGGTGGATTTGGAGTTAAAGGGTGGATTTGGAGTTGGAGGGTGGATTTGAAGTTGGAGGGTAGAGTTGGAGTTGGAGGGTGGAGTTGGAGATTGGAGTTGGAGGGTGAATTTGGAGTTGAAGGGTGAGTTGGAGTTGGAGGGTGGAGTTGGAGGGTGGATTTGGAGTTGGAGGGTGGATACGTTGGAGGGTGGATTTGGAGTTGGAGGGTGGAGTTGGAGTTGGAGGGTAGATTTGGAGTTGGAGGGTGGATTTGGAGTTGGAAGGTGGATTTGGAGTTGGAGGGTGGATTTGGAGTTGGAGGGTGGAGTTGTAGGATGGAGGGTGGAGTTGGAGGGTGGATTTGGAGTTGGAGGGTGGAGTTGGAGGGTGAATTTGGAGTTAGAGGGTGGATTTGGAGTTGAAGGGTGGAGTTGGAGGGCGGAGTTGGAGGGTGGATTCGGAGGGTAGAGTTGGGGTGTGGATTAGGAGTTGGAGGGCTGATTTGGAGTTGGAGGGTGGAGTTGGAGTTGGAGGGTGGATTTGGAGTTGGAGGGTGGAGTTGGAGGGTGGATTTGGAGTTGGAGGTGGAGTTGGAGGGTGGATTTGGAGTTAAAGGGTGGATTTGGAGTTTTAGGATGGATTTGAAGTTGGAGCGTGGATTTCGAGTTGGAGTGTGGATTTGGAGTTGGAGGTGGATTTGGAGTTGGAGGGTCGAGTTGGAGGGTTGAGTTGGAGTTGGAGGGAGTATTTGGAATTGTAGGGTTGAGTTAGAGTTGTAGGATGGATTTGGAGTTGGAGGGTGGGTTTGGAGTTGGAGGGTTGAGTAGGAGGGTGGATTTGGAGTTGGAGGGTTGATTTGGAGTTGGAGGGTAGAGTTGGAGGGTGGAGTTGGAGGGTGGATTTGGAGTTAGAGGGTGTATTTGGAGTTGGAGGGTGGATTTGGAGTTGGAGGGTGGAGTTGGAGGGTAGAGTTGGAGGGTGGATTTGGAGTTAAAGGGTGGATTTGGAGTTGGAGGGTGGATTTGGAATTGGTGGGTAGAGTTGGAGTTGGAGGGTGGAGTTGGAGATTGGAGTTGGAGGGTGAATTTGGAGTTGAAGGGTGGAGTTGGAGTTGGAGGGTGGAGTTGGAGGGTGGATTTGGAGTTGGAGGGTGGATTCATTGGAGGGTGGATTTGGAGTTGGAGGGTGGAGTTGGAGTTGGAGGGTAGATTTGGAGTTGGAGGGTGGATTTGGAGTTGGAAGGTGGATTTGGAGTTGGAGGGTGGATTTGGAGTTGGAGGGTGGAGTTGTAGGATGGAGGGTGGAGTTGGAGGGTGATTTGGAGTTGGAGGGTGGATTTGGAGTTGGAAGGTGGATTTGGAGTTGGAGGGTAGATTTGGAGTTGGAGGGTGGATTTAGAGTTGCAGGGTGGATTTGGAGTTGGAGGGTGGATTTGGAGTTGGAGGGTGGATTTGGAGTTGGAGGGTGGAGTTGGAGTGTAGAGTTGGAGGGTGGATTTGGAGTTAAAGGGTGGATTTGGAGTTGGAGGGTGGATTTGGAGTTGGAGGGTAGAGTTGGAGTTGGAGGGTGGAGTTGGAGATTGGAGTTGGAGGGTGAATTTGGAGTTGAAGGGTGGAGTTGGAGTTGGAGGGTGGAGTTGGAGGTGGATTTGGAGTTGGAGGGTGGATACGTTGGAGGGTGGATTTGGAGTTGGAGGGTGGAGTTGGAGTTGGAGGGTAGATTTGGAGTTGGAGGGTGGATTTGGAGTTGGAAGGTGGATTTGGAGTTGGAGGGTGGATTTGGAGTTGGAGGGTGGAGTTGTAGGATGGAGGGTGGAGTTGGAGGGTGGATTTGGAGTTGGAGGGTGGAGTTGGAGGGTGAATTTGGAGTTAGAGGGTGGATTTGGAGTTGAAGGGTGGAGTTGGAGGGCGGAGTTGGAGGGTGGATTCGAAGGGTAGAGTTGGGGTGTGGATTAGGAGTTGGAGGGTAGATTTGGAGTTGGAGGGTGGATTTGGAGTAGGAGGGTAGATTTGGAGTTGGCGGGTGGAGTTGGAGGGTGGATTTGGAGTTGGAGGGTGGAGTTGGAGGGTAGAGTTGGAGGGTGGATTTGGAGTTAAAGGGTGGATTTGGAGTTGGAGGGTGGATTTGAAGTTGGAGGGTGGATTTGGAGTTGGAGTGTGGATTTGTAGGATGGAGGGTGGAGTTGGAGGGTGGATTTGGAGTTGGAGGGTGGAGTTGGAGGGTGAATTTGGAGTTAGAGGGTGGATTTGGAGTTGAAGGGTGGAGTTGGAGGGCGGAGTTGGAGGGTGGATTCGGAGGGTAGAGTTGGGGTGTGGATTAGGAGTTGGAGGGTAGATTTGGAGTTGGAGGGTGGATTTGGAGTAGGAGGGTGGATTTGGAGTTGGAGGGTGGAGTTGGAGGGTGGATTTGGAGTTGGAGGGTGGAGTTGGAGGGTAGAGTTGGAGGGTGGATTTGGAGTTAAAGGGTGGATTTGGAGTTGGAGGGTGGATTTGAAGTTGGAGGGTGGATTTGGAGTTAGAGTGTGGATTTGGAGTTGGAGGGTGGATTTGGAGGGTGGAGTTGGAGGGTGGATTTGGAGTTGGAGGGAGGATTTGGAGTTGGAGGGTCAAGTTGGAGGGTTGAAATTGAGTTGGAGGGAGTATTTGGAATTGTAGGGTTGAGTTAGAGTTGTAGGATGGATTTGGAGTTGGAGGGTGGGTTTGGAGTTGGAGGGTTGAGTAGGAGGGTGGATTTGGAGTTGGAGGGTCGATTTGGAGTTGGAGGGTAGAGTTGGAGGGTGGAGTTGGAGGGTGAATTTGGAGTTGGAGAGTGGATTTGGAGTTGGAGGGTGGATTTGGAGTTAGAGGGTGGAGTTGGAGGGTGGATTTGGGGTTGGAGGGTGGATTTGGTCTTGGAGGGTATATTCGGAGTTGGAGGGTGGATTTGGTGTTGGAGGGTATATTTGGAATTGGAGGGTGGAGTTGGAGAGTGGAGTTGGAGTTAGAGGGTGTATTTGGAGTTGGAGGGTGGATTTGGAGTTGGAAGGTGGATTTGGAGTTAAAGGGTAGATTTGGAGTTGGAGGGTGGATTTAGAGTTGCAGGGTGGATTTGGAGTTGGAGCGTGGATTTGGAGTTGGAGGGTGGATTTGGAGTTGGAGGGTGGAGTTGGAGGGTAGAGTTGGAGGGTGGATTTGGAGTTAAAGGGTGGATTTGGAGTTAGAGGGTGGATTTGAAGTTGGAGGGTGGATTTGGAGTTGGAGTGTGGATTTGGAGTTCGAGGGTGGATTTGGAGGGTGGAGTTGGAGGGTGGATTTGGAGTTGGAGGAAGGATTTGGAGTTGGAGGGTCAAGTTGGAGGGTTGAGTTGGAGTTGGAGGATGTATTTGGAATTGTAGGGTTGAGTTAGAGTAGTAGGATGTATTTGGAGTTGGAGGGTGGATTTGGAGTTGGAGGGTTGAGTAGGAGGGGGGATTTGGAGTTGGAGGGTGGATTTGGAGTTGGAGGGTAGAGTTGGAGGGTGGAGTTGGAGGGTGGATTTGGAGTTGGAGGGTGGACTTGGAGTTGGAGGGTGGATTTGGAGTTGGAGGGTGGATTTGGTCTTGGAGGGTATATTTGGAGTTGGAGGGTGGATTTGGTGTTGGAGGGTATATTTGGAATTGGAGGGTGGAGTTGGAGAGTGGAGTTGGAGTTAGAGGGTGTATTCCGAGTTGGAGGGTGGATTTGGAGTTGGAAGGTGGATTTGGAGTTGGAGGGTAGATTTGGAGTTGGAGGGTGGATTTAGAGTTGCAGGGTGGATTTGGAGTTGGAAGGTGAATTTGGAGTTGGAGGGTGGATTTGGAGTTGGAGGGTGGAGTTGGAGGGTGGATTTGGAGTTGGAGGGTGGATTTGGAGTTGGAGGGTAGATTTGGAGTTGGAGGGTGGATTTGGAGTTGGAGGGTGGAGTTGGAGGGTGGATTTGGGGTTGGAGGGTGGATTTGGGGTTGGAGGGTGGAGTTGGAGTGTGGAGTTGGAGGGTGGATTTGGAGTTGGAGGGTATAGTTGGAGTTGGAGGTTGGAGTTGGAGGGTGGATTTGGAGTTGGAGGGTGGATTTGAAGTTGGAGGGTAGATTTGGAGTTGGAGGGTAGATTTGGAGGGTGGATTTGGAGTTGGAGGGTGGATTTAGAGTAGGAGGGTGGAGTTGGGGGGTGGATTTGGAGATGAAGGGAGGATTTGGAATTGGAGGTTGAAGTTGGAGGATGGAGTTGGAGGGCGGAGTTGGAGGGTGGAGTTGGAGGGTTGAGTTGGAGGGTGGTGTTGGAGGGTGGAGTTGGAATTGTGGATTTGGAGTTGGAGGGTGGATTTTGAGTTGGAGGGTGGATTTGAATTAGGAGGGTAGAGTTGGAGAGTGGATTTGGAGTTGGAGGTTGGAGTAAGAGTTGGGGGTAGATTTGGAGTTAGAGGGTGGATTTGGAGTTGGAGGGTGGAGTTAGAGTTGGAGGGTGGATTTGGAGTTGGAGGGAGGATTTGGAGTTGGAGGGTCGAGTTGGAGGGTTGAGTTGGAGTTGGAGGGAGTATTTGGAATTGTAGGGTTGAGTTAGAGTTGTAGGATGGATTTGGAGTTGGAGGGTGGGTTTGGAGTTGGAGGGTTGAGTAGGAGGGTGGATTTGGAGTTGGAGGGTCGATTTGGAGTTGGAGGGTAGAGTTGGAGGGTGGAGTTGGAGGGTGGATTTGGAGTTGGAGGGTGGATTTGGAGTTGGAGGGTGGATTTGGAATTAGAGGGTGGAGTTGGAGGGTGGATTTGGGTTTGGAGGGTGGATTTGGTCTTTGAGGGTATATTTGGAGTTGGAGGGTGGATTTGGTGTTGGAGGGTATATTTGGAATTGGAGGGTGGAGTTGGAGATTGGAGTTGGAGTTAGAGGGTGTATTTGGAGTTGGAGGGTGGATTTGGAGTTGGAAGGTGGATTTGGAGTTGGAGGTTAGATTTGGAGTTGGAGGATGGATTTAGAGTTGCAGGGTGGATTTGGAGTTGGAGGGTGGATTTGGAGTTGGAGGGTGGATTTGGAGTTGGAGGGTGGAGTTGGAGGGTAGAGTTGGAGGGTGGATTTGGAGTTAAAGGGTGGAGTTGGAGTTGGAGAGTAGATTTGGAGTTGGAGGGTGGATTTGGAGTTGGAAGGTGGATTTGGAGTTGGAGGGTGGATTTGGAGTTGGAGGGTGGAGTTGTAGGATGGAGGGTGGAGTTGGAGGGTGGATTTGGAGTTAGAGGGTGGAGTTAGAGGGTGAATTTGGAGTTAGAGGGTGGATTTGGAGTTGGAGGGTGGAGTTGGAGGGTAGAGTTGGAGGGTGGATTTGGAGTTGGAGGGTGGATACGTTGGAGGGTGGATTTGGAGTTGGAGGGTGGAGTTGGAGTTGGAGGGTAGATTTGGAGTTGGAGGGTGGATTTGGAGTTGGAAGGTGGATTTGGAGTTGGAGGGTGGATTTGGAGTTGGAGGGTGGAGTTGTAGGATGGAGGGTGGAGTTGGAGGGTGGATTTGGAGTTGGAGGGTATAGTTGGAGTTGGAGGTTGGAGTTGGAGGGTGGATTTGGAGTTGGAGGGTGGATTTGAAGTTGGAGGGTAGATTTGGAGTTGGAGGGTAGATTTGGAGGGTGGATTTGGAGTTGGAGGGTGGATTTAGAGTAGGAGGGTGGAGTTGGGGGGTGGATTTGGAGTTGAAGGGAGGATTTGGAGTTGGAGGGTGAAGTTGGAGGATGGAGTTGGAGGGCGGAGTTGGAGGGTGGAGTTGGAGGGTTGAGTTGGAGGGTGGTGTTGGAGGGTGGAGTTGGAATTGTGGATTTGGAGTTTGAGGGTGGATTTTGAGTTGGAGGGTGGATTTGAATTAGGAGGGTAGAGTTGGAGAGTGGATTTGGAGTTGGAGGTTGGAGTAAGAGTTGGGGGTAGATTTGGAGTTAGAGGGTGGATTTGGAGTTGGAGGGTGGAGTTAGAGTTGGAGGGTGGATTTGGAGTTGGAGGGAGGATTTGGAGTTGGAGGGTCGAGTTGGAGGGTTGAGTTGGAGTTGGAGGGAGTATTTGGAATTGTAGGGTTGAGTTAGAGTTGTAGGATGGATTTGGAGTTGGAGGGTGGGTTTGGAGTTGGAGGGTTGAGTAGGAGGGTGGATTTGGAGTTGGAGGGTCGATTTGGAGTTGGAGGGTAGAGTTGGAGGGTGGAGTTGGAGGGTGGATTTGGAGTTGGAGGGTGGATTTGGAGTTGGAGGGTGGATTTGGAGTTAGAGGGTGGAGTTGGAGGGTGGATTTGGGTTTGGAAGGTGGATTTGGTCTTTGAGGGTATATTTGGAGTTGGAGGGTGGATTTGGTGTTGGAGGGTATATTTGGAATTGGAGGGTGGAGTTGGAGATTGGAGTTGGAGTTAGAGGGTGTATTTGGAGTTGGAGGGTGGATTTGGAGTTGGAAGGTGGATTTGGAGTTGGAGGTTAGATTTGGAGTTGGAGGATGGATTTAGAGTTGCAGGGTGGATTTGGAGTTGGAGGGTGGATTTGGAGTTGGAGGGTGGATTTGGAGTTGGAGGGTGGATTTGGAGGGTAGAGTTGGAGGGTGGATTTGGAGTTAAAGGGTGGAGTTGGAGTTGGAGAGTAGATTTGGAGTTGGAGGGTGGATTTGGAGTTGGAAGGTGGATTTGGAGTTGGAGGGTGGATTTGGAGTTGGAGGGTGGAGTTGTAGGATGGAGGGTGGAGTTGGAGGGTGGATTTGGAGTTAGAGGGTGGAGTTAGAGGGTGAATTTGGAGTTAGAGGGTGGATTTGGAGTTGGAGGGTGGAGTTGGAGGGTAGAGTTGGAGGGTGGATTTGGAGTTGGAGGGTGGATACGTTGGAGGGTGGATTTGGAGTTGGAGGGTGGAGTTGGAGTTGGAGGGTAGATTTGGAGTTGGAGGGTGGATTTGGAGTGGGAAGGTGGATTTGGAGTTGGAGGGTGGATTTGGAGTTGGAGGGTGGAGTTGTAGGATGGAGGGTGGAGTTGGAGGGTGGATTTGGAGTTGGAGGGTGGATTTGGAGGGTGAATTTGGAGTTAGAGGGTGGATTTGGAGTTGAAGGGTGGAGTTGGAGGGCGGAGTTGGAGGGTGGATTCGAAGGGTAGAGTTGGGGTGTGGATTAGGAGTTGGAGGGTAGATTTGGAGTTGGAGGGTGGAGTTGGAGTAGGAGGGTGGATTTGGAGTTGGAGGGTGGAGTTGGAGGGTGGATTTGGAGTTGGAGGGTGGAGTTGGAGGGTAGAGTTGGAGGGTGGATTTGGAGTTAAAGGGTGGATTTGGAGTTGGAGGGTGGATTTGAAGTTGGAGGGTGGATTTGGAGTTGGAGTGTGGATTTGGAGTTCGAGGGTGGATTTGGTCTTGGAGGGTATATTTGGAGTTGGAGGGTGGATTTAGTGTTGGAGGGTATATTTGGAATTGGAGGGTGGAGTTGGAGAGTGGAGTTGGAGTTAGAGGGTGTATTCCGAGTTGGAGGGTGGATTTGGAGTTGGAAGGTGGATTTGGAGTTGGAGGGTAGATTTGGAGTTGGAGGGTGGATTTAGAGTTGCAGGGTGGATTTGGAGTTGGAAGGTGCATTTGGAGTTGGAGGGTGGATTTGGAGTTGGCGGGTGGATTTGGAGGGTGGAGTTGGAGTTGGAGGGTAGAGTTGGAGTTGGTAGGTGGAGTTGGAGTTGGAGGGTGGATTTGGAATTGGAGGGTGGATTTGGAGTTGGAGGCTGGAGGTGGAGTTGGAGGGTGAAGTTGGAGTGTGCAGTTGGAGTTGGAGGGTAGAGTTGGAGGGTGGAGTTGGAGGGTGGATTTGGAGTTGGAGTTGGAGTTGGAGGTTGGAGTTGGAGATTGGATTTGGAGTTGGAGGGTGGATTTGGAGTTGGAGGGTAGATCTGGAGTTGGAGGGTGGAGTTGGAGGGTGGATTTGGAGTTGGAGGGAAGATTTGGAGTTGGAGGGTGGAGTAGGAGTTGGAGGCTAGAGTTGAAGTGTGGAGATGGAGTTTGAGGGTGGAGTTGGAGGGTGGATTTGGAGTTGGAGGGTAAAGTTGGAGGGTGGAGTTGGAGGTTGGAGTTGGAGGGTGGATTTGGAGTTGGAGGGTGGATTTGGAGGGTGGATTTGGAGTTGGAGGGTGGAGTTGGAGGGTGGAGTTGGAGGGTGGATTTGGAGTTGGAGGGTAGATTTGAAGTTGGAGGGTGGAGTTAGAGTTGGAGGGTGGATTTAGAGATGGAGGGTAGATTTGGAGTTGGAGGGTGGAGTTAGAGTTGGAGGGGGGATTTGTAGTTGGAGGGTGGATTTGTAGTTGGAGGGTGGATTTGGAGTTGGAGGGTGGATTTGGAGTTGCATGGTGATTTTGGGGTTGGAGGGTGGATTTGGGGTTGGAGGGTGGAGTTGGAGTGTGGAGTTGGAGGGTGGAGTTGGAGGGTGGATTTGGAGTTGGAGGGTATAGTTGGAGTTGGAGGTTGGAGTTGGAGGGTGGATTTGGAGTTGGAGGGTGGATTTGAAGTTGGAGGGTAGATTTGGAGTTGGAGGGTGGAGTTGGAGGGTAGATTTGGAGGGTGGATTTGGAGTTGGAGGGTGGATTTAGAGTAGGAGGGTGGAGTTGGGGGGTGGATTTGGAGTTGAAGGGAGGATTTGGAGTTGGAGGGTGAAGTTGGAGGATGGAGTTGGAGGGCGGAGTTGGAGGGTGGAGTTGGAGGGTTGAGTTGGAGGGTGGAGTTGGAGGGTGGAGTTGGAGTGTGGATTTGGAGTTGGAGGGTGGATTTTGAGTTGGAGGGTGGATTTGAATTAGGAGGGTAGAGTTGGAGAGTGGATTTGGAGTTGGAGGGTGGAGTAAGAGTTGGGGGTAGATTTGGAGTTAGAGGGTGGATTTGGAGTTGGAGGGTAGAGTTGGAGTTGGAGGGTGGAGTTGGAGGGTAGAGTTCGAGGGGGGAGTTGGAGGGTGGAGTTGGAGGGTAGATTTGGAGTTTGTTAGATTGAGCGATCTCAGGGGAGGGCAGGAAGTGTACCTAACCACCCTGTGACCCACCTCTTCCAGAAATACAGCCGAGCACTGGTGGGAGACCCTTCTGGGGGAGAGTCTTGTATCTAAGATCGTACGCGCTGAGCTAGCACCACTTGACAAAGAGACACCACACAGTAGGTTCTGAAGAACGTATTCTTTATCTAGCAAGATATCTGGATCTTTATGATCTGCAAGGTTCGTATTTACAAGTAGAGCAAGGGCTCATAGAGTCTCAGCAAGGGTAGGGGTAGCGGGACAGTCTTAAGGTTCAGGGTCAATGTAGGTGCGTATCCGGCGCACAGCTCTCAATCCTCGAGCCGGGGGATATGGTACGATCTTGAGTCCAGCCGGACCAGAACAGTTGATGAGTCGTGACCACGTCAGCTGGGCTCAGATGGATCAGGCAGAAGTCCGTCTCTGCCAAGTGGGAGCCGCGACATCATAAGCAGGGCTCAGGTGTTCTCAAAGTTGCAAGGGAGCCGTGACCACATCAGCAGGGCTCAGATGGTTCAGGCAGAAGTCTGTCTCTGCCAGTTGGGAGCCGCGACAATGTCAGCAGCGCTCACCAAGGTTCCAAGGTCCGAATAGTTTCTTCTTCGATGTTATGTCGAGCCGCGACCACATCAGCAGGGTGAATTTGGAGTTGGAGGGTGGAGTTGCAGGGTGGATTTGGCGTTGAAGGGTAGATTTGGAGTTGGAGGGGGGGATTTGGAGTTGGAGGGTGGAGTTGGAGGGTCGAATTGGAGGGTGGAGTTGGAGGGTGGATTTGGAGTTGAAGGGTGGATTTGGAATTGGAGGGTGGGGTTGGAATCGGAGGGTGGAGTTGAAGTTGGAGGTTGGAGTTGGAAAGTGGATTTGGAGTTGGAGGGCGGATTTGGAGTTGGAGGGTGGATTTGCAGTTGGAGGGTAGATTCGGAGTTGGAGGGTGGATTTGGAGGTTAGAGTTGGAGGATGGAGTTGTAGGGTTGATTTTGAGGGTAGAGTTGGAGGGTGGATTTGGACTTGGAGGGTGGATTTGGAATTGGAGGGTGGATTTGGAATTGGAGGGTGGGGTTGGAGTTGTAGGGTTGATTTTGAGGGAAGAGTTGGAGGGTGGATTTGGACTTGGAGGGTGGATTTGGAATTGGAGGGTGGATTTGGAATTGGAGGGTGGGGTTGGAGTTGAAGGGTGGATTTTGAGTTGGAGGGCGGATTTGGGGCCCGATTCACAGAATGAACGTACTACTTTTGGCATTCACAGAATGCACTTACTACTTTTGGTATTCACAGAATGAACTTACTCATTTCGGTATTCACAGAAGTTAGGACTACTAACTTTAGGACTCCTAAATGCCTTCTGTGAATACCGAAAGTCTTAAAATTAGGATTTTTCTCAATTTAGTAGTAGTAAAGTTAGGACTACTAACTTTAGGACGTCTAAATTTAGTAGTAGTAAAGTTAGGAGTCCTAACTTTACTACAACTAAATTGAGAAAATTCCTCATTTTAAGACTTTCGGTATTCACAGAAGGCATTTAGGAGTCCTAAAGTTAGGAGTCCTAACTTTACTACTACTAAATTGAGAAAAATCGTAATTTTAAGACTTTCGGTATTCACAGAAGGCATTTAGGCGTCCTAAAGTTAGTAGTCCTAACTTTACTACTACTAAATTGAGAAAAATCCTAATTTTTAAGACTTTCGGTATTCACAGAAGGCATTTAGGAGTCCTAAAGTTAGGAGTCCTAACTTCTGTGAATACCGAAATGAGTAAGTTCATTCTGTGAATACCAAAAGTAGTAAGTGCATTCTGTGAATGCCAAAAGTAGTAAGTTAATTCTGTGAATCGGGACCATAGAGTTGGAGGGTGGAGTTGGAGGGTCGAATTGGAGGGTGGAGTTGGAGTGTGGATTTGGAATTGGCAGGTGGGGTTGGAGTTGGAGGGTGGAGTTGAAGTTTGAGGTTAGAGTTGGAGGCTGGATTTGGAGTTGGAGGGTGGATTTGGAGTTGGAGGGCGGATTTGGAGTTGGAGGGTGGATTTGGAGTTGGAGGGTGGATTCGGAGTTGGAGGGTGGATTTGGAGGGTAGAGTTGGAGGGTGGAGTTGGAGGGTAGATTTGGATTTGGAGGGTGGAGTTGGAGGGTGGAGTTTGAGGGTGGAGTTGGAGGGTGGAGTTGGAGTTGGAGGGTGGATTTGGAGTTGGGGGTTGGATTTGGAGTTGGAGGGTGAATTTGGAGTTGGAGGGTGGAGTTGTAGGGTGGATCTGGAGTTGGAGGGTGGATTTGGAGTTTTAGGGGGGATTTGGAGTTGGAGGGTGGAGTTGGAGGGTGGATTTGGAGTTGAAGGGTGGTTTCAGAGTTGGAGGTCGGATTTGGAGTTGGAGGGTGGAGGGTGGGGTTGGAGGGTGCATTTGGAGGGTGGATGAGTTGGAGGGTGGATTCGGAGTTGGAGGGTGGAGTTGGAGTTGAAGGGTGGATTTGGAGTTGGAGGGTGGATTTGGAGATGGAGGGTGGATTTGGAGTTGGAGGGATTTTCAGTGCTTAGTAATCTAGAATCAAAAGAGAGATGTTAAGCAAATAAATGAAATGTTATTTTTTAAAACAAACAAAATACATTTTAATTAAATTGCTTTCCTGTAACTGCTGCTAACAAACCCTGCTTTGTAACACATAAAATCATGCATCCCACTGTTTTCAGTCGACCCTATCCAAAAACCAGGAGATGAGCCGAATTTGCCTTTATCTCCCGGGGCAGATGGTTAAACAGCAGAAAGATCCAGGCACATTTTTGATGTCTGGTCAACCTAGGCAATGGCACATTTTGGAATGATTGTGTATTAGTCACAGTAAAGAAGCTAGTACTAGTAATGCATCCCCAGTCGGCCTTCCTGGCCAGTCAGATTGTTTCTTGATACACAATTGCAGTAAAGCTGACTAAGCTGGTAAAGTAAGCAGAGCAGATAAACAATCTTTTTTTGTCAGGGTGGCCAGGGAGTCGGTGCTTTAAATGTGCTAAACACTTGTAGTGGGACACCCTGCCGATCTAGTGACTCTGGATTGGTTTTCTGACAGGCTTTTTGGCAGATATCCGGCAGGTACTGCTTGTTAAAGGCCACTGCAGTTCACATACCAGCTTTGATTGTGCCAGTCTCAACTCTAAACTGCTTCCAAACTAGTCCTGAACTGCTCCCGGCTCAAAGATGCGCAACTCAGGCATTGCATTGGTCAACCCTGTTGCCTGTCACTATGGTCTGCAACGCCGCTATGATCTGCAGCACTGCAGTGTTGCAATGTATGTTGGCAGCTTTAGCAGCCGCTTGCAGTCATGTTGAATAACAGCACAGCTGTATCTTCTCGGCTGTGTATTTTCACAGAGGAAGAGGCACAATGTGTTGCATCACCAACAATGAGACAGTAGCTAGGCTACAGCTTTAACATATTAATTGATCTCATCAAAGCCTATGATTGGGGAATATTAAAGTTTAGATTTACTGTAATGGTATCAAACCAACAAGAGATCACACTTAAGCATTGAATTGTGAACTCAATGTTTTGCTTTTTTAAATAACTATATTTCTATCACTGAACAGAATAAAATGACAATATAACTGCCATCCTTTTAATAGGATCTTTGATAGACCCAACATAGTTACAACATGCTTCAAGCCTTGCTTCCATCAGCACTTCTGGTGGTCACAACCCATCGGTCACACCTCCATGTTCTCCACCTCATTCCTACAAGTCCCAACTGAGCCCATCTCCACCCAGCACAATCACAGCTCAAGAACATAGGGAAACACAACACACTGAAGAAATAACACGTACCACGGCTGGGGTAGAAGTTGTAAATTGGTGGTTGGCAGAAGAAGCGCCTAAAAACAAGAAATGATAGATTAATAGGAGAAGAAAGCATGACCAATATCTTATCTTATCCCATCCGGTATTTATTACCTTATCTAATTTGTTAGGGTATTAACTATCTTATTTTGTTATGGTATTTATTATCTAATCTGTTAGCAGATTTTGTTTGTTATAGTATCTTTTATGGTATCTGTAATGATATCACTACTCTTACCACTCACATCTCATCCTTTATCTCGTACCTCTTATATCTCATTATTTGTTTATCACACTATTAGCTCGGATATGGCTTCCACTTAGCTCCCCTTTCTTGTCATTTTTGTTTCTCAACTCTCATGTTTTTTCTTTTATCTCTTGTTTTTAGCTTGCATCTCTTACATCTCTTATGTCTCTTAATGCATATCCTTTATGCCTCATCTCATTTCTGCTGCATCATATCTCTCATTCATATTTTGATAAATTTCTTTTTGTTCAGTTCTGGTCTGATCTAGTACAAAACACATCAGGTTTTGCTAATGCTCGTAAGTGCTGCCCTGCAACATCCTCTCCCACTGCACCCAAACAAAACTGGTCTTCATTAGTCCCTGATATTTATGCATTATTTATCACACACCCTTCTGTTTAACGATGCTCCCATGGTACTTGAAACCTCATCAGAGAACAGTCCTATTGGAAGCATGTATATCTCTTTAAAAATATGACAAATCTACCCTGCAGAATCTGTTGCCGTTGCAGTAGTAAATCTAAGAGACATCGGCGCCAAAACACCCTGGTAATGCCCCAGTACTTGATCCTGTCCTGTTTCATCAATCAGGACACAGTTCTACTAATGGACCTCAGTCCTGACCTGCAGAGTCCCTTCCCATTGCAACAGTCAGGCCTTGTTAGGCCAGCGCTGCCAAAACCGCTGATAATCTCCTGACTACAGCTGTACTTCTAATATTCTCCTGACTTCAGATGTTTTTTGAATAATCTCCTGACTGAAGCTGTTTTTCTAATAATCTCCTAACTGCAGCTATTTTTCTAATAATCTCATTACTGCAGCTTTCTTTCTAATAATCTCCTGACTGCAGCAATCTTTCTAATAATATCCTTACTGCAGCTGTTTTTCTAATAATCTCCTGACTGCAGCTATCTTTCTAATAATCTCCTGACTGCAGCTGTTTTTCGAATAATCTTCTGACTGAAGCTGTTTTTCGAATAATCTCCTAACTGCAGCAATCGTTCTAATAATCTCCTGACTGCAGGCGTCTTTCTAATAATCTTCTGACTGCAGCTATCTTTCAAATAATCTCCTGACGGCAGCCGTTTTTCGAATAATCTCCTGAATGCAGGTGTTTTTCTAAAAATCTTATGACTGTTAGTGTCTGTATAATAATCTCCTGACTGCAGCTGTCTTTCTAATAATCCCGACTGCAGCTGTCTTTCTAATAATCCCGACTGCAGCTGTATTTCTAATAGTCTCCAAACTGCAGCTGTTTTTCTAATAATCTCCTGACTGCTGCTGTTTGTCTAATAAACTACTCTGTGCAGCTGTTTTTCTAATAATCCCGACTGCAGCTGTCTTTCTAATAGTCTCCTGACTGCAGCTGTTTTTCTAATAATATCCTGACTGCTGCTGTTTGTCTAATAAACTACTCTGTGCAGCTGTCTTTCTAATAATCTCCTGACTGCAGCCGTCTTTCTAATAATCTCCTGAATGCAGGTGTTATTCTAATAATCTCTTGACTGCAGCTGTCTTTCTAATAATCTCCTGACTGCAGCTGTCTTTCTAATAATGTCCTGACTGCAGCTGTCTTCCTAATAATCTCATGACTGCAGCCTTCTTTCTAATAATCTCCTTACTGTAGGTGTCTTGCTAATATTCCCCTGACTGCAGCTGTCTTTCTAATACATCAATCGAAACGCAGCTCTATCAGTACATCTCAGTCCTAACCTGCAGAGTCCCTTACAATTGCAACATTATTTTAGTCAAGTCATCGAGGGCTATATTAATTACTACCTCCTTGTCCCTTGGAGCCTAGCATGATTGGGAACCATCGGACATCAAAGTAATGTCACCTAGAGGAGCACCATCTGCTTGCCTAGCACAGACTTATGCTCAGGTAGGAAACCTTCAGGTTGGGTCGAGATCTATTTCTTGGAACATGCAGGAGGCTCCTAGTATACTCCAAATGGTGTCCTGGAATGTGAACGGGGTGAAGTCGGAAATGACCCTTCTACATTGGATCCAATCTATTGAATCCTTTGACATCTGTATTCTTCAGGAAAGCTGGAGCACATCCCCAGTTTATTCCCCAGGCTATGTAACGTTCCATCGCCCAGCATCTTTTCATAATCTTGGTCTACTTGCGGGGGGGGGAGCATTAATCTGGGTTAGCATTGTGCCCCGTTGTATAATGTGCAGACTTCCATCTAGCAGCACAGATATTTTAGGTATCAAACTAAAAGGCCAGAATGGTGTCTCCCTCAATGTTTATAGTGTTTACACCAAAGGGACTAGGGGGCGTAGGAGGTCTGTTGCGATACCCTATGTCAAGGAGCTCTTGGATAATAGGCCTTCACCATGCCCCTTGACTGAAGCTGGAGATTTAATGTTACTTTTGAACCAATGGAGAGGGAGAATGTTTGTCGAATGAGGAAAGAGGATGATCTGTGGCAAAGTCCCAATCTTGACCTGCCTCAAATAAAAAAAGGTCCCAAGTGGCACTCCAGCTAATGCCTTTTCCCTGGAGTTTGGACTAAGGGATGCCGAAGGCAGGACTATTAGGAATAAATTGGGAGCAAATACATTTAATAGGACAAATAGCATAAATTGTATATACTATTTTCTGGTAGACCTATGGTTATAGACCAGGTGATTGACATGGCATTTGGTTCTAACGCCAACAGCGATCATAATCCCCTGGTTTTTACTTTGGTGTCACACTGTGGGGACCCGCCTAGTTGCACTAGATCTGATCTAACAGCAAGGGAGCTATTTACAACAAATGATAACCAGTGCCTTAAGTGGCGACAGGTGATTCAGGACAAAGACAAGCTAGAATTAATTAAGCAATATTTACTGGCTTGTACTGAAGAGATCTCATGCTTAACCATTCAACCTGGAGGCCTGGAGGAGATCCCAGCTTGCCACACTTGTTTTTAGAGCAGTTGGCTGCACATTTTATTGACCCTTTACGCTCTGCTAAATTGGGGCCAAAGCTAAGATCTCAGTTTGCATGGTACAATCAGGAGTATAGTTGTCTTAGACAGCAACTGTCCATGGTGATTAGATTTAAGAACTTGGTCCTAGTGTGAGACAGAAGAAGGACTTATAGGTCAGTTCAGATAGGAACGAAAAGAGAGTGGGACGACAATAGGAGGAGGTTAATTGAGCAGGCCTGCGGCAGTGAAGATTCACAGAAGTTCTGGTTCTTAGTTACCAGGAGGGATGGCAATAGGCCACCACCAACGGCCAATAATATTTCTATTTCCGCATTGTATGACCACTTTAACCACTTATAATCAGGGTCATGTGTGCTAGGTACACAAGTATCTGCCCCAGATTTTGCTTATGCTACTGTTAAGGATTTTTTCTTTAAAAGAGAAATCAGGACCTGCTTTGATTCAATTACTAAGGCAAAAGCCACTGGACCTGTTGGCATTCCTGGCAATGTATTTCTATATGATAAAGAGAATTGGAAAAGTTAGATTTGTTATTTAGCCAAAGCACTAGCAAAGGTGGCCCAAATACCTAAAACTTTGGAATGGAGCAGAGTGATCCCTATATTTAGGAAAGGTGCTTGGTCTTCCACCTGCAGAAATAGACCCATCACTGTTATAGACTGTGTCCAAAAGGTGGTGTCGCGAGCACTTCATGCGAAGATACAGGACTGGATCACTGAAAATAACATCTTCACCCCCTTCCAAGCTGGCTTCAGACAAAAGATAGGCACCATTGATCAGGTGTTTTGTTTCCTTCTGTCTTGGAAGACTGTGCTTAATGGCCAGGGGAGCCTCTATGTAGATTTTATTGACTTCTAGACTGCTTTCACTCTTGTGCCAAGGAATAAGCTAGGGCAAGTCCTAAAGGACATGGGGATTCTCCTCGAGGTTTTATCTCTTGTCATCCGCCATCTTGAAGCTAATTTTGCCAGGGTACGCTGGGGTGGCCAAGGCTAGCTTAGTAACCCAATTAATGCTGGCAAGGGTGTACGTCAGGGCTGTGTTCTGGCACCCACAGTCTTTTTGCTCTTTGGGAATGGCGTTGTCCGGTATCTTTCTCAAATTCCAGCAGATGCCCCTACTCTGTGGTGGTGGGGGGGCAGGGTAGTTATGACATTAATGTTTGCTGATGATCATTATTAGTTTCCAAAACACTAGGATTAGAGGCCAATACATGAAAGACAAAGCTTTTATTGCTTAATCTTCACAAATCAGAGATAAATTATTATTGGGAGGTGTTCCTTTGGAAAGGGTTAGTACCATTGATTATCTAGGTGTTACACTTACAGACAATATGTCCTGGAAGCCCCGCTGGACCAAGATGTCTCTCAGACACCGCCAGCCATATTAGGATGCCCAAAAAGAAATGCTTTTCCATGGCGGGTTCTCTGCCATGGAAAAGCATATGGAGCTTCACTGCGGGGGCCCGTTGCGGGCCCCCTGGGTGAAGGGGGGTGGGGGGTGCACATGGGGGGTACCTATGGTACCCCCCTGCATTTGTATGCAGTAATCCGCAGGCATTGCTAGGAGGGAGATTTGTAAGCTTGGAAAGATCCACGCCCCCCCGTCGTATGAGAATTGACTGAGGGCTGTACTGGGCATGGCACGTTTGGACTTGGGTATTTGGGTTGACGATGGCTGTTCCTGGTTTGGGCCAGAGAAATTAGACTAATCCGAAACCCCTAAGTCCAATGATTACACCTAAGCTTTATCCAAAGAAGCTGGCCTGGTTAAGCCTACAGCCAATGCAATTGCAGAAGCCGGGGCGCCCCGGTCGGATTGATGGCTTCTCGCGTCTATTTGCAGTCGCTCTATGGTGAGATGAGGAAATAAACAAACAAAAAAAAACACCTTCCTCCAGACAAACACACAATCTTATCGGGCTTCCACCGGCCTCCAGGGGTCTCTATCCATTAGTCCCCTCCTCCCCATCCCACCCATCCTTCAGAGCTTGCAGTGCCATTTCCCAGAATCCCTTCCCTTTGGGGACACCCAGTCGCCTTCCGCTATACTTTCCCTGACCTCACTTGCTCCTCCCCTATCATACCCATTCAGAGCGTGCAGCTTCCTGTTGGGCACACTCAGTCCCCACCCGCCCTACTTTCCCCCGACTTCACTAGCTCTCTCCAGCTCCATGATCCCTGGGACCTAGCCTCCCAATCCCTTACACACACATCACTGGAAGGCTGCCTGAGCGAGATAGCACTCTGCCTACAACAACTCAAGACAGAGGTTCGTAGTCTACTACATATCACTGAGACTTTGCCTGATAACTCCAGATCAAGCTGTGCTACCACAAAAAATCACCATCTCCGCTCGTGCCCTGATTGCGGGTGTTCCGGGCTCCATCCCCCCTGACGCTCGGAGGTCCCTGTCTCATGTCTCCCACATACCTCATAGGTTGCCCCCCCACTCCCTAATGACCCTGCTCGCCCCTCCCGATGTACAGCCTCCCTTTCCAATACGGATATCCATTCTCTCCTACATTCTTATGTTCCAGCACATCCCCCCACCATAGCAAACTTGCAACAAATTGAATCCATCCCACGGATCCCTTCAGGGAACCTAGGCCTAACACCAGAACCTTAAATAGGAACAACCTCACGCGAGTCACCACCATGCTATCCGCTCCAACAGATGCCATCATTAGTCTCAAATGTATGCTCCTAAATTGTAGTTCGGCAGCTAAATACGCTGCAGACATTGGCGACCTCACCCTGGCGCAGGATCTTGACCTTGTAAGGTTGACGGAAACCTGGCTAAATGACTCAGCTTCCCCCTTCCTAGACCTTTTAATACCTCCCAACTATGCTATCATTAGGCTGGACCGATCCTGTGGGCAAGGTGGAGGCAACGCTGATTTACATCGGAGCAATCTTACAATGAAGGTACTACAGACTGACATACTTCTGTCCTGTGAATACCTATGCATTGAAGTGACTGGTGGCAACAATCCCTCCTGCAAACTGCACACGTTTTACCATCCCCCTAGCGACAGACGTACCTCCACAGAACAGGCCATGGACAATATTTCAGCCAATGTAGACTTCCATGGCACTCAGATCTTCCTGGGAGATTTCATCCTCCATTGGAATGATGTAAATGACGTGGTGGTCAATAGCCCTAAATCCTTCCTTCTTGACCTCAACCTAATCCAAATCTGTGACAGCCCTACTCATATTAAAGGAGCTTCTTTAGATCTTGTCATTGGTAAGCCCAACTCCATCCTCCTTGATTCGATCCTCCCATGTGATTGCACAAACCACTATTGCATCACCTTCCGTATCCTGGAATTGGTAAGATCAAGTAAAGCCAGCCCAAGAACCCAAAACAGTTGAAAAGGTGCCTAAGGAACATCAACCCTCATGATCTGACGGCTCTATGTGATAACATCCTGCCCCCCACCTAACATGCTGGATGTCCAAGACCTTACGGCCCACTATAATCACGCAATTCTGAACATACTAGACTCCGTCGCACCACTACAGCTTAAAAGAATCTCCTCTAAACTCTCCAAACCATGGTTTAGAAACTTAAGACCTGCTGAAAGTCTAAGGCGGTCCTATCCCTCCCTTGAGCATCTTTACCACCTAAGGTCCCTGAGAAGCATATATAACAAAAGCAACATATGCTCGAAGGCCAGCTTTATCAGATCTCAGCTGGACCAAGCAAAAAACCGTCCCAAAAAATTGTTCGAACTCATCAAGTCCCAAGCCAATAGTCATCCGAACGCCGCACCTCTGGGTCAAGGGACATTGCCTAATAGCAAAGACTTCACAGATTTATTCACAGATAAGACCAGTAAGATTGAAACTGAATTATGATTAGGGCTCCCGGTTTTCCGTTTAAACGGATTTTTACATATAAATACAGACGGAAAACAAGTTTTCCTTTGTCTGTATTTATATTTAAAAACAGCAAAATACGAGTAAATCTTGCAGAGCTGCCGTGGTTCAGAGTTGCCGTGCCACGCCCCTGTTTTGATACTGGGAATTCCTTTTAGTGACGTGCTGTGGTGTGAACCTATTGGCTCAGGGTCTGTGACCCTGAGCTAATCCTGATCGTAGCATCACTGTGTGGGCGTGCTAACACCTCCATCCCCGCCCTGGGAATTTCTGCCCTTTATTTTGGGGGCTCACCTGGCTGTTTTTTCTTTTGCCTGCACTACGGAATAGTGACGTTTGAAGACGCCTTCCTGTTCAGCATCTCCAGGGATCCAGAACTCCACTGCTCGGATTAGCTCTGCGCCAGCCGCTCCCGCCTCTTTCTGTCCCTCTGCAGCCTGCCCTCCCTCCCCCACCCCACGTATGGAGGCAGCACCAGGTGTTCGCTCCCACCCCCCACCCCGTCTTGTGGTCTTGTTTTCATTTTTATGGTGATGCGTGTGCCTTACGGTAGAGTGACTTTTTGGGAATAGCTGTTTTAATAGGCAGCTATTGAAAATTATGTCCTAAATGAGAGACTTGCTGCCAGCCCCAGGCTTCTCTATGCCTAAACTCTGCGCCTCCCACCCTCCGGCATAAAGGCTATCGAGTACCAGTAAAAAGCAGAGTGTTACTAAATCCTTTCGTGACAATGCTCCTAATGTCCTTCATGTATTTTCCGTAAATATGATTTGCTCACCAGCCCTCAGACTTGTGACAAACCCCCACCCACCTCCGCACTAGTGATTAAACGTGAATTAAACAATTGATTGTGTGCACTGCAGCATGCATTCAAAACATTCTGTTACTGCCTGCATAAGCCTCACTGCACAGGAAAGCTCTGAGGAGCGCAGCAACTCAGTGTTTCAAATGAAACATTTGTAATTTTTAGTAGAGTTGGACATAGTAGCTTGGCCCCAAACACATCTGTGTCCAATAACCCCCATTGGCTGCTTATCCGCAGATGCAGAACATGATGCATCTCTCTGTCCCTCTGCAGCCTCGGGCTCCTGCCCTCCCTCCCCACCCCAAGTAAGAAGGCAGCACCAAGTGTTCGCTCCCCCCGTCTTGTGGACTCGTTTTCATTTTGTTTTTATTGTGATCGGTGTCCTAACTGTAGAGTGACTGAAATGCCCTCTAATGCCTTCATTCATTTTTTTGGGGGTTAGCTGTTTTAATAGGCAGCTATTGAAAATTTCTTCAGTACATTTTTGTGCCATGCTGGTCACTGTGTGCCATGCTCTCCTAAATGAGAGACTTGCTGCCAGCCCCAGGCTTCTCTATGCCTAAACTCTGCGCCTCCCATAATCGCCTCTGGCATAATCCCCACTGTCCTGAAAAGGTTTCCAAGTACCCGTGAAAAGCAGTGTGTTACTAAATCCTTTCGTGACAATGCTCCTAATGTCCTTCATGTATTTTCTGTAAATACGATTTGCTCACCAGCCCTCAGACTTGTGACAAACCCCCACCCACTTCCGCGCTAGTGATTAAACGTGAATTAACAATGTGATCGCATACATTTTATTCATTCTTTGTTATGCCTTGAGTTTGGTGATTCGATCCATGATAGTCTGTGCTGCTGCTGCCCCAGAAGTACCTTTCCTCTGTTCTGGGAGCTGTCTCTGCTGCAACTCCCCCCTACGCATGCTGTGGCCCCCAGTCAAGGCATCACAAGTTCTCTATAGTTACATAAGCAGGAGAATATTCAATGTACTACTTTTATATTGTGCGACAAACGTATATCTGTTGCGTATTTATTGGAGAATTACATTTTTATTTTTAAATGCTTTACAACTGAAATGATATTATTCGAACCTGTGACCACCAGATTACCCTCTCTGCGAAATTTGAAGCTAATTTTGAATATGTCTTATAAAGTGTGCTTAGCTACAGCTCTCATTTAAATTTGTTTTCATAGTTTGGTCATGGTGTCCTTTTGCATCATTTCTTATTGTGGTATGACAGAATCTCTTGGCAATTCCAGTGTCATCAGCAAATATTGAAAGGGTTTTCAGTGGTCTTCATTTCATTAACAAACCAGAAAGAGCCTCAATGTCCGCAAAGTCTCTTGAAATGCACATGTGCTTGTGCTACAATGGCAAAGTTTTCAGATGAATGAATTGTGTTGACCAATTACAACTGGGCGCTGGTGTTCATTGTCAATTTAAATAAATGCGGAAAAATACTAGCTGTAGCGGCGTCTTTTGCTTGTGGCAAAATAAATGCGGATAAATACTAAAAAAATGCCCAAAAAATAAATATGGATCAATACAGACGGAAATGGCAAAAAAATAAATACCATAAAACCGGGAGCCCTAATTATGATCTGCCTGTGACCACCTGTCGTTCGGTCCGCTGACCTCCCTCTGTCCACCTGGTAGGGATTTTATTGGTCCGTCGCAACCCCACCTCCCCAAAAACAATGCACGCTGTCAACTAGGAAACCTTCCAACCACTACAATGACCTGCTGCCATCAAACCTTTTCCCTGAAGTGAGATCCTCCTTACTAACAGTGTGGGCCATGATCATCAATGCATCACTTCGGCAAGGTGCTATTCCAGATTGCCTTAAATCGGGTCAAGTAACCCCGATTTTAAAGAAACCTACTGCTGATCCTATGGACCTTCATAACTTTCGTATGAAAAGAGAGAGTTCTCCCGGATACTTTTAGGCCCAGAGGAGGGAGACAAACCAAGCAAAAAAGAGGGACAGAACCTCTGGAAGGACCTATATTTCTTTTAACATTGAATATATCTAAGTATTTAGTAAGAAAGATGCCAGAAGGAGATCTTTGGAAATATTATTCAAAGATGAAAAAATTTATTCAACTGTTTTATCATTTTTTAAAAAAAAAATTGAGCCATTTTTACAAAAATACATTTCATTATCACTGTGCAAATCAACATTTTACATATAGTAGGTGGTAATCCTATGCTGGGGGTCGCGTAACTAGTTAGCATGGAGGAGTCTCGTTCGTTATCGGAAATAACCAGACAAATCGCTCCACCAACTAAGAACGGCCATGCACCACCACCCACAGAATCGAGAAAGAGCTATCAATCTGTCAATCCTTTCCATGTCCGGGCCGGGTGAGGTTTCCCGTGTTGTTACGCGACCCCCAGCATAGGATTACCACCTACTATATGTAAAATGTTGATTTGCACAGTGATAATGAAATGTATTTTTGTAAAAATGTCTCAAAAATATTTTTAAAAAATGATAAAACAGTTGAATACATTTTTTCATGTTTGAATAATATTTCCAAAGATCTCCTTCTGGCATCTTTCTTACTAAATACTTAGATATATTCAATGTTAAAAGAAATATAGGTCCTTCCAGAGGTTCTGTCCCTCTTTTTTGCTTGCCTTCATAACTTTCGCCCAATCTCCAACATCCCCACCTTAGCAAAGCTTCTGGAGAAATGTGTGCTTGCCCAACTTTGCAATCACATCGACCATTTCCAACTCCTAGGCCAATGCCAATCTGGTTTTCGTTCGGGCCATAGCACAGAGTCGGCTCTAACGCACATTGTCGATGATGCTTTAAGAATGCTGGACCACGATAAGTCATGTCTTCTGGTCCTTCTTGACCTCTCGTCAGCATTTGACACTGTCAAACACGATAACCTAATTGACCTTTTAGAACACAGGATGGGGTTGTCTGGGCCTGTGCCCAATTGGTTCACTTTGTTCTTCCTGAATAGATCCCAATGCTTCAAGGTAAACCAATCCCTGTCCCATCCAGCACCAGTTACGCTGGGGGTTCCCCAAGGTTCAGCACTCTCTCCCACGCTCTTTAGCTTGTTCATGGAGCCTCTAACAGTAATGCTGAAATCATCCAGTATCACTATCACATGTGTGCGGACGGCGGACGATACTCAACTTTACCTGAAGATCGCCTCCCCTGAGGACATCCAGTCCCTCAACTCAGTCCTGCTGGAAACACAAAGCTGGCTGACACGTAACCACCTGAAACTAAATGCGGTAAAAACAGAATTCCTCCTAATCTCGCTTGGTATTATACTAGACAAAAGTCTGAACATGAAAAAGCACATCAGTCCCCTCACCAAAGTGAACTACAAACTCAGCATCCTAAGGAAGCTCAAACCCTTTCTCCCGGCTCATGACCTAAAGGCTGCAGTGCAAGCATTGGTGATCGCAAAGCTGGACTATGGCAGTGCAACGCTCTGTGGCTTTCCCAGAGTAGAAACGGCTCCCCTTAGGGCAGCCCTCAATGCTGCGGCTAGGCTCATAACGGGCTCTAAAAAATTTAACCATATATCTCCGGTCCTGCTGGCCCTCACATATGAAGCTCAGATACAGCTGAAAATTGCATGCATGACACACAAAGCCATTCACCTCAAGATCCCGATGTATCTTGCTCATAAATTGGAGCTCTAATGTGATTCAAGACCCTCTAGAAGTGCCGGCACCCTCTTACTCAAACCACAAAAATTCAAGAAAAAAAAGACCTACAATCGAGCATTCTCAGGTTTGGCGACAAGGATCTGGAACTCTCTTCCCCCTGAAGTCAGGGTGATCACTTCCACTGTCCTCTTCAAAATAGAAGTTAAAGGGCTCTTGATGAAGAAATATCTGCCTCAGTCTGCCTTCGCGACTTGACTCCCGGGCTATCAATGCTGTTTTGTGGCCTAGCGACTGGGCTCACGATAATGTCGGACATTTTAAACCTATGTACTTTTCGCTATGTTGAATATGTATGGTTGCATGTACAGGTCCTTCTCCACACTCTGTAAATCGCTCTGATACCCTCAGTGGTCATGTTTGCGCTATATAAAACTTTCTAAATAAAATAAATAAATAAGCATGACCAGCATTTTTAGGTCTTATAAAACGAAAACAAAAATAAAAGGCATTGTTATTTGCAATGTCAAAGGCTCAAACTCGTGTAAATGCGTGACCTATTGCATTGCAAAAGCTTGTTTATAACAGTTATTATAACATCATGACCAGCATTTTAATGTCCTGGCCAATACAAAGTTTAGGAAAACTACTTAAAAACTGTATTTTTTCCTTATCAGTACATCCTTTATTGAGTAAATATCATAAGATTTTAGAGTTCTACTTAAGACTCAGTTCCAGGACTTTGCAGAATGTTAAAACATGAAGAGATTGCTGGTATTTTTCTCGGTGAAGAGGTGGTGACATTGGATGAGACCGAAGCGCATAATTTGTTTGGTGTACCTCTAATAAATCTTGCAGCACTGCTCTTAAATCAGCACCTCAAACCAAACCTACCACAACCAACAAGCTGCCAATATCTGGACCAGGTAGAGCTCTTAAAATGTCACTAAATTCTGACCTCTGGTACAAATGCTATTCTAACACAGGACATACAGATAGTGCTGTCAATGCACACCAATATCTGGCTGCAAGGAATTGTTTTCACGATTGTCGCTCAGGGTTGAAATCTCTGAGTGACAGTGGGAAAATAAAACAACAGGTGAGCATCATACTTACTCATGTTTGCTGAAGGAAAGAGCGTCATGGACATCCCTGTCATCCCCACATTGTCGGGGGCTGTCCTCTGTACATTAAGGGGGACCATTTCAGCTTGTCAGCTTGAGTGTATGGGTTCTGCTAGGACATCCTCACCATCCACTGGCTGAAGGGGTCCTGCCCTGGAACTTCCGGCATCCTTGGAGTGGAGGCACATGGCTCGTCAGCAATACAGTAAATTGTGGCTTCATGGCACTAAGCTTGCAGCCCTGTGTGGCAGAAAGAATGTTCCCACAACAGCACAGGGCTCCTTTTATTGTGTTTAAAAACAGATCCCATCAGCTTCCCACAAAGCAAAACTGAAAAAGGGTTTAAAAAGTTATGTGAGGATGCCAACAGACATTTAACAATTTTTCAAAACCTTCCGTCCTTCCGCAGTTTGGAAGAATGTTATTCAAAGAAGGAACAGTCACTGGGGAATATGTACAAGGAAATGGCGCAGCACTATGCTGCAAAAATGCTGCAAAATGCAGGGATGCACAGTATTTTTTTCCTAGCGCTATAAATAGCTGGCTAGCGCCAACACCCATGCGCCATAGTGCAAGGATGTCTGCGTTACAGGAATTAATGTTTATGGGGCTTAACTCCACTTTGCAAATATGGAGCAGAGCTTTGCGCCACCGAAACATTGGTAAAAGGGACGCTCTGGTGGTGCAGTCTCCTTGTATATATGCTCGACTGTTTTCTTGTGTCATGCAACAAAGTTGCATTGCTTCAGGCTGGGCTTTGTAATCTTAGTTTTACAGTGGCCCATCAATATTTAATAATCTATCAAAACTACAGTCTGTAGCTGTGTCTTGAGTGAGGCCAGATACATTAGTACTGACTGTTGTCACTATGATAGCCATTGGAACAAATACTGTTTGATTATTGAGTACAGAAACATTATTCTACAAAAACATCATAAGTATTGACTACCAAAATATTGTGAACGCAGGCATATATATATAAGTACTGATTTAAGAAATGTACATTTATCTACATTTGTCTGCCTTCACAATATTTTCGTAGCCCATATTCTGGTATTATATTTTTGTAGAATGATATTTAAACTTGATATTTTAGCGATATACCATGATATACAATGCAGGTAAGAGCGGTGGGGTTGGGTCGGGGTGAGTTGACATACGACGACGTGGAAAAATACAATTAAAAAAAGAAAACCACTTACCTTATTCTCGCTAGATTGCTGACTCTGTGATACGGCGTGTGCAAGGTAAGTAAGTGGGTCGTCGGTCAACTCCCCTGTACTTGCCCTACCACCAAACCGCTCCTTCATGCACGGGCCACGCCTGATACCACTGAGGATGTATATCTGAGCTTGTATCATACCCACATGCAGTACAGTGGTGTTTGTTGCTTTATTGGTCGTCTGTGCCAGCATACCACCCACACACATGACAGTGCAGCATGGAGCAGGTGTCTTTTTCTGAATCATTATTATAGCAGTGCATAGATAAGCAGTCGCCACTCCTCTGAGTGGATATTGCTCCCAAACTGAACACAGAAGCTGCCTATGTCTCTCTGAGACAGCATCTCAGAGACGGTAGTCGCGGAAATTACCACCGCCATCTTGGGGAAGGCAGGAAGGGTAGCGGTCCAGCTTCTGGACGATTCCCGCCCTCCCGCCTTATTTAAGGTTTAACTTCCTTCCTGTGTGCAAATACTGTCTAGCACCTTTCCCCTGAGGCGGAAGCCGGGGGCGCTCTTTTCTCTACCCTCACTTGTAGCTGTATTACGGAGTGTATACATTGATTCTGGACTCGTTTTAGACTTGTACATATTTTATTCAGGCGCTATTTTAAAATCCCGGAATTGCTGTAAATCGACCTAGAAGGTGAGATTTACTTCACCAGGGTCGCTATTGTTGGAAGATTCTACCGGCGCAGCCTAATTGAGGTGCTGACGCCGGTAGTCGCGGAAATTACCACCGCCATCTTGGGGAAGGCAGGAAGGGTAGCGGTCCAGCTTCTGGACGATTCCCACCCTCCTGTCATGCATAAAACTAATCACTCCTCTCGTCCGCGCAGCGGGCGGGCGCAGCGGGCGCGCCGATGGCGCGCCGAAGGCGCGCCTAAGGCAAGCCCGTCTGCGCCCGTCCGCGCCTGTCACGGGCCAAGGGCCTGCCCCCCTGCCCAGGTAATTACTGAGAACCGCGCAAGCTGGACTAGAGACCAGCTTATACAAATAGGATCGCGCCCCTGTGATATAACTGCCCGCTGCCTCCCTGAACATTTGGAAGGCCACTCCTTCCAATGCTCTCAGTGTAACTTTACTCTCCCTCCTTGGGCCGAACGCACCCCGCCACTTCCCTCTGCTCTGACTGCTCGCACCTTAAAAGCAGCGCTGATTAATTGTAGATCTCTCCCTCGCCACGCTAATGAAATTTGGTCGATCCTGAACACTTATAACTGGGACATTCTATTCCTTACTGAGTCTTGGACTAAGGATACTTCAAACCCGGATATCTATTTAGCCACCCCCCCGGACTATCGCTTCCTGGGTATTAACCGAGAAGGTAAAACTGGGGGTGGATTGGCTATCATGTTTAAATCTCACCTTAATTTGACTATTAAAAAATTATCGAATATTGGGTTGATTGAAGCCTTATATTTCTCGATTGCCGACTCTGCATCAGCCTACCTAACTGGTATTTTAGTTTATAACCCTCCCAAAGCCTCCCCCTCCTCTTTAACTCAGTTGGTCCACATCATAACTGATATGTCTCTCAAGCACCCGCATCTTATAGTATTAGGGGACTTCAATTTACATGTGGATGACCCTACCTGTACCCTGGCCACTCGATTCCTTGATTCCCTTTTGAACTTGGACCTGGTACAATTAATCCAAGGTCCTACGCACGAGGCAGGCCACACATTAGACCTAATTTCCTCTAACTTCCCAGGTATCATCACCCACCCCTCCATTCCCCTTACCTGGACTGACCATTACCTTCTCTCAGTAGATATCTCATTCCCCCAGACACCCATTCTGGTGGGACAGGGAACAGACTATAGGAGGAAATGGCACAATATTACTTGCACAGCCTTAGAGTCGGTATTTAGTTGTCCTCTAGAGCCTCACATAGACAACATTGATGTTAGTGTTTCCAAGTTTAATGCTGCACTATTATCTGCGATAGACGATATTGCGCCATCTCTACCGGTTTCCTCTGCTAGATCTCGTCCCTCCGCTCCTTGGTTTTCAGCTGCCTTACGTGAAGAAAAAAGCCGCTGCAAAAAATTAGAACGCAGCTGGAGATTAACTTATGATTTAGAGGCAAAATTTATCTATAAAACGGCCTTAAAGCAATTTACTAAGCTTAAAAAATCTGCCATGAAAGAGTTCTTTGCTACGCAAATAAAAGATGCAGACAACTCGGCTAAAACGTTGTTTAAAATTGTCAAAGACTTTGTCAAACCTCCTGCAATGACACCCAACAATGTTGCTAACCAGTCTCTTTGCAACGGCTTATCAGACTTCTTTCAGGAAAAAATTGAGAGAATCGCTGCAACCTTCCCTCCAGCTGTGGAGTCTGATCATTCCATGTCCCCTACTTCAATTAGCCACGATACTGCTCCTACCCTAGTAGCATTCAAGGATCTCACTCCCGATCTTGCACTTAAACTTCTTACACAGTGCAAATCGGGCTCTCCTCTGGACCCGGTTCCCCCTAAGATCATGAGTGACCTGGCTACTCTATTATTAGAGCCGCTTGTTTCTCTTTGGAATGCCTCTCTACAATTAGGCCAATTCCCCTCGGCCTGGAAAGAAGCCTCGCTGGTGCCTATCTTGAAGAAAACAGATGCGGACCCCACACAATTCTGTAATTATCGGCCTATCTCCCTCCTCCCGAAACCAGCGAAGGTTCTGGAGAAGGCCGTCCAACTCCAACTTGCAGAATATCTCCAGACTAACTCCCTACTCCACGACTCCCAGTCCGGTTTCCGTGCGGGTTTCAGCACGGAAACGGCATTACTAGAGGTATCTGAGACGGTTCGAGAGTGTGTGGATAAGGGCGAGGAGGCCATGTTGGTTCTCCTCGACTTGTCCGCCGCTTTCGATACGGTGTCGCATCAAATACTTCTAGATCGACTAGAGCAGATCGGACTGAGTGGTTCTGCACTATTGTGGATTACTTCCTTCCTCCAGGGGCGATCTCAGAGGGTTTTGCTCAGACCTTTTAAATCGGAGTGCAAACCTCTTACCTGTGGAGTCCCGCAGGGCTCGGCCTTGAGTCCTTTATTCTTTAATGTCTACCTCGCCCCGTTGGCCAGGGTAGTAGAGGCATGCGGAGTCAGAGTGATTTCTTATGCTGATGATACACAGCTGATTTTCTCTTTTAGAGATCACTCTGACTCCAGCCTCTCTAGTTTTCGCTACTGCCTGGGAGAAATCTGCTCTTGGATGGCGCTGAACCATCTCCGTCTTAACACTGACAAGACGGAAGTTTTGTTTTTTAATCAAAAAATGACAATACCCCCCTCACTTTGGTGGCCTACGGTTCTCAACCCTCCCCCAACTCCGGTGCATTCTGCCCGAAATCTGGGATTCCAGTTTGATGATACGCTCTCTTGTAGCCCACAAATTAATAAAGTCACTGCCGCCTGCTTTGGAAAATTAAAAATGATGAGAAAAATCTTTCCATTTTTGCCAATGGATGCACGCAGAACAGTTACTCAGGCCTTAATAACCTCACATTTGGATTATGCCAACAGTCTGTACGCAGGGGCCCCATTGTACCAAATTGAACGCCTTCAAGTAGTCCAAAACGCGGCGGCAAGACTAATTGGCAATATCCCTTTCCGACATCCTATCTCAAGGTTTCGTAAACAGCTCCATTGGCTTCCTATAGCCTGCCGCATTAAGTTTAAAATACTTACTCTTGCGTTCCGTGCTCTGAACGGATCTGGACCCGAATACCTGAGAAAGAGATTGACATTATCTCACTCAGTGAGAGATCTACGGTCCAACAGTGTTCGTCTTATGGTGGTGCCACGTTTCCGCCGCGCCCGAATGGGTGGCAGAGCCTTTGCTGTCCTTGCTGCAAAACACTGGAACAGCCTTCCCTTAGACCTCCGATTTGCCCCATCTGAAGCACTGTTCCGTAAACGCTTGAAAACTTGGCTATTCTCTTCTATTTAGACAGGCCCTCCCTCTTCTTGCTGACAGTTTTTAGCGCCGGGACACCCCCGACGGGGGTAGCTGTGCGCTCTACAAGAATCATAAATAAATCTTACCCAAATGCAGAATATTGCACTGCTCTTCATGCCATGAGTCATGCAATCAAATAGTACAGTGCAGCAAAGAGTTCCCACTATTACTCTGAGTCCATATCACATCCACAAACAGCACAGTACAATAGGACGTGTGTGTAGCTGTCTATGCTAGGATCATACCAGCAAAATAGCTTAGTGCAGAAAGGAGCTGCCACAGTTCTACAGAGCCTCAAAAACCCATACACACCATAGTGAAACAAGTTCCTTTGATACACCCATACACAAGACAGCACAGCCATTATCTATCAATATTGCTCTGAGCAGGAGTTACCCCCACGCCCAGAATAGAGCAGCATGAACTGATACTGTTCCTTTACACCCGTATCAGACCAACGCTTAATATGAGCTGGTGGTTGCTGGTGGAGTCTCATTGCCACTCATTTTTTGAGACCACCACCTATTTTTCCTCATCAAATATTTCCAGAGAGTAGGAAAGGGAAAAACACACAAAGTATCATAGAAAGAAAGACTGAAAACAGTCACCAAGGGAGAAAGCAGGATCCTACAAGAGCGAGATAAAGAGGCAGGGAGTGTCTGGCATTGGATTTATGAGACCTGGGGTGTATTCAGGACTTCACAGCCTTGCATGCTGACATTTATTAACGCTGGCCATGGGCATCTGAGAAGTGCTTGCACACTGGCACTTATTATACAACAAAGTAGGCACTGTATCAGACGAACACAGTATACAGTCCAGTGAGATGATGTTATAATTTTTTGTGAATTTTTATCATGCACAACACACTGTGGCAAGGAGCTGTCACTGCTGCTCTCAGCCAATTAAGACACAGAAAAGTGGACATCTGAGCTGTCGATGTTCATCTGAGCCAGCATCGAACAAGACACTGAGCCGTCACTGTTAATCTGAGCCTGCATCACACACAACACAGTGCAGCAAGCAGCTACTACTGTTTATCTGAGCTGTTTCTGTTCACCGAAGATGGCATCACACAAAGCACAGTGCTGCAAGGAGCTAGCACAGTTAATCTGGGACACTATCAGGGGTGGCTCCTCGGCTATGGCGGAGGAGCGTCGCCCCACTGCTGTAATGCAGCAGACATAAGAAAAAGAAAATGACAATAGAGCTAATTTATTGTCATTTTATTTTTAATACCAGTCTGACATGTCTAGGGCATGGTGGGGCAATATTGCAGCATCACACAGCAGGGGAAGGAGGAGTAGTAGCCACTCAAAGTGCGCATGTCGGTTTGTCCGGCTGTTCATGGCTCGCCAAATCAACATGTACACTTTGATATCTCCAGGCTGTTCCCTGTAGATATCCTAGTGCCCAGGGGCACAGGCTCCCAGTCCCTGCTGGAGTGTATAACCAGCCCACACTGCTCTGCCCAATCCAAGCACTGCTCTCTTGCTGGGAATAATAGCATGAGAGAAGCACAGGCATTGTGTACAGTCAGGTAACCTGTACTTCTGGGGATTGCAGTGCTGGGACTGAAGCAGAGGAGCAGCGAGGCATGGAGCAGGAGCAGATGATCATGGAGGCTGGAAGGAAAGGTAAGCTTATACTTTTATTATTACTTTTCTTCCCCCCCCCCCACCTCAGATTGGCAGCAGCCACCGCTGGTCACTATCACACACAACTCTGTGTATCAAAGGAATTGTTTTTGCTGCTCTGAGCCAGCATCACTCACAACAATGGGCAGCAAGTAGCTGTCGCTGGTCTTTTTAGCTAGTATCACAAAGAACCCATTGCTGCAGGCATAGACCCACTTACTATGCTACATGCTAGGATTTGTCTATGTTCACCTAAGCTGATATCACACAAAACAAATTGTAGCGAGCAGCTGTCTCTGTTCCCCCGAGCGACTATGACATGTAGCAATACGCAGCAAGGGGTTCTCTCTGTTCCTCTAAGCCAGTATAACACACAACACAGTGCAGCAAAGAGCTGCCTCTTTTCTTATCAGCCAGTATCACAACCAAAATGGCACGGTGAAACAAGGATTTCAAATTGCTCCTCGGAGATAGCTTCTCACACATGGGACAATACCTGACTCCTCGGGAAATGCGGCTCCTCAGATTCTGGTCCCTACAGAGAGATGAAAAGTAACAAGAACACCAATTTAGAAAGATTGCATATGGTTTAAATGTTATTACTGTAATCCTTCAAAAGACTTGGCCAGTTAAGCTAGACCTCAGTTTCCTCATAAAGGGCCATCACTGTTTAACATTGCAAGCAGTTTGGCAGAACGTTAGAACCCAATTCTGTTACGTAAAAACTGAAAGAACACTCAATTCTACATGGCAAGATTCTAGTTTGTGTTTTTAAGGTTAACATATTATTCTGTAGCAGACGCATCACATATTTGTGCTATCTGATCGGCCTTGCAAAAGGAGGCAATGTTTTCCTCTAGGTAACTTGGATAAAATATGCATCCAAGCCAGGATGACCAATGGAAGACTGCAATTGTCTGCCCACTGACCTCCAATGCACTCTCTTAACACCACTCAAAACATTTATACCTCCACCCAAACCAAAGAACACAACATGGACATGAATCTCTCAAAGCAGGGCCCTTCACCTGCAAGAAACTCCTGTGCTCTAACTTCTGACCCTTGCTGTTTAGGATAAAAAAACAAAAGCCTCCAATTACTGGGAACCCAGCTACAGACATTTCCCTTCCCGATCATCTAAATCAGAATAGGTTTGGAGACAAAAACTCCAAACCATCTTGGAGACCTTGCATGTACTTCACACACACTGTAACAAACAAATTTAAAAGCCAGGCCAAATTACATTGCACAGCAACTGCAAAGTACCAACAGTCAAGAAACGTGTTACACTTTAAGGTCTGAGCAACTTCCTCTTATTAATTCTGGATTCTCTTATTGTAAAATGGCCAAAGAGATTCAAAGTTTTATTCCTGAAGACATTTATCTGAGACATTTACTTCTCAACCCATCAACTAATTTAGCAAACCAGCTATTGTGTCTGGGACCAACTTTGTCCAAACATTAAGAGACTGAGATTTCAATCACATCAGTTTAACCATATTCAGACTCCTACTGAAACCAGGTTAGGATAGACTGCTTCCAAATCATGGCCTACTGTACATCGGTTTCATAAAAATCTTCTAATCAACCAGCATTTACCCCACCACATTTAATTAAAGGAAAGTAACCCTGTTCGTTAAAATAATGGAAATTCACCATTGCAAATATATCTTTCAATGGCAAAATCTATTAAAAGGGCAGTATCCACTGGAATTCAGGAACAGATTACCACAGACAGTGTCCTTGGCACCACTCGATCTTGATTGTGTCCCGAATATGCCTTTCAGAGCTGCAATCGTGCAACTCATGCCCCTGATGAAATTTCTTATACTGGCCCAGGTTTTTGGTATCTTACAGCACTGCTGCAAGGATTTGGAAATGTTCCTATGTGCCAAACATAGATCCACTCACTATGCTACATACTAGGATTTGAAACTGTTCTTCTGAGCCAGTATCATACAAAACAAATTGGAGTGAACAGCTGCCACTCTTCCTCTAAGCCAACATGACACACAGCACAATACAACAAGGGTCTGTCTCTGTTCTTATCAGCCAGTATCACAACCATACATAGCACAGTGCAGCAAGGATTTCACACTGCTACACACAGCAGGCATCCACAGATTTACAAGGTGCTCTTCTCACACAGGGGACTATACCTGATCCATTGGGCACAGCGACTTCTCCAATCCCGGACTCTACAGAGAGATGAAAAGGAACAAGAACATCAATTTAATAAGATTGCACAAGGTTTACATTTTCATATTGTAATCCTTCAAAGGATTTGACCAGTAAAGCTAGACCTCTGTTTTCCTCTTAAAGGGCCATCTACTTTTAATATTGCAAGCAGTTGTGCAGAGCGTTAAAATCCTTTTCCTGTATGCAAACATTTGAAAGAGTGCTTAGACCTTCATGGCAAGATTTTAGTTTATGTTTTTTAGGTTACCATAATATTCTGTAGCAGACACATGACATCTTTGAGCTATCTGATCGGTCCTTCAAAAAGAGGCAAAGTTTTCCTCTATTTAACTTGGACGAAGCATACAGCCCAACCAGGATGATCCATTGAAAGACTTGACTTGACTGTCCATTGATCTCCAATGCAATCCCCAAAAATCACTCAACACATTTCTACCTCCACCCTTACCAAAGGACACAGCATGAAGGTTTTAAAGCCGAGCCCTTCACCTACAATGCAATGCTTTTGTGAAATTTCTGTGCACTGACTTCTGACCCTTGCTGTTTTGTATAAAAAAGTAAAAGCCACCAATTACTAGGAATCTGGCTTCAGACATTTTCCTTTCTGATCACCAATATCAGAATAAGTTTGGAGAAAAAAAGTCACAACCATCTTGGAGACCTTGCTTTTGGTTCACACATACTGTAACAAACAAATTCAAAAGAGAGGTCAAACCACATCGAACAGCAAATACAAAATACCAGCAGTCAAGATATCTGTTTCACTTTAAAATGCGAACTTCCTTCTTTCATTGTAAAGGTAGCTCTGCTGGTTAAATCTGGGGTATACAGAGTATTCCTGCTTCCATCCATATTCTGCAGGGAGGCCACCTCTGAACCCCTCTAGTGACTGTTCCTGCACAAAGCCGGCTTGCAGCTGGCGATACTGGCCTGCTGGTGTACTGCAATCCAGCAGCTGCTTTGCTGGCATCTCTGAGGTAACTGCAAGTGGAATGGGGCACCACTGCTGAGATCAGGCGACTGAAGATGGAGCACATGGTCATCCGGTGTGAGCATTGAGGGGCATGAGGAATAGAGTTGGGTCCCGGTCCCGGTCCCAGTCCCTGCTGGCGTGCCGCTGGCTTAGTTGCGACTGTGTTGCTGCCACTGACTGATGGGCTGCGCTGACCTGGGCCCTCCCCTCTGGAATTGAGTAAGAACCTCTGCTCTGTCGGTGCTGTTGCCCAGATGCTGCTTCCCTGGGAGCCGGAGGAGTGGAGGACAACACATCTGGTCTGGCAGTTGGACCTGGGGTTAGCTCCCCTCCGTGGCATGTATGATGCCCCTCCCCCCTTTGGCCCTCGCATCAACAACCATTGCGGTTGCATGGAACCTGCTGCTACAGAACGGTCAGCGGCCCTGAACTGAAGCATCCAAGAGTGCTGATGGTGTACAGCCCCCCTAGTGCAGCCTCCATACTCCACTGAGTACCTAGACAGGTGGAGCAGACAGAAACCTACCGCTGTTGCCTTTCCCACATAGCATAGGAAGCTGCAGCTGCATCATCCTCTTGTGGTAGATACCGGGGGTTTTGGCGCTGCACCCTTTAGGCTCATGCAACTGGCCCATGTGCCAAACTGGGCCCTGAATGTTGGGGGGAACACTGATACAACGACCTCACTGACACTCTTACCATAACCAGGTACTCTGCCTGCTTGCCCAAGCCAAAGGTTAATAGCTGCAAGTGCGCACTTCGCTGCAGAGTGGGGACATTTTACAAAGCTCGCTAGACTGAAGTGGCTATCCTGACTTGCCAATCAGCTCACTGTGCTCCAAGCCAAAATGCAGAGGCACAAGTGCCCGATCTGTGCCGGTGACTGTGGCGTGCTCCAAGGAGGCTCTCAGTAAGTTGGGGCCACCTCCGCCTGGAGAGGATGCCTCGGCTGCACGTGCTGCAGCACTTTGGCAGACTTCCAAAACACTACTAAACAGGCCCATCCCATGTGCTTTCTATCCCTTGAGTGTGCACTGGATCCAGGGGGACATCCCCTCATGATAAGCCACCTCCGATCGAGCGCCATCACCCCACACGCGAAGATGTCTGGCAGGGTGTTACCATGGTCGGCCAGACCAAGACTGTAGGTGCCTGTGATCACCCCTCGTCATTACAAGAGAAGTTGGATGTGGTACTGCATGCAGTGGAGAGGACCTGCACAACATTATGAACATTTGCGTCACCCTAGAGAGCAAGTTCAACAGCATAGCAATGGACCTTAATCTGCTGCATGCTGATCATCGTAAACCAGAAGACAAAGTGCGCACGGCAGAGTGAACCATTGCTGAACTCCAGTTGGCATTCAAAGAACTGGTATTCTAAGTCCAGCTGCTGATGGATTTTGTCAACACCCTTGAGGCCAGGGCTGAAGATGCGTAGAGCCGCTCACGCAGAAACAACGTGCGCATGGTGAGTCTCCTGGAAAGTATCAAAGGATGTAACCCTGTCAATTATTTGGGCAACTGGCTGTGTAACCTGCTTCTGCCTGATTCCCTCATGCAGTTCTTCTCAGTAGAATGTGTGCATTGTATCCCGAAAAGGAAGCCTTCACCTGCCTTCAGCCCCAGTCTGATGCTAATTCGCCAACTCCATTACTGTGACAGGGACATCATCCGACATGAAACCAGTAAACTTGACATAACTGTGGTTGATAACTCCCGCATCATGCATTTCCTGAAGTACACAATAACAGTGCACCGCCACAGGGTCTCCTTCCTAGCTGTCAAATGCCATCTACATGAACTAAACCTAAGATATTTGCTGCTTTTCCCGGCTAAAATATGTGTTGTAATGGATGGCAAATCAAGCTTTCTTAACTCACTAGAAGAGGCATGGGAATGGCTGGAGGCCTCTGGACTCACGTCACCCAGCCATGCTGCCAGAGCGGAACCTGGAACTGAGGGACCTGGAACAGATTTTACAGTGAAGAAGACATGCCCTCCATTCTGAAGTAGCAACCAGCGATGTCCGACCTGACACCAGCCCCAAAGAAAGATCCGTGAGGTCTTCGAGCGAGGATGGTTACTCCACTGTTTGGCCTGCAGATTATGATGCCTTGGCAACATCAGAAGACACTCCACAGACAGCTGATGGCATTATTTGACCTAACCCTACCAGCACGTTATACCCTCATAGCAGTCAACTATGTCTGACCACAGGACATTACATATTTTTGTTGGATGTCTGTCATTCCACTTTTCAATAAGCAATCCCTACAATATTACCAGCTCATGCGACAAGTGCACACGCTGCACACAATCACCCTTCAACACATCTTACTCTGGCTGCAATACATATGCCTACACTACATGGGGTATACATTATCCCTTAGTCCCTGCACCTCCCACCAATAAAACCCTCGGTCGCAGGCTTTACTGATGTATCCCCAAAGCAAAACTAAAGGGGATGATGGACGGAGTGTTGAACATTGCAAGCACTCACCCCCAGTCAACTGATCTGGGTTTATTCCATCATCATTCTTTAGCTTACTCCGCCTCCCTGTTCTTCAGACATGGCCATATGCAAATCAGTCTGACCCTGTGCCTCATGGGAACAGTCCAGCCCGAACTGCCAAGCCATGTCTTCCCTGGACCAGAAACAAGCATCCTGGGACTAGCAATATGGGTAGTTTCTAGTCACGTGACCGCACGGTGGTCCAATTGGAACAGTTTTTCATTTTAAAACACGTAAGCGCGTAAGAGCGCCCAGAGTCCCTGAAGATTGTGGAAGCAGGTCCAGCAGAATTGTGGAAAAGCGATTACGTTTCAAGGTTAGTTTTTTATTTGACAGGACGTACATGGTTTTACGTTTAAAATGTATAAGTAGGTGGTGATTTTAACCAACAGTACTTGTTTTTTCCCTTGGTTTTTGCAGGTTGACCACGCTATAACATAAAGGAGACTCATGTGAGTTATGTTTTTTTGACTGTTTGGATAGCACCCCGCGCTTTTTCGGTTAACGGTGCACACAAACACCAAACACACTTGAATTTTTGCATGTAGCACCTCATGTCAAGTTAACTGTGGTTATTTTTCAACTATGCACGATGAACTGACTTTTATTTATATATGCTTTTTGAATTCTTAGTACCTCTCCCTGAAGAAGGGCTTTTCATGCCCGAAATGCATAGGAGGATTGAATAGCAATGATGTCAATCAGAAACACTGAATCAAAGAATGAAACAAAAAAGTTCAACTAATATAAAGTTACGAATGAACAAATAAAAAACAATTGAACATTCAGATGGAGATTTTGAGTGGAATCCTTTTTTGACCAAAAGGAGGATATAGTGTGCCCTAGAGGGATGCCGCTAATGATCCATTAGCGACACGTTTCAAGAATGCGAAGTGCGCCAGAAGAAAAACCTGTATAAACCCCAGGCGGTCCCTTTGCAACCCCTCCCAGTTGTAGGTAATCCGTTTGAAAGGATTGGCATGGATTTCATTGGTCCTCTGCCACAAACCAAGAAAGGCCATCTTTAAGCCTGGGTCGTGGTGGACTATGCCACACTATATCCAGAGGCCTTTCTCTTTATGTACACCCACAACTCAGAACATCACCAAAAAATTGCTGGAACTGTTTTCCCGATCGTGAAAAGACTGGGGTAGGGGTGTGTGAGGACGAAGGACAGACCACGGAAAAGGATACACAAAGAGCAGAACACTTCCCCGCTCACCTTTCTCCTTGTCCCCTTCTTTATTTTCAGGATGTGCGAATGGGACACTGGCCCTTTAATCTTGCCTTGTTCCGCGTCACGTGACTGAGTCAGGTGACTGCTTCGACGTCAAAAATTATGAAACAGAGGAAGACGGTCGTTTGTTTGGCAGGCTGAAGAGGGAAAACCAAGGACCCAAGGAGGAGGACTACAGCGTTCAGACCTTCATCGTCATGCCGCAGCTGAGAGAGAGAAGGAGCATTACGGTGGCCACAGAACCCAATCGGGACGCAGGAGCCCGATGCCTGAGAGCCGAAGAAGGAAGCACAGACGGGACGCCGGACCCCATCCGGCAATACAAGCAAGCTAGCCATGGCACAGCAGGGTCGTGGCTCGACAATGTACGGGGACGCCTTGGGGCAGTGTGGTGCCGTATGGCGGAGGGTGAAAGCAACAGCGAGGGCAGTGTACGCGGGGTGAGGATATAAACCGCTGCCCTACCTGTAGAGTGCCTCCGGCTATCACCACAATCCCCTCACTGGTGACGGTCTTGGGTGTTTACTCCTGACACTTCCCCCTCCATACAGTATTTAAACAACCCAACATTACCCAGACTGGGTGATTCTTTTTTCTCCCTTTTCCCTCTTCCCTCTCCCTACTCTACCACGTTGCAACGAGATATCCAATCACACCCACAAGAAGAAGAAGACGTTGAAAACCCTTTCCCAGGAGTCTAAAGGACAGTGAAGAGACAAACTGGCCTACAACCCCCACAAATCCTTGTTTCAGTGAACTAAATAAAAACAGCCTTTACTATACCTGCACATTTGTGTCCTGGTCTGCTTCTCCACTGTGTTACACCCCCGTCATCGCAGGTGGGAAGAGTCACTGGCCCACCCCTGCACTAACAGGGAACTGGAAACGCTGCTGCGGGCCCAGTTCATGTTCCCCGCAATGCCAAATTTCGCCTATACAATACTACATAGAGCACAGGGCATACCTCACCCCTGATAAAATAAACCGATACTTCCAGTGAGCAGTTGCTGACTGCCAGCGTCGGATTGGTAACGCGGGCACTCAGGCAATGCCCGAGGGGCCGGTGTCCAGTCCCAGCTGTGGGCTTCTTTTTTGAGCAGTCTGAGGGCGATTTGGCCGTTTCTGGGTTGCTCGAATGCTGCCAGCGGCCCAGTGGGTGCCTGAGTGGCCTTTCTGGGGGCAGATGGGCCTCAATTGCTTCCCTTTTATCAAAGGACAGAGGTGTCACTCCCTTTATCTCGCTGGGGCCAGCCCATTAACACATACATATTGAGCGGGGGCAGGGGCGAAGCAAAAATGGCCACACTTGTATTCCAGTGTGTTTCACCAGTGTAAAAGAATCTGTGCATTTTCTCCCCCCCTCTTTTTTTTGTTAGAAAACTTGGCTGAAGCAGTGTTTTGCAAGGCAATATGCAAATGTGGGCAACTTTTTTTTCAGCGTGCCCGGACCAATTTCTAATCCCAATCCAACCCTGCTGACTGCCCCATTGTTCACAGACGCCGACCTTTTGCACATGTTCTGGGGATGGTAGCATCTACAACGCTACTGATAAGGGACCACTACACAATTGTCTGCCTGGACAGGACGTTTGGAGATGCACACCGGGGAGGTGTGCATTCTCTGTCTCTAATGCAAGACTAAGAAGCATAGGTCATATTGAGCTTTCTCGACTTAAGACTAATAACAGCCGAGCGCCTCATCACTCATTGATAGAAGTAGCAGGAGCCCCCAGTGCTCGCAGCTTGGATGCAGTCGCTTCTGGCCTGGCCTCAAGCAAAGAGCATCACCCAGCATTGAGAAGCAGTATTAAACTCTGCAAATTCCCTATAGCGTCCAACTGGGATGCTATTCTAGCAGATTTGTGGACTACTGTTCAGTTTACCCCAAGATTCAGATACAAACTTGCCATTAAATCAGCTAGATGACACAGTGCACTGAACACCACTCCAGCTGCTGGGACTTTATGGTTTGTACACCATATGCCCTACACATGGTTCCAAGCTGCTGCCTGGTTACAGTGCTTCTATGCACACACCAATACACTGTTTAAAATGTGTGAAATGGCTTTACTGTCTGAAGAGTGAGGGCGGGTGGAGGAAATGTTGAGGTTTTTATTGTTGATGTTAACTGTTCTTTTTTTACTCAGTTAACCTATGTATTGTTAGATACACAACTGACCTCATTGATGCAACATGTTGGTTGCAGCACCTAATTCGCCCAAAATCTTATAGCTCTCATTGTCAGCAGCGTAAGCAATACAATTTCCAAATGTTTTGATGAATCTGACAGTGGATGAATTCAATACAAGGTAGATCATGCTATTGGACCCAGTACCACTGTTACCATGTATGCTGAGCCAATTGTTATACCAACAATGCTAACCATGTATACCACCTGTAAAATAAACTTCAATAAACAGATTTAAACAAAATAAATCATAATGAAGTTTGTTTTGAAATTACCCAAGACTCAACACCCCCACCCCTTGTGTTCAACCTATGCATAAATATACTAGGAGAGGCAACTGCCTTTACAACAGCACCATACACCAGTGTGCCAAAGACATCTAACTAACTAATGCCATCAAGTCCCCTGAACCTGTTCTCAAACTCAATATCTGCTGTAAATTCCAAGCAGACAAATTAAATACCCAATCATTGAAAAAATACAGTGTATACAAATGAGAGGCATAACTGCTCTTAGAATAAAGAAACTAAATTTACTCACTAGCATGTACCCAAAGCCAAGAAAGTTTCTGTCATAGCCCATATTCTGCACAGTCATCAAAGTGCTCAACCTCCACTGAATGGATCACTGCCAAACTTTCCTTTTTTGCACCAATATATTAAAACTTGCTCTAGATCACATTGCTTCCATCATCAGGGTCTCCTACTTGTCCACAACTGAGGAAAGGGCCTTTCCCTTCCTGATGACTTGCCTCAATGACTGAAATCCCAGCTCTCTGAATGTAACAAAGCTAGCACCGTCCAAAACATCAAGATCCCATGACCCTGCTCCAAATTCAGCAAACCAAAAGATAGAGAACCAAAAGTTAAAGTCCTTTCCTTGCGAAGAGTCTCTGAATTTAATGCAAACAATACCAACTGTCCACCCTCTTCTCCACCTTTGAGGTTCAACCAAAATCCTTCCTGTTCAGCTGGTTCATGGTCCTCAAAATAACATTCACCCACGACCAGCCAACAGAGGACTTTGACCATACTAATAATTAATAACAAACCCACCCTTGTCTACACAGGACTCTTCAAAGCATCTTCATTGAGGAATCGAGACAATAAAAACTGTTTAACTTTGTTCAGAACTGACTTGACCAAAGACAAACCATGTAATGCCCTTGATAATGGGCAACCTAATCCTTCTCTATATCAGCAAATATGGAGTGAACTGGAGGGCAGAAATGAGGGTGATATGCTGCGAAAAGGAAAACAGTGAAAAAGGAAGAAACTAGAGGTGAAAGCTGTCCTGCAACAGTGAGCTAAAAAGACAGCAAGGGTAGCGACGTCAACGAAAGAGACACTTGTTGCAATGAAGACTGTGCAGCGTGGTATTCAGCTGCTACGTAATGTGTAGTGGTGGCGGCAAGTTCATATGTAAGTTAGAAAATATAATCTTGCAGCACCAGTGCCACTGCTATGCCTTAGATTATTAAATTGGGTGCCTGAGAGAGTCCCTAAAAGGGTGTATTGCTTGTCTATCGATCTCTCGTGCACAGTTATGATTGCTGCTGCACTTTTTAGGTTAAAAACTAAGCGAAGCATGTACAACCCATACTTAATTACTACAAATAGCTAGGGGTAGGTAGAACTCATAGAGCTTCCTGCCCTGGAATTCCACGAGTTACATGAAAACTCTGTGAGATTTGAGGAAGTTCCTCAAATGAGTGCAAATAAGCAGGCCACGCTGATTTTTAGTATCGGGAGCTTGTCCGAGTGGAACAATAAGCATGAACAGCACCACTCGGCATGCCAGAGGTGTTGCTTCTCAAATTGGCTGCCGCTCAAGTAGATTTTCTAGTCGAAGTTTCTCATTGCGAATGGTAGTGACCGACTGTGCCTGCCCACGTTGGGAAAATATTGCTGGGTGTCCTCTTAGCACTCAAAAATTGGACCACGGGACATCAATTTTTAATCGTGCTTGCCCACTTACCGTTGGAGAGTTGCGCACAGAAAAAACTCCACCACACTGCGGTTGGCGGAATTTGGACAGAACTCTGCAGTATTAGTGTAACACGGAGTGGCCAGAATTCCACCAAATCCCCTGGGGGAGCAGTATTTATCATCCACTCCTACAAATAATAATTGCATAAAGCATTTTGAAGCTATTTTTCGAGCTGGATGGCGTAAAAATTATTAGTCAGCGACATGAAGCACAGCATGCCACATTACAGATATGTCCATCTATCTATAAATCCGTAGATTTTTGGGAAAGGAAGTGGAAAATTCCCAAGACACTGATAACTCTCAGCTTTATGTAAACATGATGCCACTAAACAAAAGTTCTTTGATATACCACTTGAGACTCAATTGTAAAATTGTGTTGGTGAAACTGTCTGAGATGACTTTGGGAGTCATCATGCACAAGCATGCATTATTTAGTGCCTCAGTTTAATTTGAAGAAAAAAGCAATATTACTATCTCTATTGTTATTCTACGTCCTGTTTAGACAGAACATTATGCTACTCAAATTGAAATGTTGGTGTATTCCACCCTAAAAACATGGCGAATCGTTTGTCGGTAATAATTTGAACATTTTACCACAAAAGGATTTTGAAAAGAGATCTTTTTGAAGATTAGAAATGTGACTGGTGTTGAATTGCCCTTTGATGCCTTTTTATTAATGCTGGGATTTACAGATGAAGAGGTGATGAGCAATCGTCGTCTTCACAATTTTATCATTCTAGTGTCTTTGAGTGTTTAAGATGTGAAACTCAATCTCCAGAGGCATCTACTTTTTATAATGGAATTGCAAAACTGCAGTAGATTAAAAAACAATCCTACTATGAGTAGGTTTCATATATTCTTGTTTTGCTCTTCACTAGTAATAAGCAAAACCGACTTGTGAAAGAAAAGGAGGTGAATCAAACCCTAAAGGAGGAGATAAGCTTTTGAAAAAAAGACAACAGCTGGAGAAAGTTTAATATGTTAGGGACACGGGTAGAGACGCCTAATTGACATATTACCTGGACAATCCAAGCTAACACCGTTGTTCATTGAATAAGAAAGTGGCTTGATCTGAAATGCTTGGCTGTCTCTAATTTGTTGCTTCAGTGAAATGAAAGGAATGAAATGAAAAGCGTTTTTATTAAGCGCTAACAGCTGCCCTGAGGCGTCCAGGTGCTAAAACTGCCATCAGTACTCAGAAAAGAAAAATGGGGTGGTAACCCTATTGATTAAAAAGAAATGTTTTAAGCTGCTTGCAAAAGCTCAGAAGGTTGGAGTCTGCTCTAAGATGAAGTGGTAAGGTGTTCCATATTATCGGGGCTTTATAGGCGAAAGAGCGACCTCCGGCCCTCGCTCTGTGGATGCTTGGGACTTGGGCTAGAAAAGCTTGTGAAGATCGAAGGGCTTTGGTAGGTTTGTATGGCGATATCAAGGAATGGCTAATGGCTGGACCTAATTTCCAGTAGGCCTGATGTGCAATGCACAGAGATTTGAATTTGACTCTCTCTTTAATGGGGAGCCAGTGCAATGCTCTTAAGCCAGGTTGTATAGATGTTCTACGGGGGGTGCCAAGCAATGTTTGAGCTGCACAATTTTGAATGCGCTGCAGCTTTTGTAGGGTGTACTCCGGCGCCCCAAGGTACAGAGCATTGCTAAAATCAAGGCGCAATTGAATTAGGCCTTGTATGACTATCTGTCTGGCCTCAAAGGGAAGCAGTGGAAGGATTTTTTTACCATCCTTAGGAGGCCAAAACAGGTCGCAGATACTTTGGTAGCCTGCGTGTCGAAGGTCAACGATTTATCTATCCACACCCCCAGGCTTTTGATGTTATCTCTAGGGGTGGGGACTGTGCCCATGCTCAGAGGCCATGACAGCTCCAAGGTGGAAAGAGTTGGAGGGCCTAGGAGCATTAGCTCTGTTTTATCATCGTTGAGCTTCAGACATGATTTGGTCATCCAGCTCTTGACATGTTCCAAACATGTTGTTAAGTTTGACTGCGGTAATGGGCTGCTCTTTTGTACAAGGGAGACCACTAGCTGGGTGTCGTCCGCATAGGTAATGATGTTAATACCATGCGGACGCACAATTCCAGCCAGCGGTCTCATATAGGCATTAAAGAGCGTAGGGCTCAATGAGGAGCCCTGCGGGACCCCACATCCCAGAGGCTTACTCGAAGAGACCAAAGTGCCTTCAAAGACCTGGAAGGTTCGGTCAGATAGAAACGACCTAAGCCACTCCAGGGCTTCTCCCGAAATTCCCATATCGAGGAGACGGTTTAAGAGTATTTTATGGTTGACCGTATCGAAGGCGGCACTCAGATCAAGGAGGATCACTGCCACTGACCCTCCCTGATCGAGTATCCGCCTTGTCTCTTCTGTCACAGCCAACAAGGCTGTCTCTGTGCTGTGTTTTTGGCGAAAGCCTGTCTGGGAGGTGTCGAGTAGCTGGTTACGCTCGAAGAACTGAGTTATACTGATGTTGATATGTTTCTCTAAGATCTTGGTTGTCCAGGGAAGCAGTGATAATGGACGATAGTTGTTAAAATTTGTTGGATCAAGAGTGTTTTTTTTTAACAATGCTCGAACCATGGCATGTTTCCAGGCCTGTGGAACTATCCCGCTTATAATGGACGAGTTCAGCAACTACATTAAAGTGGGAAGAATAGTTTTATTGACTTGAATCAATGTGTCAGGGGGAGCAGGGTCACAGGATGAGCCTGATTTAATTTGATTTATTAAGGTCTCAAGGGTGTCGAGATGCAGCAGTGGGAAATGATCTAAATAGTTGTTGTTGTGAGAGAGCTCTGGTATGGACGATGGCTCAGTATTTTGCAAAGGCAGTTCTATTTCTGGGTCAGAAAAAGAAAAATAGATTGTATTGACTTTTAAAGAGAAGGCATTAGCCAATTCCTCACATCGGGAGGAGGGATTGTTATTGCCTGGCGATGGAGATGGCAGCCTAGTCAGTGTTTTCACAATCTGATAGATTTCTTTGGGCTTAGATTTGGCCGATTTAATCTTTTCCGTATAGTGTGTAGATTGTCTGACTCTAATTTCATTTTTATAGTTCCTGATGGCTTCTCTATAGGTCGCTTTATCCGTAGAATCGTAGGATAAGCGCCACTTCCTTTCTAGTCTTTTGCAGAGACGTTTTTTTCCTCTTAGCTCTTCAGAATACCAAGGAGCAGTTTTTTGTTTCCTTTTAGAGCCAGAGGTTCGGTGAGGAAGTACGGCGTCCAAAGAGCTTGTTATCCAGCTGTTGAATAACTTATTATTAGCGCAAGGATCAAGAGAGAGTAAAGGGTTAGTGGCAGTAAGACTACTTGTCCATTTGTCTATGTTAAGCTTTGACCAGTTTCGAGTTGTACGTGGAGGGGGAGTAGGCATTGAGATTCTGGAGGTTGACCAGGTTAAAGGGATTAAGAAATGGTCAGTCCAGGGGATAGGGCTAGTACTACCCGCTTTTAGGTGTTTACTATTACTAAATATAGGGTCTAAAAGATGACCTTTGATATGGGTTGGGCCTAGAACCAGTTGCTCTAATTGCAATGCTGCTGGACTGGTTATAATTCTCGTGGCAGTGGAATCTAGCAAATTGTCGAAATGAAAGGTAAAATCACCCAGTAATGTAAAATTTGAGGGAGAAGTAACCATCTCTGCCACCACAGTAGGTAGGTCCGTCAAAATTTTTTTCATGGGGCCAGGGGGACGATAAATGAGAAAGCCAGAGAGACTATTATTGGATGTGAATTCAATCACAAAAGGGAGACTTTCACTGTCCGCAATGGACTCTGTTAAACAACGACATACATAGATGTCTTTATAGATGATAGCCAACCCTCCGCCTTTGCCCTGCGGGCGATCTAATCGGGCTATCTGATAGCCGGGGATGAGGGCTTGTACTACATCAAACTGTGACTCTTGAGTGAGCCAAGTTTCCGTTAGAAATACCACATCTGGCATATGTTCCTCCAACAACAGCGATATCTCCAAGCTGTGTTTAGGAAGAGAGCGGCAGTTAAGGAGAAACATTTGATAGTCCTTAGAGTCTCGGTAGATGGGGGGTTTGATTAGATCAAGGTTGCAATGTGGACATATATGAGGAGTCTCCAGAGGGGATAGATGGTGTAGGCAGCATGAAGACGTTTGAGGACAAAATCGTAGTAAGGAGTCCTTATTGTATACTAGCCTTTGTTGCTGGAAACAACCAGGGGCGGTGGCCCCTGGTCCCGGTCGGGCACAGACGGGCACAGATGGGCTTGCCTTTGGCGCGCCTTCGGGACGTGGTGACATAGGGATTTTATAGGGTGTTGAGGAGGGTGGGAGGCGTCCTGCAGCTAGACTGCAACCCCTTATCCCTCTCAAAGATGGCGGCTCTCACTGGCAATAAGCCCTATTTCTATTTCTCAGCGTCAGCCCCTACTCGGCTGCGCCAGAATCGGTATTGGGGGATTTAGCAGGTTGACAAAGTGACCTAGAGAGTCCAGGCAAGTAAGTAGTCTACTTGGAAAGGCATGCGATGATTTAAAATTGCGTGTTAGCAAAGGTTTAAAGAATGAGGTAGCCGATAGATCAGAAGAGCCCCTGGCTTCCGCCTCAGGGGTGAAAAAACAGCACGATAGCAATCAGCGCGCTCTAGGGAGTGGCGTATTTAAATACCGTGGGAGGGCGGGAGGCGTCCTGCTGCTAGACTGCAACCCTTTATCCCTCTCAAAGATGGCGGCTCTCACTGGCAATAAGCCCTATTTCTATTTCTCAGCGGCAGCCCCTTCTCGGCTGCGCCAGAATCGGTATTGGGGGATTTTGCGGGTTGACAAAGTGACCTAGAGAGTCCAGGCAAGTAAGTAGTCTACTTGGAAAGGCATGCTTCGATTTAAAATTGCGTGTTAGCAAAGGTTAAAAGAATGAGGTAGCAGATAGATCAGAAGAGCCCCCGGCTTCCGCCTCAGGGGTGAAAAAACAGCACGATAGCAATCAGCACACCTTAACATTTCTTTTTGATTTTCCCCAGTTAGAACATATATTCTTGCAGCACCAGTGCCACTGCTATGCCTTAGATTATTAAATTGAGTGCCCAAGAGAGTCCCTAAAAAGGTGTATTGCCTATCTATCGATCTCTCGTGCACAGTTATAGATTCACGTGCATTGCCTTCTATAGGTGAAAGCAAGATTATGAATTCCCCATTGACATTTAGTGCACTTTATCATGTTCTATTACTAAGTAAACTTTATTCTCCCTTGACCTTTGTTGCACATTAGAGATTTCTGAGGAAGAATGGAGTACATGGACATCCTCCATTAACTGTAAGTGTAAATATCCGATGTCTATAGGAGAAAGAGGCAAACAGCATTTCTTCATTCACCTGCATTGGCTATAACGTAGCTCAAGGACAAAAATACATTGTGATTTTCCCTTAACGTTGGTAGTCACATCCTGCCCCACTGATCTCTAGCATAAGAAAAAGACCAAGAGACCAATGTTCTGAATCAGCAAGTCTATTTACAGGCAGAAGATCAGGGCTGTGTGCAGGGAGGAGACCTTCATGTGTTCCGGTGGTAAAGCGGCAGGCCTAACAAAAGGCCTCGAGTTCATGTTTTCAGCCATGGTAGGTAACAGAGTACTATTCTGAGATTGTGATGAACACTTCAATTTGAACTAGGGTGAAAAGGAGGGTATAAAGAGGGATTGCAGTCTTCTAAGCTCCAGCTACCAGCCACTGTGATGTAAATCGACATTCAAAAATGCAATTCCTATATTATTGTGCAGTTTGTGAGCCCCTCTACCCCCACTCACTCCTTCGCTCACTTAGACTCTGACTATAACCCTCAAGCGATGATGGCTTACTTTACTTCTGTTCACCGTCTTCATCCATATTGCATACCACCCACACACACACACTACAGTGCAGCAGGGCGCTGGCACTCTTTTTCTGAACCAGCATCATGTACACCCAGCAGTGCATGGAGAAGCTGTCACCACCCCTCTCAGCAGATATTACTCCCATACTTAACACAGAAGGTGTCTGTGTCTCTCTGAGCCAGCATCTTACTCAAAAGCAGAGTATTGCACGGGTCTTCATACCATGAGTCATGCAATCAAATAGTACAGTGCAGCAAAGAGTTGCTACTATTACTCTGTGACCATATCACACCCACAAACAACACAGTACAATGTGAAGTGTGTGTGGCTGTCTATGCTCGGATCATACCATCAAACAGTATAGTGCAGACATGGGCTGCCACTGTTCTACAGACCCTCAAAAACCCATGCACATCATTCATAGGGAAATAAGTTCCTTTGAGGAAAAACACCCATACACAACACAGCGCAGCCAGTATCTATCAACAGTGCAGCATAAACTGGTACTGTTCCTCTACACCAGTATCAAACTAACGCTTAAAATCAGCTGGTGGTTTCTGGCAGTCTCATTGGTATTTTTGGAGACCACCACCTATTTTTCCACATCAAATATTTCTAGAGAGTAGGAAAGGGGAAAACACATAGAAAGAAAGACTGAAAACAGTCACCAAAGGAGAAAGCAGGAAGCTGCAAGAGTGAGATAAATGGACAGGGAGTGTCTGGCATTGAATTTAAGAGACCTGGGGTGGATTTAGGACTTCACAGCCTTCTCACTCTGCATGTTGACATTAAATATGGCTCGCCATGGGCATCTGAGAAGTGCTTGGACACTGGCACTTATTATTTTACAAATTAGACACTGTATCAGGTGAACACAGTATACAGTCCAGTATGGTGCTGTTATCTTTTTTTTTAATAGTTATCATACACAACAAACTGTGTTAAAGAGCTGTCACTGCTCCTCTGAGCCAAATCAGACAAAATTAATTGGACCACGGAGCTGTCGATGTTCATCTGAGCCAGCATCACGCACAACACTGAGATGTCACTGTTCATCTAAGCCCGCATTACACATAACACAGTGCAGCAAGCAGTTATTACTGTTTATCTGAGCTGTTTCTGTAAATCGAAGATGACATCACACACAACACAGTGCTGCAAGGAGCTAGCACAGTTAATCTGAGACACTATCAGGGGTGTCTCCTCCGCTATTGTGGAGGAGCGTCACCCTACTGCTGAAATGAAGCAGACAGAAGAAAACGAAAATCACAATAGAGCTATTTTATTGTTATTTTATTTTTAATTCCAGTCTGACAAGTCTAGGTTGTGGCAGGCCAAGACCGCAGTGCCACAAAGCAGGTGAATGAGGAGTGGTATGCACTGAATGTGCGTATGTCAGTTTGGGTGGCTGTCCATGATTGGCCAAATCAACACACGCAATTGGATATCCCCAGGCTGTTCCTGGAGATATCCTAGTGCTCAGAGGCCCAAGTTCCTAGCCCCTGCTGAAGCATATAACCGGCCTGCACCTCTCCGCCCATGCTGGGAGTAATAGCATGAGAGAAGCGCTGGCATTGGGTGAGGTGTGGGAGCCTGTGCTCCTAGGGATTGCAGTGCCTGGATGGGAGCAGAGGAGCAGCGAGGCACAGAGAAGGAGCAGACGATCATGGTGGCTGACAGAAAAAGGTAAGTTTTAATTTTTATTATTACTATTTTCTGCCCCGCCCCCACCTTGGATTGACAGCAGCCGCCGCTGGTCAGTTTCACACACAACTCTGTGTATCAAAAGAATTGTTTTTGTTGCTCTGAGCAAGCATCACTCACAACATTGGGTGGGCAGCAATGAGCTGCTGGTGGTCTTTTCAGCTAGTATTACAGAGAACCCACTGCTGCAAGGAGTTGGCACAGCTCCTCTGATCCAGGCATTGACCCAATTACTATAAAACATACTAGGATTTGTCTATGCACTTCTGAGTGGGTATCACACAAAACAAATTGCAGCAAGCAGCTGCTTCTGTTCCTCTGAGCCACTATGACATGTAGCACCATGCAGCATGGGACTCTCTCTGTTCCTCTATGCCAGTATGACACACAGCACAATGCAGCAAAGAGCTGTCTCTGTTCTTACCGCCCAGTATCACAACCAAACATAGCACAGTGCATCAAGTATTTCAAACTGCTTCTCAGAGATAGCTTCTCACACATGGGACAATACCTGTTGCCTCAGGAAATGCTGCTCCTCAGACTCTGGTCTCTACAGAGAGATGAAAAGTAAGAACACCAATTTAGAAAGATCGCATAAGGTTTAACTGTTCATGCTGTAATCATTAAAAAGACTTGACCAGTAAAGCAATATGACACACAACACAATTCAGCAAGGAAATATCTCCGTTCCTATCAGCCAGTGTCACCAGCAGACATAGCACAGAGCAGCAAGGATGTTCAACTGTTTCTCAGAGCAGGCATCCACAAATTTACAGGGTGCTCTTCTCACACATGGGACTATATCTGGCCAATTGAGCACAGCAATGTCTCTCATCCTGGTCTCTATGGAGAGATGAAAAGGAACAATGACACCAAATTAGAAAGATTGCATTAGGTTGAAATGTTCATATTGTAATCCTTCAAAAGACTTGGCCAGTAAAGCTAGACCTCAGTTTTCCTCTCGAAGGGCCATCCACTTTTAATATTGCGAGCAGTTTGGCAGAGCGTTAAAACCCAATTCTTTTACGTACAAAATGAAAGAGTGCTCAGTTCTACGCGGCAAGATTCTAGGTTGTTTTTTTAAGGTTAACATATTATTCTGTAGCAGATACGTTAAATCGTTGAGCTATCTGATCGACCCTGCAAAAGGAGGCAATGTTTTCCTCAAGTTAACTTGGACAAACTATTCATCTGAACTAGGATGACTAATGGAAGACTCAACTCCTCTGTCCACTGACCTCCAATACACTCTCCAAAAATTGCTGAACACATTTCTACCTCCACCCATACTAAAGGACACAGCATGGACAAGGATATCTTAAAGTAGGGTCTTCGCCTGCAAGAAAATCCTCTGCACTGACCTTTGACCCTTGCTGTTTAGGGTAAAAAAAACACATCAATTACTGGGAACCTGGCTACAGACATTTCCCTTTCTGATCATCTAAATTAGAATAAGTTTGAAGACAAAAAGTCGTACCCATCTTAGAGACCTTTCATGTACTTCACACACTGTAACAAACAAATTCAAAACCCAGGCCAAACTACATTGCACAGCAAATACAAAATACCAACAGTCACGAAACGTGTTACACTTAAAGGTGTGAGCAACTTCCTCTTGCTCCCTCTGGATCCGCTAATTGTAAAATGATCAAACAGATTCAAAGTTTTATTCATGAAGGCATTTTTGAAAGCTATTTACTTCTCAACCTATCAACTAATTTACCAAACCACCTATTGCGTCTGGGATCAAATTTGTCCAAACATTTAGAAACTATGATTTCAATCACTTCACTTTAACCAGATTCAGACTCCTACTGAACCCAGGTTGGGATAGACTGCTTCCAAATCATGATCTGGTGTACATCAGTTTCATAAACATCTTCTCAACCAGCATTTACTCCATCGCATTCAAGTAAAGGCAAGTAACCCTGTTCTTTAAAATAATGGAAATTCACCATTACAAATCTCTCTTTCAAGGGCAAAATCCATGAAAAGGGCAGTATCCACTGGAATTCAGGGATCAGATTACCATGGACAGTGCCCTTGGCACCACTCGATTTTGATTGTGTCACAAATATGCCTTTCAGCACTGCTATCGTGCAACTAATACCCCTCATGAGGAATAATTACATTTCTTATAATGGCCAAGGTTTTTGGCATTTTACAACGCTGCTGCAAGAAGTTGGCACTGTTCCTCTGATTCAGGCATAGACACACTTACTATGTTGCATACTAGGATTTGTGACTGTTCTTCTGAGATGGTTACTCACACAACAAATTGCAGCGAGTAGCTGCCACTGTTCCTCTAATCCAATATGACACACAACACAATGCAGCAAGGAGCTGCCTCTGTTCCTATCAGCCAGTATCACAACCATACACAGCACAGTGTAGCAAGGATTTCACACTGTTCCTCAGAGCAGGCATCCAGAAATTTTGAAGGTGCTCTTCTCACACATGGGACTATACCTGGCCAATTCAGCGGAGCAACTTCTCTCATCCTGGTCTCTATGGAGAGATGAAAAAGAACAAGAACACCAATTTAGAAAGATTGCATAAGGTTGGAATGTTCATATTGTAATCCTTCAAAAGACTTGGCCAGTAAAGCTAGACCTCAGTTTTCCTCTCAAAGGGCCATCCACTTTTAATATTGCACGCAGTTTAGCAGAGCTTTCAAACGCAATTCTTTTACGTACAAAATGAAAGAATGCTCAGTTCTACGTGGCAAGATTCTAGTTTGTGTTTTTAAGGTTAATATATTATTCTGTAGCAGACGCATTAAATCTTTGAGGTATCTGATTGACCCTGCAAAAGGAGGCAATGTTTTCCTCAAGTTAACTTGGACAAACCATTTATCTGAACTAGGATGACCAATGGAAGACTTGAATCGTCTATCCACTGACCTCCAATACACTCTCCAAAAATTGCTGAACACATTTCTACCTCCACACATACTAAAGGACACAGCATGGACATGGATATCTTAAAGTAGGGTCTTCGCCTGCAAGAAAATCCTCTGCACTGACTTCTGACCCTTGCTGTTTAGGGTAAAAAAATAAAACACATCTATTACTGGGAACCTGGCTACAGACATTTCCCTTTCTGATCATCTAAATTAGAATAAGTTTGAAGACAAAAAGTCGTAGCCATCTTGGAGACCTTTCATGTACTTCACACACTGTAGCAAACAAATTCAAAACCCAGGCCAAACTACATCGCACAGCAAATGCAAAATACCAACAGTCACGAAACGTGTTACACTTTAAGGTGTGAGCAACTTCCTCTTACTCCCTCTGGATCCGCTAATTGTAAAATGATCAAACAGATTCACAGTTTTCTTCATGAAGGCATTTTTGAAAGCTATTTACTTCTCAACCTATCAACTAATTTACCAAACCAGCTATTGCGTCTGTGATCAAATTTGTCCAAACATTTAGAAAATATTATTTCAATCACTTCACTTTAACCAGACTCAGACTCCTACTGAACCCAGGTTGGGATAGACTGCTTCCAAATCATGATCTGCTGTACATCAGTTTCATAAACATCTTCTCAACCAGCATTTACTCCATCGCATTCAAGTAAAGGCAAGTAACCCTGTTCTTTAAAATAATGGAAATTCGCCATTACAAATCTCTTTCAAGTGCAAAATCCATGAAAAGGGCAGTATCCACTGGAATTCAGGGATCAGATTACCATGGTCAGTGCCCTTGGCACCACTCGATTTTGATTGTGTCACAAATATGCCTTTCTGCGCTGCTATCGTGCAATTAATACCCCTCATGAAGAATAGTTAAATTTCTTATAATGGCCAAGATTTTTGGCATCTTAGAACACTGCTGCAAGAGGTTGGCACTCTTCCTCTGATCCAGGCATAGACACACCTACTATGTTGCATACTAGGATTTGTGACTATTCTTCTGAGATGGTATCTCACACAACAAATTGCAGCGAGTAGATGCCACTGTTCCTCTAATCCAATATGACACACAACACAATGCAGCAAGGAGCTGCCTCTGTTCCTATCAGCCAGTATCACAACCATACACAGCACAGTGTAGCAAGGATTTCACACTGTTCCTCAGAGCAGGCATCCAGAAATTTACAAGGTGCTCTTCTCACACATGGGACTATACCTGGCCAATTGAGCGGAGCAACTTCCCTCATCCTGGTCTCTATGGAGAGATGAAAAGGAACAAGAACACCAATTTAGAAAGATTGCATGAGGTTAAAATGTTCATACTGTAATCCTTCAAAAGTTTTGGTTAGTACAGCCACACCTCAGTTTTCCTCTTGAAGGGCCATCCACTTTTAAGTTGTAGTAGTTGTGCAGAGCGTTAAAAGCCATTTCTTGTATGCAAACATTTGAAAGAGCGCTTAGACCCTCATGGCAAACTTCTAGTTTGTGTTTTTCAGGTTAACATAATATTCTGTAGCAGAAACATTAAATCAATGAGCCATCTCATCGGTCCTTCAAAAAGAGGCAACGTTTTCTGCAATGTAACTTGGACAAAGCATACATTCCAATCAAGATGAAAAATGGAAGACTTGACTGTCCATTGACCTCCAATGCACTCTCTAAAATCCACTCAACACATTTCTACCTCTACCCTTACCGAAGGACACAGCATGAACATGAATGTCTTTAAGCCAGGCCCTTCAGGTGCAATGCTTTTGTGAATATCCTGTGCACTGACTTCTAACCCTTGCTGTTTAGGATAAAAAACCAAAAGCCACAATGTACTGGAAACCTGACTTCAGACGTTTCCCTTTCTGATCATCTAAATCAGAATAGGTTTGGAGGCAAAATGTCACAACCATCTTGGGGACCTTGCATGCACTCCGCACACACTGTAACAAACAAATGCAAAAGCCAGGCCAAACTACATCAAACAGCAAATTGCAAAATTCCAGCATTCAAGAAATCTGCTCCACTGTAACATGTTACCAACCTCCTCTTACCACGTCTGGAACCTTTCATTGTAAATGATCCTTGTAATTGTCCTTGGCAATACTCGATTTTGATTTTGTCCCCAATGTGCCTTTTAACACTCCTGTCATGCAACTCATGCCCTTCATACAAAAGAATTACAATGCTTATCCTCTCCAAGGTTTTTGGCATTTACGACACAACAGGCCATCAAAGTCTACAACAAGACCTTTAACTGGTACATCCCATTCCTGAAATAACAAACAAATGTGACTAAGCAGCCTCTTATCATAAGCAAGTCTGTGGAGCGACATCAAGATGGCAGATGTGCAGTAGGTAGCTCTGATGGGTAAATCTGGGTTATCCAGAGTAATTCTGCTTCCAGCCATATCCTGGACACCTGCCGATCCTTGATCGTGCATCTACCAATGACTGTCAACCAATGGTAAAGGTTGTTTGCTGGAAGGCCAGCTGTGAACACCCCTAGTGACTGTTGCTGAGCCGAAGCTGGCTTGCTGCTGGCGGTACGGGCCTGCTAGCGTACTGGGACCCAGCAGCTGTGCCACTCTGATATAACTGCAAGTGGAGTGGAGGGCCTCAGTAGAGATCAGGCGACTGAGGACTGAGCACCTGGTCATCTGGTGTGTGCATTGAGGTGCACAAGGGACACAGTTGGGGCCCGGTCACTGCTGCCACTGCCTGATAGGCTGGGCTGACCTGGTCCCTCCCCTCTAGAAATTAGTGAAAAGGTCTGCTCGCTCATTGCAGCCACCCAGATGCTGCTTCCCTGAGAGCCGGAGGGGTGGTGGGAAACACGGCTGGCCTGGCGGGTGGATCTGGGGCCGGCCCCCAGCCGTGTTGTGTATGATGCCCCTCCCTGATTCGGCCTATTGCATCAGTCAGTGACCATTGCAGGCACATAGAACCAGCTGCTGCAGAACAGTCAGTGGCCCTGAACTGAAGCATTCAAGAGCGCTGATGGTGCTCAGCCCCCACTAGTGCGGCCTCCAGACCCAACTGGGGACATAGACCAGCGGAGCAGGCAGAAAACTACCTCTGTTGAATGTGGTAATGGATGCAGTGGAGATGACTCACACAAAACTGTAAACACTTGTGTCTACCTTGAGAGCAAGATCGACAGCATAGCAATGGAGATAAATCTGCTAAAAACTGATCATCGTAAACTAGCAGACAAAGTGTGCACGGCAGAGCAAAACACTGCTGAACTCCAGTTGGCATTCAAAGTACTGGTATCCTAAGTCCAGCTACAGACTGATTTTGTCCACACCCTGAAGGCCAGGGCTGAAGACACGTAGGGATGCTCACGCAGAAACAACATGTATGTTGTGGGCCTCCTGGAAAGCATCAAAGGATGTAATCCTGTTGACTAGCTGGGCAACTGGCTGTGGAACCTGCTTCTGCCTCATCCCCTCACGCCGTTTTTCTCTGTAGAATGTGCGCATCGCTTTCTCACAAGGAAGACTCCACCTAGCTCCAACCCCAGTCAAATGCTAGTTCACCTACTCCATAACGGTGACAGGGACATCATCCTACAAGAAACCAGGAAACTTGATGAAATTGTGGTTAATAAGGCCCGCATCATGCTTTTCCTGAAATGCGCAGTAACAGTGCAACATCACAGAGCCTCCTTCCTAGCTGTCAAGTGCCATCTACGTGAACTGAAGCTGAAATATTTGCTGATCTTCCCGGCAAGAAAACGTGTTGTAATGGATTGCAAAGCATGGTTTTTCAACTTGCCAGAAGATGCTTGGCGATGGCTGAAGGCCTTCCAACTCAAGTCACCCTGCCAAGCCACTGGAGCCGAACCGTGCACTGACAGAAAGGACAGCGAATGCAGTCATGAGGAACAGCGAGCAATGAGACAGCCTCCCAGGCCTGTGGTGGTCCCAAACATGGAACAGGTTATACAGGAAAGAAGACAGGCCCTCCGTTCTGTAGTAGCAATCAGCGACGCCCGACTTGACACCAGCTCTAATGAAAGAGCAGTGAAGTCTTCAAGTGAGGATGATTCTTCCACTGTTTGGCCAGCTGATTATGATGCCTTGGCACTATTAGAGGTCACTCCACAGGTAGCTGATGGCATTATTTGACCTACCCCTACCAGTACATTACACTTTCATAGCGGCGAGTTATGTCTAAATACTGGACAATGCATAATTTTGTTGGCGGTCTGTCTGCCATTCCACTTTTCAATGATCAATGCCTATTATATTACCAACTCATCCGACACACACACACACGCTGCACACAATCACCCTCCTATACATCTTACACTGGCTGCAACTCATATGCCTACACTACATGGGGTACACCACCCTTGGCCGCTGCACCTTCCACCATTAAAATCCTCGGTCTCAGGCTTTACTGCTGTATCTTGCATATGTATTTCAATATGTTTGGTCAGGAAAACCCATTGTTTGTCTGCCCCACTTGAATTAAATGGTTGTGCCTCTTTCCCCCTAACTTGGCATTACCTCCATGCCCTAGCACGATACACTGACATGACACATACAACTTTCATAACCTGTAACATGTGGGGTATTCAGACCCACTCTTGCTGATATGCCCTCTATGCATACCTCAAGCCCTGTTCCGCACAGGTGGCCATGCTTCAGGAAACTTACTTAACACTAACTGAAGAGTATAAACTTCAGAGTTGCTGATGAGGATGTTGCTAACTTTTCTTTCTTTGCACAAGGGGTCCTGCTCTGGATCAGGTCATGGGTCCCTTTGTCCACCGAGGAGGTGGTAGTAGATAGTGAAGGTCGCTTCGTCCTTGTCACGGGCAACCTCGGTGGTCAACACATTCTTGTTGGTTGTATATATGCTCCAAATCCAGAGCAACCCTATTCCTTGAACGTATGTCGGCGACACTCTCTCATTGGGGTGGAATCCCATGGTTATTCACAGACCTTGACAGATCCTTACCCCCGCCACTCAGCACCCTGGCCACGTGAAACATGCGAGCGATACATGACTGACTTGGCACATAGTAGACATTTTCAATAGAGCAATGCTGAAACAAAAGCGTAATTTTCTTTTCCTCACCACATCACCTCACATTAGGCTCGATTGATTCATTGCCACAGAATCCCTACTGTCCTCTGTCACACATACAGAGTAATTGGGCAGCACCCATTCAGATCATAACCCGCAGAGCCACAGCTAACATGGCACAATGGCCCTCCTCCCGTTCCGTCATAGCGCTTACAGCCAGCGGCGCTTGATGACCCCCCCCCATTCCACATCTAATTACATGCCGCTATTAAATAATATTTCAAGCACAATCATGGATCAGCGACATCAAGGCTGGTTGAGTGGGACACACTCAAAGTGGCAGTTGGGGGCTATTGTCTGGGGGTGACTTGGAATGCCCAACAACAGCTTGACGACAATATATCTCATATAGAACAAACCCTCCTGCAACACGAGACAGACGCGGGGCGAAACCCTGACAGCTCTTTCCGCCTGCTAGCAGCACAACATGAATATCTCTCCCTCCTGGAGCCGTTGCCTTGCCTGAACTATGAGGCCCACTCTGCAGTACACATGCCGCTGCTGACACATCTAGCATGCTGTTGGCATAGCTAATAAGGTCGGACCAGCCCCATTACCCAGTTGCTGTACTGAAATCTGCTACCAGCGACATACTCTACACGCAACAAGACATACATCAAGAACTAACCCAACACTATGCCTTGCTGTACTGAGCAAGGATCCCTGCTATTCCACCAGACAGAAACGCCTTCTTCAGCGTGATTCCCCTTCTTACACCCATCCAAAAAGTGGAACTAGATGATCCAATTACACTATTTGAAATACAGGAGGAGGTCAAAGCATTAGCCACAGGCAAGGCGCCTGGCCCAGATGGCCTGCTTGTTGAATTTTACAAGGCATACACCACACTTCTTGCATCTCGATTGCTCATCCTCTACGAACAGGCTCTAGAAGCCTCCTGCCTTTCTACTTCCCTGTGCAAATCACTGCTGATATCCCTCTCTAAGGTACACAAAGACCCCAATGAAGTGGGCTCCAACCGGCCCCTAGCACTGCTTAACACTCACTAAGATCCTGACGACTCGGTTGGCACACATGGCCCACGATGGTACACCCTGACCAGAATGGATGTGTGCCATCACACAGTACGTCCTTAAATCTGAGACGTTTCTTTTGAGTCCTAAACTAGGCACCAGAATTATGGCCCTGAGCGGGTTGTCTGGTACTGAATTTGACTAATGCCTTTGATTCGCTGGAATAGACATTTAACACTCACTAAGATCCTGAAGACTCGGTTGGCACACATGGCCCACGCTGGTACACCCTGACCAGAATGGATGTGTGCCGTGGGAGCGGGTGAGCAGGTGTAGCGGCACCCGAGAGTGCCGGGCAGTGATGCACCCCGAAGTGGAAGCGGCCGCCATCTTGAGGCACACCAACCATCCTGTAGAGGAACTGGAGGATGGGGCCCGCTACACCCTCGCCCAGAGGAGTGTGCCCCTTGACAGGCATGGTGCCGGAGACCCTCCTGTGGACTTTGAATGTGGGGGATTGGTCAGTCTAGCTGAATCTGCCCGGCGAGATCTGGGACGGCATTGCAGCGTGGTTAGCAGACCAGGCCTGTGCGGGCGGCGGGGCGCTTTGACCTCCTTCCCCCTTGTGTTGAACTTCCTGGGCGGCTGCTGTCTATTGCACTGGGGAGGATCAGGGGCCAGATCGGGCCTCGGTGGGGTCAGCTGAGGACGGAGGAGCTCTGAGAGCTGGCAGTGAGGTGCCAGAGCGGAGGTGCATTTGGGCTGCGCCCTGGGCCTGTTGGCTGCGTTCCTCTTGTGGGGGACCCCTGCGGCTGTGGCCATAGCCTTCTCTGATTGCCCACCACAGTGGAGATTGGGAGTCTGCTCCTGCGACTTGTTGCACTGAGTTCGGTTTGCCTGGAGACCTTTGGAGTGAGCCGACTGATTTACCTGTTGTTCTGCCTGACTCATGAATTGCTGGTTGTGACGACCCTTGGGGTAGGGAGTACTATCGCCTGGAAGAACCAACCCCGCTACGATGACGCGGAATCGCACCGGTGGCGGTCACACCAAGCAAGGGACCCTGGATAAATTCACGGAGGCGAGCCATGCGCCCGGGGCCGCGGGGTCGCAGAACCAGGCACCTGACAATGCGGCGCTGTTGGTGGCAATAACCCAGTCCAGGGACATGCTGGACGCCAAGATCGGGGTTGCGGGATCGGACGTCATGTTGCTCCACCAGGACCTGAGGAATGCCGTGGAGTGCATCACTGGCCCGGAGACTCGCATATCGGAGGTGGAAGACGAGGTGTCCATTCTCAAGAAGAAGGTCGCAGCCATGGAGAAAATACAAAAGGGCCTAGCCATGCAGGTCGATGATGCCGAAGGGGCGGTCTCGGCGTAACAACCTACGCTTCGTGGGATTTCCGTAAGGCTGCGAGGGCGACAACGTTGAGTGATTTCTTGCCCAGTGGCTGGAGGGCTGGCTCCCCCCGGACCTGCTCTCTCTCTGCTTTGTGGTTGAGGGGGCCCATAGGGCTGTGACACAGAAGCCCCCTGTTGGGGCACCCCTGCGGCCGATGAGCGCCAAATTCTTAAATCACTCGGATCGCGACACCATCCTGCGACAGGTGAGGGTGAAGCCCTCCCTCACGTGTGGCAATGCGACCATCCTTATCTTCCCGGACTATACATGCTTGGTGCAGCAGCAGCAACAATCCTTTCTTGCAGCAAAGGCCCATCTTCAAGGCCTCAAACTTCAATATGCCCTGCTTTACCCGGCGCGGCTGAGAGTTATCTTCAAGTCCCGCACACTGTTTTTCGATTCCCCAGAGGAAGTGTTCAAATGGACGGATGAAACGGTGAAAATTTGTGTCAACATGCCACAGGGTGGAGAATCGGACTCCTCCTCGAGTGGAATGGCCTGCGAGGGCCTCAGGAGTCGGCAGCGACACAGCAGGAGATCGAGGTCTGGACGCAGCCTGCTCTCTGGCTCCGCGCTTCGACAGCGCGATCCGACACCGGATTGCTTTCACAATGAATGAGGACTGCAATAATGCACTGTTACTCACCAGTAATCTTCCCATTCCATTCCTTATGCATGAGCAGTTAGCCTGCTCCACAAAAACCTTTACCTGCCTGAGGTCAGAATACTTCCCCCAATATGGTGCTGCCTAGCCATCATACATACAGGGGAAAACACATCACTAGGACATCCTGAGAATACCAAAGAAACTCATATGAATGAAAAACAAAAAAACTATCCCCATTAAGAGAAACAAGGAAGGGAGGGACAGGCTCAGGAACGGAATGGGAAGAACATGACTTGGAGCAATGAAGATTAGCTGTGAGTAACCAGGCATTATCTCCCCATCCGTCTTCCTGTCCCATTCATTACTAATGAGCCCATACCCAAGCGCATGGTGATTGAACCACAAAGAAACCAAGGATGACACAACATACATGAACAGCAATGTAAAAAACAGCACAAACCCAAGATCATGTACAGCCGGCAAAACATCAGCACCAAAACTTGTGGAAACAGCCATCCCCAACCAGAGACAGTAGTGGGAACCAAAAGTGTGGGGATGCGCCCCAGAAGGAGCAGTACAATTAACATGCAGGGAAGCACCATGAAACAATGCCACAGATGATGAAAAGAACACTGATTGAGTCAGAGGTCATAAAGAAGGCACAAGACACCATCCAGACAGACCACAGGCAACACATAAGGAAATTCCCACCCAAATTCACAGGAAATACAGGCAGATGCGAAAGGCCTACAACACATCCAAAAAACTGAGAATCACAACCTCTGGAGAAGATGTGGCAAGAAAAAAAACCAGAAGGACAAGACCCACAAGACCAACGGAAACCAGGGGTGCAAAGTAGGACAAGGCAACGCCAGAAGCACCAATGTAAGACCCTGGGTGGGGACCGCAGAACAGGGGTCAGTACTCAGAAGCAGAAAACTCAGCAAAAAGCAATACTTCAATGGAGAGAAAGAAGACATTCAGCCCCTGAAGGGCAGAATGGAGACCCACTGGGCAAGGAGAGGAGATATCAGCAGACCCAACAGTAAACCATTCCCCTAAAAATAACCTAACACCCTGACCAAATCATAGGAAACAGGAGATAGACCCATCTACCTACACCAAGAGCCAAAGCACCACCAATGATGAATGCAAGACACCAGGGCGAATGCCCGTGAGCGAACCAACAGGGACAATCTCACAAGAGCTAAACTCCCAGCTGGAGGCACAGGAGAGAGGATGGGCAGAATAGAGGAGCAAGCAGCGGAGATGGGTGTACAGGAACCCACAAAACCAGACAAGCAGTCAAACCATTAAGAAGGGGAAACCAAGGTCCGAGACCAGTATGGAACAATCAGAAGAACACTGTCACAACAACCCAAATGCACTGAGGGCCCAGGAAAGCAAGGGCCAAGGGAAGAAGAAAGCATGAAACATCCAGTCCTAACCATGAGTGAATCAAGCCACAAACAGAGGGAGAACAGCCGATTCTGCTGAGGCAAGCACACCCAGCCAGGGAAGGTCGAACCAGGAGTTATTTTGCTGATAGAGATTGGGCACACACAGTCCAAAAGAATTCACAGGCCACTTCACCACCCCAAAGAGGGAGACTGGCAAGGAGAGAGAGAGGAGTCTTCACAAGTCCCACACAAAGGCGAATCCCCTAGAGAAAAGAGAAAGACAGAGATCCCTCACATCCCCCCTACTTAGGCAGAGGCACAAAGGACATGGCTGACTATCTGAACACAGATAGCATGTGACCGAAGGAGAAGAGGTTAACAAAGATAGTGCCTGCCACAACACCACCAAAACCCACCAGTACGAAGACCGGAGATCCAAAAAGGGATCATCAGCCCAGGGCCCAGGAATCCACCAGCAGTGCCTTTTCCCCCAGGTGCAAGTATTTGTCCACAAGACTACTGAGGGAAAAGGAATGAGCCCCTGAGGGAACAAGAGACAACAACCACCACCAGAGAAATCCTCAACCTCCGGGGGCCCAGAAATGAAAGCCGCTGATTCATGAGAAGCCGGAAACCAGGGAACAAATGGATATAGGCCCCAGAGAACACAGACAATGCAGAGGTCATCTCCCTTAGTCTCAGCAGTCAGAGATGGGCAGACACTCAAGGTTGGGAAAGAACCCAGGATACACAGTAGAACAGATGGAAGAGAGCCATGATAAACATCAGAGCCATTGGTGCCAAGAGGGATGGAAAAACCAATGTCATTGATGAAAAGCTGAAAAAGAAGCGCCTGGAAAAGGCGGGAACATGAGCCCACAGACAAATGAAGAAACAGTGGACCAGCCAGATGGATAAGATTAAGCAGGCAGGCATCCATCAGGATGAGGGATGCTAGAAAACACCCCTCAGAAGCCATGAGAACAGTGTCCTTGGAGACTGAGTTGAACCGCAGGCCCATGCTCTGTTTCTGGCAATGAACAAAAAAGAAGGAAACCAACATCCCCACTTGCTGACACACATAGGATCCATGTCACCTGGGTGTCCTGAATACACATCTCTAGCCCCCCGACAGATGGGAGGAAACAAAAGCTCGAACTTGAGCCAATGCCTAACAGATGGAAAAGGAGAGACTGTCCGCTATACCAAACCCCTTACAGGAGGGGCAGACCCAACTGAGAACCCTTGGAGAGGGTATATGGGTACAGCCACCACTGCATGTCATGCCAAACCTGGAGACCAAGTTGACCAAAAGTCAAATACAAAGGCATCCCCAGGAAACCACTGTTAAAGAGATCAAGGGGAAAAGGATTTGTCCACCACCTGCCAAACATGCCACAGCACCCATACAACATAACATGTGTAAGTGCACAGCACACAAACACCCAGAAGGGCACTGTGGCATGATACAACAGAAGTGTATTGCAACCCAACTCAATGGGACTCAAAATATTGACCAGAGAAGAATGAAGGGCTGAGGGGACCAAACAGAATAGGAACCTGTGACCCTGAGGCCAAACACAGGACCCCTGCAGGGGTCACTTAAGTCCATCAAGCCACCATACTCGGCCCGACTAGCAGAATGGAACGGTACACACCCAGGACTCCTCCTCGAGTGGAATGGCCTGCGAGGGCCTCAGGAGTCGGCAGCGACACAGCAGGAGATCGAGGTCTGGACGCAGCCTGCTCTCTGGCTCCGCGCTTCGACAGCGCGATCCGACACCGGAGCAGCAATCAGGAGTGAAATGATGTCTGGGACTCCTGCACAGGTCTAAATGTATGGTAATTATGGATGTCTAGGTGGGCCAGTCTCTTTAGGGCTGGGAGCCTGGCCCTGTAGGAGTGGGTGGGTGGGAGTGAAGTCCTATAGTTGTGGGTTGTCCATTGGATGGGGTGGCTCTTGTTCCCCCATTGGTGAATAGGCTACGATCCGACCGCAACAGGTGCTTCCATGTTAGTGAGGCACGGGGTTGGGGGTGGAGGGGCGGGTTGGCGTGGGGGTCTGGGGTTGGGGGGATTGTTTCCGCAAGTCTTGATGCAATATGTGTGCCACATTATATGCATGCTGAGCCACAGAGACACCTGCAGCTTACATAGTAACATTCCACCATGTCCACTGCTGAGAGGGGAGGGCGGGTAGCCCCTGGTTCCCTGCGCATACTTAGTTGGAACGTGCGGGGGTGCTGGATAAGGTGAAATAGGGGTATGTTCTCCAATTTGCCAAAAGAGCCAGTGCGGATGTACTTCTGCTCCAGGAGGCTCATTTGGCACGAAGGCGCTATGCCTGCAACGGTTTGGGTTCCATCAGGTCTACCACTCGGGATTTACGAGGGGCTCTAGGGGGGTTGCGATCCTTATACACCGCAGGGTCTCGTATACACATGAAGAACTCTGGACAGATACACAGGGCAGGTATGTTATTGTACAGGGCAGGGTGAGGGGGGATAGGTTGACCCCTGGGTAGTGTTTATGCCCCACCACTGCTACAGTGGACCTTGGTGAAGAAACGTATGTCCCTTTGGAGCGACATGCAGGATACCCTCTCTGTGGTCGGGTGGGACTGGAACGATGTGATGGAACTGGGTAGTGATAGATGGAGTAGTGGGGCGACTGACGGGGGGCCCACCCACCAAACTTCATGCCCTAGCCACAGAACTTGATTGGACATACAACTGGATGTACATGCATGGCCCACTTAGGGAATACACCTACTTTTCCACGGTGCACGACTCATTCTCCAGATTACACTGCATCTTCGTTCCCAGGGGGCTGGCACATATGATACTATCGCGGTTATTCTGCCGAGAGCCCTGTCCGACCATTTGCCGCTGGCCCCTACGTTCAGAATAGGCCCGGCCAGGCAATCGTTTTGGTGGCGCATGTCGGGGTGGCACCTGCTGCAGGACGAGTACAGGGAGCACATGACTAAAGAAATAGATCATTACCTGGTCTCAAACGTAGGCTCCATAGACTCCCCAACTACCCTTTGGGAAGCATTAAAACCCACATTGCAGGGTGTTGACATTTCCTGGTGTCCAGCGGCCCGTAGGGAGCGGCAGAGAGACTTAGTGCAACAAGAGGCGCATCTGAAAGCGCTGGAGCGCAGGGGTCGGGAGGTGGGCGGTGGACCTGTCAGACGACAGCTAGTGCTGGCTCAGCAGCAGTATACCGCGGTATTGATGGAGGTGGCACGGCAGGGCTGGTTGGCCACTTGTAGTCGGGTGTATCAGTGGGGGACAAATCCACCAAGATGTTGCATCACTTGTGTCAGGGCACACTCCATGCCCAACCGCTGCCCCAGATATTGGACCCAGAAGGGGTGCCTGTACTTGAACCCCCGGCAATCGCGGAGAGCTTCGCGGCGTACTATGAGGAGGTATACGCGCCCCAGGAAAGCCTGACAGACGATGTCATCCAGCGGTTTATAGATGAACTTCCCCCATGGTCTGTCTCGGACGAAGTACGGGAACAATTAGATAGGCCCCTGTCCGACGACAAATTGGGCACCGCTCTGAGTGAGCTGAATCCAGGTAAGGCTCCCGGCCCCAACGGATTTCCGTGCAAATTTTTCAGGCGGTTCTATGTACAGCTGGGTCCGCATCTCTGTCTGGTCGTGGAGTAGGCATGTGAAGGCGGCATGCTCCCCCTGGATTGGCGACATACTGAGGCCAAGGTCCTGGCTAAGGCCCTAGCCAATAGACTCAAACCTCACATAGCAGATTTGGTCCACCCAGATCAGGCGGGTTTTATGCCTCGGAGGGCGACTCGACATAACATTAGGCGCGCCCACATCGCAATATCAGCTTGGAGGAGTTTGGGGGAACAGGCAGCGCTGTTTTTGGCAGACATGGACAGAGATTTTGATTCCCTGAGCTGGGTATATCTGTTCGCCCTACTGCGATGGCTCAATTTGGGCCCGCGCTTCATGGCTTACTTACAGCTGCTGTACACTGATCTCACAGTGTCAGTACGAGTGGGGGCACGGTCTCTTGATCCTTTCGGGTCCAGCGGGGCACGCGACAGGGCTGTCCCCTCTCCCCCTACCTATTCACGCTCGCAATGGAACCCCTGGCGGCGTGGGTGCGTATAGATGCCCAGATCAAAGGTTTTCGGTGGTCATCGGGCCTTGCTGATAAAATAGCACTCTATGCTGATGATGTCCTGTTCTTTCTCACTGATCTGGATCGGTCGGGGCCACGGCTGCTTCGTATTCTGCAGATTTTCGGTGAAACCTCTGGCCTCTATATGAATCCGGTAAGTTGACGTTGTGAATACTGGGTGGACAGCAGCAGGTGGGAGCACGGGCACCGGGCCTTCATTTGGCGTCTGGAGGGATGAAATACCTGGGATTGTATCTGTCGGAGGAGGCAGCCACAACCTCACTCCAGTATGGGACCGCATGCGCGAGGACTTGAAGGTTTGGTCCCGTATGCCACTAACGATATATGGCAGATCGGCCATCTTTAAAATGGTGGTGCTCCCTCGTCTTTTGTCTCAACTACAAAATCATCCACACCGGATTCCACCCCGTTGGTTTCAGCAGGTCAACTCGGCGCTGGGTGGGTTTCTGTAGGAGGGGGGGACCGCGCGTGTGGCGTTGCCAACGTGCTTTTTATCCTCCTATACTGAGGGGGCTAGCCACATCAGATGTTCTCTCTTACTATCAAGCGGCACACTTGTTGGTTCTTAACGAGTGGTGGTATGGCGATAGGGGCGACCAGGCCTACGCGGTCGAGCGGCACATAATGGGCTCGGCGTCCGTGCCCACACTGTTGTACTCCGCCTCGCTTCGGAGGTGCCTTCCCTCTGCCACGCAGGTGGTATTTTATATCTGGAGGCAAACGCTAGGCAGAATGGAGTGGTAGAACATGCTTACCCAAGAGACCCCTCTCTGGCGCAATGGTCATCTGCCCCGCATGGACACTCTGCAGGGATTCCGGGAGTGGGACGCAATTGGAATCTCCTCCCTGGGAGATGTGATGTTGGGCTGCTCCCTGAAGTCCTTTCAGAATTTGCAAGATGAATTTGGGATGCCTCGCTCGCAGTTGTTTAAATACCTTCAGTTTCAGCACGCACTGACGCCATATTTGACAGACCTAGGACATCTTCCCGAGTTTAGTCCGCTAGAGGCCAAATTGTTTATGGGGGAATTACCTGATAAGAAAATCTCACGTATCTACCAGACATTGGTCCACCACTGTTCCTCCGACTTACACAGACTTAGGACCGCGTGGGAGAGAGATGTGGGGGACTTAGAGGAAGAGGATTGGGCAGAGGCCTTGGCAAGCCCGAGGGAGGCAGCAATTTCCACTCACCTGCGACTGATACAATTTAAATATTTACATCGCACCTACTTTACCCGAGAACGCTTATGGAGGGCGGGCATGATTGGCTCCCCCGATTGTCTCCGATGCGGTACAGAGGAGGGTACACTTCTACACACTGTCTGGGGGTGCTCGGCGCTGCATAGATTCTGGAACGGGGTGTTCACGTGCTTATCTGAAGTGGTGGTATGGGAGCTCCCACGCGCTCCGAAATTGGCTTTGTTGCATGTGATGGAGGAGGTAGGGGGTAATAGGTACAAGCGTCACCTGTTATTGCTGGGCCTTACACTGGCCAAAAGAGACATTGCCAAAGCTTGGAAGGCGGCTCAAGCTCTGCCATTGACCGCTTGGAGGAATGGCATGGAATTTTGTATGGAACTTGAGCAACCGAAATTCATGGCTAGGGGGTGCACCCATAAGCATTTTAAGATCTGGAAGAGGTGGGCCGACTACCATGGGCTGGACTTGGACCCTCCGTCAGAGACGGCCGCCCTCCCGACGATGTGACTGATGGATCATTGGTGAAGACAACAGAGTGTTTTGTTGGACTTGGCATGTCTCGTTAAGATATTATATTGTAAATCAGTGGCAGAAGCAGCGCAAACGGGGGAGGGGTTGGGGGTGGTGGTGTTTGTTTTACTGTAAAAGTCTAAGATGCTATTGTTGTTCCATTAATGTTTGCAGCAGACTCCGGATTCCGGAGCTATGCAATATATGTGATCTATGACAAATAAAATCTGTTTAAAAAAAAAAAACTAAGCAAAGCGTGTACAACCCATACTTAATTACTACAAATAGCTTGGGGTGGGCTGAACCCGTCGAGTTTCACTCGGTGGAATTCCACAGATTTAAATGAAAACTCTGTGAGATTCTGAGGAAGTTTCTTCAAATGAGTGCAAATAAGCAGGCCATGCTCATTTTTAGCATTGGGAGCTTGTGCAAGCTGAACAATCATCTTGAACAGTACCACACGGCATGCCATAGGTGTTGCTTTTCAAATTGGTTGCCGTTAAAGTAGATTTTCTAGTCAAACTTTTTCATCGCGAACGTCCACGACCACCTGTGACTGCCCACGTAGGAAAATATTGCTGGGTGTCCTCTTAGCACTCGAAAATGTGACTATGGGACATCAATTCTCAATCGTGATCTCTACTTGTGTAAAGACTGGACCACCATCACTGCAACCAAGAGAGACTCCAAGGGCTAGATGACTAGCTTTCTGATATGAAGACTTGTGGACATAACGGTTTTCCACCCTGCTTCTGTACCTGGCCCTTTGGGAGAGGATCCAGATGTTTGCTTCAGTGTAACCGACTCATCTTCTGCTGCAAGTGCGGAATCACGCAATCACAGCTGTTGCAGGAACAGAACCGGTGCATCACTCGTGCAACCAGTGCATCACCATCGGAACCTCAGCATCGGAACAACCACATTGTCGCCACTGTAGAGAGCGCAATCCCCTTGACTGTGTGGAAAAACCCAGCGCATCGGCATGGGAACCATCGCATCTTTGAAACAGTGTTTTATCTTCAGAACCATTGTTGCAAGGAGAATATCAATGCATCACCTTGACTGCAGGGTCGACAGATGCATCGCTTGAATGCCTCCCGCATGTCACTGTTGCGACCACAATCATGGTACTTTTGTTCCACGGGTCTTGCGTGGTCCCTGTATTTGGCCTGCACCCAATTGTTGTCCCGATGAATTCTTGACAAACCAGATAAGCCCATAGGCACTTATTGCTTCTAAGCGTTATTTTCACTTTTAATTTTCATAAATGCATATCTTGACTTCTACTTATTGGATTTTTGTTGTTTTAGTCTTGTTTTATTTATTAGATTAAGAGCTATTGTTCTAAATTAGTGTGGAATCTTTTTGTGTGGTGATTTTACTGTTTTACTGTTTGATTTGTTGCACAAATACTTAACACATTGCCTCTCAAGTTAAGCCTAACTGCTCACTGTCAAGCTACCAGAGGGTGAGCACAAGTTAATTTAGGGTATTTGTGACTTACCCTGACTAGGACTGTGCATCCTGCTTGGACAGGGCGCATACCTCTATCAACCAGAAACCAAATAAAAAAAACTCCTCAGCTAAAACATGAGATGCTTAAATGTATGCCAGACATATTCCTTATTATTTCTGTCACTCGTTCAATCATATTTAGCTACTGCATTTTGTGGTGAACCCAGACCTACTGCAAGAAGCTCACAGGCCGGATCAAGGATCTTTCAGGTAAACAATTCCCTCATGGCTGTCAGTGAAGTCTTCCCTTGCTGCCTCCAGTCTGAAGCAAGCAGCCTGTTTCTCCCCTTTAAATATAAATGTTCTAATTTCAGCCAGTGTGGCCTGGCAGTGTGTTCATGCGTGCCTTACTACCAAAATATTCAAAATGAACAAGCAAATTTCAACTACTCTATATAATGGTCACACTGACTCTATTGGACAACGCAAGAAAACGTGAGCACATATGGCTTGCTCATTCAAACTAGTCAAAATTTGAAATGTATGTTCTCCTTTACAATACGAAATCTGAGTCATGTTTCCAGTCACCAAAACTCAATAGCATAAAATGAAGACCATCGTAGCAACAACCTTTATCTCTAAAGCTAAAAACATTGGGTGTTTCACTGGACCACACCACTGATGTAATTTCAATTCTTCCCCTCAACTTCCCATCATCTATGATATTTTTTTTTTTAATTGGTAAACCCTCCTTCTAAGCATGTAAGCATTGTTCCTTGCTCCCCTCATAAGAATATGCCATTTGTTTGACTGTAATTTACTGAGGTTGTTTATCAGAGACCTCTGGAACCCTCGACTACCATCATTCTTTCTAGACTCTTCTATCATCCACTACACTATGTTTTCGACCACACCTGACACTGCAGGCCTCAATTACAAGTGGCCTGCACAGCCATTGCTCCACGTTTGTGGATGCTCCGGCAGAGCAAGCTTCTGAAGCTTATCTATGAGGAGATCACGCAAAACCACTCTGCGTGGCTTTGCTTGGCCTTGCATAGCCTCATAGATAAGAGTACGCCAAAGCAGCGCAAGTCACTGCCTTTCCTTACTATGCATCAAGGAGGCTTTCCATGGGCTTTGCAGTGGGGTTTTCCAAGTAGCGCGCATGGATTTTGGCGCTGCCCCCTCTTATTTACAATGTGATGTACACCTGGGGCAGCGCCAAAACCTTACGCGTACCCAGAGCAGGCATAATGAGGAGAACATTTTATGTCTCATAATTTCTTCATTCCATGTATGATGCATTTTGCAGCACAAATAGTTGGAGGAAAACGCCTCTCTGGATTGTGTTTGTGTAGGAAAGGTGTCCCTTCTTCCCCAAAATAATCTTTACTGCAACGGAGGTGCAAGCGGTCTTACATTGACAGCAAAATTGTTCGCAATCAGAGGGGTAAAGGACAGGAATGCACAGTATTCCATTAATACCGTGCATTTCTGCTCTTTCTCATATGTGTAGGGCAGTGCACTAAGAACACTGGTGGCACGGCCCAAATCGAATTGCTCATAATCGAGGCCCTCAGAGTCTTTCTTTGAGCAGGGATTTACCCAGAAACTAATTTAATATTCCAATGGTGAAATATATGTTGCATGTGTGCAATTAGCTATGACTTTTCAAATAAAAAAAAAATGTAAATTCACTAGCCACGTTTTTATTTTGTTTCCTTGACCCAAAGTCCTTTAGAGAAAGAAACGTGAACGACCCGATGCACCGCTGCACTTCTGCAGTTTCTAAAGTCTCCAACATCATATTCAAGCTCGACAACTGCTTTATTTCTTTTATGTACATTTTTCTATAACTTTACACCACTCTAGCATTTCTAATCATGGTGGCAAACATTTACTGATTGTTACTCTTGAAAGCCTTAAACCAGGACTGCAATGATTTAATGATACAACTTGCCAGGCCGAACTGGACTGGAAGACGTTAACAATACAGTTTACCACCTGTAATAATTTAACAGTACACCTTCTTACCATGCCTGTAATAATTTAACAGTACTCCTTACCAGGCCTGCAATAATTAACATTTATCCTTACAAACAGTGCTTAGTTTGTAAAAACTATAAGTGCTGAGGCTCTCGTCAGGAGCTACTGCAACTTGCACCACACATTGCCCCTGCCATGCTGGCAGTGATAGTAACATTAAAACTACTAACCATCACACTCCTACAAGGGCAGCAATTTGAACAATTTCGGTCCCCCAGAGCTATAAGAATGGTGCGGGTAGCAGGTTTTAGTAATTTCTAATGTATATTGAATTAATAATGAACTACTGTTGTGGTAATCCCAAAATTAGTCAGACATCGCCCCCTTGTGGCAGACTGTCGCAACTGCCAGTGTTGACAATTAAGTGCTGGTACCAAGCACCAGAAACCACAGGCTCAAATGTAGCACTGCTAACCAGAACTGCAATAATTTAACAACATTGTTTACTAGGCCTGCAAAACTTTAACAATATGTTTTTTTTCAGGCCTGCCATAATTTAACTGTACTCCTTAGTAGGCTGCAATATTTTAACATTAGACCTTATCAGATCTTCAACAGTTTAAAAATACACTTTACTAGGCTTGCAACACTTTAACATTACTCTGCACAGGTCTGCAATAATTTTCTAGTGCTTCTCACCTGTACTGCAAAAATAAACAAAAGCTTCTCATGAGGCTACTAAGAAGGGCTGGATTAATTTACCATCCTTTCTCACAAAAGTTTCAATAATTACCAGTGCTTCTTGTCGAGGCTTCCATAACGTATTAGTGTAACCGAGGCGGACTGCAATAATTTACCAGCATTTCTCATCAGGCATGCAATAATGTATGAGAAATTTGCCCCACAGGTGCACTAATGTGGTAGATCGTCTCAGAAGGGTTGTACTTATTTACTGGTGCTCTTTGCAAGGGCTGCTTTAATTTACCATCCCGTCTTACTTAAATCACAATAATCTACTAATATGTTCATAATAACGTCTACAATAAGGTAAAAATGTGCTTTCACAATGAATGAGGACTGCAATAATGCACTGTTACTCACCAGTAATCTTCCCATTCCATTCCTTATGCATGAGCAGTTAGCCTGCTCCACAAAAACCTTTACCTGCCTGAGGTCAGAATACTTCCCCCAATATGGTGCTGCCTAGCCATCATACATACAGGGGAAAACACATCACTAGGACATCCTGAGAATACCAAAGAAACTCATATGAATGAAAAACAAAAAAACTATCCCCATTAAGAGAAACAAGGAAGGGAGGGACAGGCTCAGGAACGGAATGGGAAGAACATGACTTGGAGCAATGAAGATTAGCTGTGAGTAACCAGGCATTATCTCCCCATCCGTCTTCCTGTCCCATTCATTACTAATGAGCCCATACCCAAGCGCATGGTGATTGAACCACAAAGAAAACAAGGATGACACAACATACATGAACAGCAATGTAAAAAACAGCACAAACCCAAGATCATGTACAGCCGGCAAAACATCAGCACCAAAACTTGTGGAAACAGCCATCCCCAACCAGAGACAGTAGTGGGAACCAAAAGTGTGGGGATGCGCCCCAGAAGGAGCAGTACAATTAACATGCAGGGAAGCACCATGAAACAATGCCACAGATGATGAAAAGAACACTGATTGAGTCAGAGGTCACAAAGAAGGCACAAGACACCATCCAGACAGACCACAGGCAACACATAAGGAAATTCCCACCCAAATTCACAGGAAATACAGGCAGATGCGAAAGGCCTACAACACATCCAAAAAACTGAGAATCACAACCTCTGGAGAAGATGTGGCAAGAAAAAAAACCAGAAGGACAAGACCCACAAGACCAACGGAAACCAGGGGTGCAAAGTAGGACAAGGCAACGCCAGAAGCACCAATGTAAGACCCTGGGTGGGGACCGCAGAACAGGGGTCAGTACTCAGAAGCAGAAAACTCAGCAAAAAGCAATACTTCAATGGAGAGAAAGAAGACATTCAGCCCCTGAAGGGCAGAATGGAGACCCACTGGGCAAGGAGAGGAGATATCAGCAGACCCAACAGTAAACCATTCCCCTAAAAATAACCTAACACCCTGACCAAATCATAGGAAACAGGAGATAGACCCATCTACCTACACCAAGAGCCAAAGCACCACCAATGATGAATGCAAGACACCAGGGCGAATGCCCGTGAGCGAACCAACAGGGACAATCTCACAAGAGCTAAACTCCCAGCTGGAGGCACAGGAGAGAGGATGGGCAGAATAGAGGAGCAAGCAGCGGAGATGGGTGTACAGGAACCCACAAAACCAGACAAGCAGTCAAACCATTAAGAAGGGGAAACCAAGGTCCGAGACCAGTATGGAACAATCAGAAGAACACTGTCAGAACAACCCAAATGCACTGAGGGCCCAGGAAAGCAAGGGCCAAGGGAAGAAGAAAGCATGAAACATCCAGTCCTAACCATGAGTGAATCAAGCCACAAACAGAGGGAGAACAGCCAATTCTGCTGAGGCAAGCACACCCAGCCAGGGAAGGTCGAACCAGGAGTTATTTTGCTGATAGAGATTGGGCACACACAGTCCAAAAGAATTCACAGGCCACTTCACCACCCCAAAGAGGGAGACTGGCAAGGAGAGAGAGAGGAGTCTTCACAAGTCCCACACAAAGGCGAATCCCCTAGAGAAAAGAGAAAGACAGAGATCCCTCACATCCCCCCTACTTAGGCAGAGGCACAAAGGACATGGCTGACTATCTGAACACAGATAGCATGTGACCGAAGGAGAAGAGGTTAACAAAGATAGTGTCTGCCACAACACCACCAAAATCCACCAGTACGAAGACCGGAGATCCAAAAAGGGATCATCAGCCCAGGGCCCAGGAATCCACCAGCAGTGCCTTTTCCCCCAGGTGCAAGTATTTGTCCACAAGACTACTGAGGGAAAAGGAATGAGCCCCTGAGGGAACAAGAGACAACAACCACCACCAGAGAAACCCTCAACCTCCGGGGGCCCAGAAATGAAAGCCGCTGATTCATGAGAAGCCGGAAACCAGGGAACAAATGGATATGGGCCCCAGAGAACACAGACAATGCAGAGGTCATCTCCCTTAGTCTCAGCAGTCAGAGATGGGCAGACACTCAAGGTTGGGAAAGAACCCAGGATACACAGTAGAACAGATGGAAGAGAGCCATGATAAACATCAGAGCCATTGGTGCCAAGAGGGATGGAAAAACCAATGTCATTGATGAAAAGCTGAAAAAGAAGCGCCTGGAAAAGGCGGGAACATGAGCCCACAGACAAATGAAGAAACAGTGGACCAGCCAGATGGATAAGATTAAGCAGGCAGGCATCCATCAGGATGAGGGATGCTAGAAAACACCCCTCAGAAGCCATGAGAACAGTGTCCTTGGAGACTGAGTTGAACCGCAGGCCCATGCTCTGTTTCTGGCAATGAACAAAAAAGAAGGAAACCAACATCCCCACTTGCTGACACACATAGGATCCATGTCACCTGGGTGTCCTGAATACACATCTCTAGCCCCCCGACAGATGGGAGGAAACAAAAGCTCGAACTTGAGCCAATGCCTAACAGATGGAAAAGGAGAGACTGTCCGCTATACCAAACCCCTTACAGGAGGGGCAGACCCAACTGAGAACCCTTGGAGAGGGTATATGGGTACAGCCACCACTGCATGTCATGCCAAACCTGGAGACCAAGTTGACCAAAAGTCAAATACAAAGGCATCCACAGGAAACCACCGTTAAAGAGATCAAGGGGAAAAGGATTTGTCCACCACCTGCCAAACATGCCACAGCACCCATACAACATAACATGTGTAAGTGCACAGCACACAAACGCCCAGAAGGGCACTGTGGCATGATACAACAGAAGTGTATTGCAACCCAACTCAATGGGACTCAAAATATTGACCAGAGAAGAATGAAGGGCTGAGGGGACCAAACAGAATAGGAACCTGTGACCCTGAGGCCAAACACAGGACCCCTGCAGGGGTCACTTAAGTCCATCAAGCCACCATACTCGGCCCGACTAGCAGAATGGAACGGTACACACCCAGGCACAATCCTGCTGAAATGAAGCAACAAATAAATCAAAATCAGCCGCAGCAGATTGAGAGGGGGGACTACCAGTGGGGAGAATCAGAAGATGACAGACCCCATACACTTTCCCCACAAAGCAAAATAAAGAGAAACAAACAGGCAGGCACCAAGACAAGGAGCTCATGAGCAAGATGAGGTGAGTCAATACACAAAGAGGGGACTATGGAGCTTTTTTGGAGAGGTCCAGCATAAATGCCCCAAAGCAAGTCTACAAAATAAGTTTATGCTGTTCCTCAGGAATCCGAGTCAGAACACAAGGGAATCAAGACCAACCCAACCAGATAGATTCAAAGTTGTGGATCCAAATATTGGATTATAATGCCCTCACACACCCAGTTGGGTGTCATCCTTCATCATTTGGGCTGCTCCTCATCGGGTCAGCGGTACAATACCGATGGGATCCCTATAGTAGGGGCACTAAATTGTACAGTGTGATGTTTTAGTCTACGCTATTCGGAGCATGTCTATGAATTTAACGTATCATTATCGATATTAATTATGGGTAGGAGACCTATTGAATAAAATGTGATGTCAATGGTACTCCCAACCCTATTTTAGATTCACCCTCAACCTATAGATCTACACATTTCTGGCCCCTCACCCCCACTTCACCATACGGCTATTGGAAAAAGATCTCCGCTAAAGTGCCCCTACTATCGGGAGCCCGTCAGGTATATTTGGATCCCCAACTTTGAACCTATCTGGTCGGGTTGGTCTTGATTCCCTTGTGTTCTGACTCGGATTCCTGAAAAACAGCACAACCTTCAGTTGTAGACAAGATGCGGGGAGACCAGAGGCCATGAAAACGCCTCATTAAGTCTGCCAGAACAGAACCCAGAACATAATTAACCCTCCGACCCACCACCCCATAACCCCCATTAGGCTAAAATGGTTAATGCCCGGGCCAAAAAAGTCGCCACCTCCACAGCCTTAATCATGCCCTGAATAAAGTGCACATTCACCCCATGGGGCAAGGGGGCACTGATTGGCAAGTGTTTATAGTGACATAGCACAAAAGAACTCGGTTATCAAACCCCAGAAGGATGAAATGTTATGTGGGCTTGCTGATAATTTAATCTGTGGCCATGAGGTGAAACGCTGGTCACTGGAGTGGAGACATCCATCCACAGAACCACCATACGCAGCCTTTGATGGCACCATCATAGCAACAGCCCAAAACCAACAACCATATATCTCAGAGTGACCTGAATGCCAAAAGCACGAGGTAGCAAAGGCTACCTCCTGCGCTATATCATATCATTGCAACCGAAGAGGCCAGATGGGAGGCGGAGCCAACCAAATGTAACACCAAAACAACATTCAGGGAGAAGAAAAACATCAGGCCACAGCAATCCCAGCCCACTTGTCCTTGCTTTGCGAGTCCCGGCGATTAAAATGTACTATAAATTACTAGTTCTTCCCATTTGGGCTGCATTAATTCATAAGGGTTTCACTCGAGTGCGGCTTTCGTTTTGTTGACAACATTATCATTAAAGTTATTGAGAGAAAATCATGGGGAAATTGGACATACATTTGTAAATTTCTAATTTTCTCACAGTTACCTAATTTACTCACTAAAAAATGACTAACGGAAGACGCGCAACATAATATATTTAAAATGTGATGGTGTTCATCCTGAAAAACTGTACATTCCCTGGAATTATGTTATGAAACAGAGAAACAGGTTGTATCAAAACAGGAAATACAATGCCCTTAATATAGATGAAGAGAAGGTATATATTGAGTCAGTTTTTGCTGTAAGAAAAGAGTTAACGAGCAGTGAAAACTGATGTCTTACGAGTATCTACAAATAACTGGTAACAGTGTGGCAGGCGATGTTTCAGGTCTCGTCTGCAGTAATGCAATACTGCTATGAAAGACAAATTATTAATTGCTTGACATTATTGGAGTCCACTAGTCTACTTCACTTGTTTCACTGTTTGGACTAACCCACCGAAGTCTGGGTGATGTGGCATGAGAACTGGTGACCTTTCTTACCCTGACATGGTTGCCTCACTGGAATTTTTCCCTTACCTAAATAAATCCATTGCACTTGAACATGAAGCGTCCTGAAAAAAGTAGAGGCAATTCAAACAGGTCAATCTATGTATGCATATGAAACCAGGTTCTTCACAATTTACAGTTTAAAACATTTGGAATGAAAGGTACATACTTCTGCTGGTTTTATTTCTTCTTTGTTTCTCCATTCCCGAGAGATGGATATTCTGCAACAGAGCGGAACATTGTTGGTACTTTGAATTGGAATTGGCATCAGTGTTTGGAAACAGGATGAGATTGAATTATGTTATGGCCTAGACATAGATTCAGTGTTTACAACCAGCATCTGATATGTTTACATTGTGACCTGGAAAGAGAGAGATTGTTTGGCCATAGACTTGGAATGTTTTATGTGTTGACCTGGAAGTAAAGTTAGTGTTTGTACATAGGACTGGAATCATTCAAGCTCAGACTGGGGAGTAAGGTCCTTATCTGTATACAGGTTTAGAAAGATTTATGTATCGACCTGGAAGCAGAGTATGTGTTTGCACACAGTAACTTAATTATGAATTCTTAAGACATCCTGATTTTGGGACAGTAAATAGTCATTAGGGGTCCAGAGTCATCAAAGAGACATCTAGGATACTTCCGAAAGTAGCAAGTCACAAGGCTAACTGGTTCATTGTTTAAGAGCACAAAACTAGACAAATGTTTGCTCTCAAAAGATGAGAAGAATGAATCTTCAACTCTGGCTTAAATGGATAGAGCTCGTAGTCACTGTGGTGCCCCAGTACTTGATATCTCAGATATTTTCCAGGATATTGTGTTATTGTTAACAATATTGTGCAAGGCAAAAGCTCCAAGCTAATTGAAATGATGGCCTAAGATTTACAATGTAGGATTTTGTTGATGTATAGCAACCTTTATACATGTTTGTGGCAATATGTTTAGAATTGTTACCCCTCTGCATTATCCAGTTGTATTGGAGGACAGCTGATTAGAAAGGTAGAGCAAAAGGAAGATGAAGTACATTTTGCAGTTTCATTTGTCTGATACAAGGTATGGATGCTACCCAAGCCTCCTACTGGGCTTGTGGATAGCACAGTTCTTCCAAGTAATGGATACATGTGCAATAGTATTATGTTTATTATAATGCCGCTTTGAGCAGGTACATTGTTTTGAAATCACTTTTACATTGTACTCCTATTTTGTACCAAGATATACAACCCTCCCTATCTGTGAGGGCCTACACCAGGTTTTCACCTTGGCACTTTCAAGCAAGAAACTTAAAGTCTCTTTGTTCAGGGAGAGGCTTTTCCTGTGTATCCTAATTTCAAAAGCTTTCAAATATTTCTCATGAGAATGAGGGGTGCCTGCTTCCCCTCATATTATCATCAGGTTTGCTTTCTACCATGTGACTCTTTCCTCATCCTATGGAAAGAAAATGTATAAAAGTTAAGTGATTTCCGAGATGTGGTATCATTAGATACACAATCACATTGCATAGGTGAAGCTACTTGATTTGCTTTGCAAATACTTTGAGCCAGATTTACATATTGGAGGTATATACACTCTGTTTTAACACTGTCATAGTATATATAGGTCCGACCTTCAAATCTAAAAGTGGGCGTATCTTAGGTTTAATCATGGCAGAGACTACTCTGTCTCTACTATGACTAAACTCCCCTGGCAACCCGGTGGAGTAAGGGCTGTCAGAGGCAGACCTCGAATTCCGCTGAACCAAATTTAGATGAGCAGAATTAGAGATCAGTTTTCACTATCCATCATCACCTGGAAATCCCTGGTGGTAAGGGGCAGGGAAAAGTGATAAATGCTCCCATTACGATTTGAGAGGACTCCATGGCAAGAAGAGCATTTTATTTTCATTTTCAAGAAGAAAATTCTACTTTGAGATTTTCTTTTCAAACATAAGAAAAATAAAAATTGTTGTAAGGGTCTGCATCAAGTTGACAGAGCTCTGCACCAAACTTTAAACAGCACTGAAGTGCATCACTGTGATGGTAGTCTCTGACAAGGCTTTAGAAATGACTGCCAGCTTAGCATTCATTTCTAAATTAGGCAGGTGGCACATCCGTCAGGGCGACAGAATAATTTACTCTATCTCCCTGATGGAGAAATGGGTCGCCCACCTATATATATCATACCCTAAGTTCTGTGCATTTTTTAGTTAATATGTTCCACACTTCTAGTTGAGTGAGAGAGTGTTTTTTAATTGACATGGATGAAATAACAATCTCCAACCTTTTGATCAAATTAATGTTAATAATGATAATAATTATCGGTTACAAGCTTATGAGCGACTTCTATGGCATATAGTAAACAATTGAGCTAAAACTCCTGGAAACCCAATTATAAACAAAAAGTATCAAAGCAATACGGTGATTGCCCGTGTAACCTCCAATTCGTTATACGTCACAACGTTTCTATTTTTGTATTGTGTAAAACACCAATAAAAATACATTAAAAAAAACATAAATAAAACCATTGATTAGAACATAACGGAAACTGAGTGTAATTTCAAGCATTCCACCATAACTTTCTTATGATTTGACCAGAAAGTTACAGTGAATGAGTGAGATTTTAATTGGTGAACTAGCCGTATGAAAATGTAAATGAAAGCAAACTAAAGTAAATTCACATTCACTAAGGGTACCTTTAGCTAAAGAAGATGGCACCTAGAAAATAACATCACATAAGAGTGATTTTACTTTGAAATGTTTTTAGTGACCACAATAGTAGAGTAAATAAGAATAATTCCATATTGAAAAAGTGCAAGCGTGAAATATATTATAAAACATACAACTTGAAATAAGATGATTGCTACAAAATCATAGTACAATAGTGTAATTTTAGAATGTGTGAGTCTAACTCTATCAAAAGAAGATGACACTTTAAAAATAATAGCAACCATGGGTCATTTAGAATCAAACAATGGTAATTTTTTACAATGAGGAACATGCATTGTTTTTGCTCCAAGGAAGCAGACTAAATTCAGCGTATAATTCCATAATCTAAAGGTGATGCTGGAACTTATTCTCAAATAAGAGGAAGTCTCACAGGTAGACATACCTCGGTGTATGATTTTCATACTTTTGCAGGTATATTCCCTTTTCAGCAACTAGTTATTCAACCAAGCACAACAATTTACATCAGAGAGACACTTTCTTCCCCTACATGATCTGAAAAAATTGGTGTTTGGGGCCCATTCTTCCTAAACACATTAAGCGTTCTTTAGTAGATGTAAGTTTGGAAATGAGATCAGTGTTGAAATCTTGCAATTTTTTTTTTTGGGAGACCCCTGTGGTTATGGCATTTTAAGACTACAGCATCTGCATTTCCCACTTGTATGATTCTCGTGATTGCACGTCAACCCCGGTGACTTTTACAACTTTGAATAAAGCTCCTGAAATAAATATAATTCTCTTAGCTACAGTTGACCAATGATGGACAGCTCACACTTATGGCTACAGCTGTATGAGTTTCTGTCCTTCGCTGCAATAGACATAATAAAAGCTCCACCTCCATATTGTATAACAATATCGTGAAAGTTTGCTTGAATTCATAAAAGCGAAAAGGTTTGGATAGCCTAAATGTATAGTTATGCTTAGATCTTGGGTGAAAATGCATCATAAATCATCATGAGTATGGGGGACTATATTAAAGATGTGGGGTGTGTTGAATATAATAATAATTAGACTTTGTGACTTTGTGTATTTCACTTTTTTTTTTCATTGCTAATTTCCATATTCCTAAGAAAACTTATTGTTCATACAAATGTATTAAAAGAACTCCACTCCATACCGTTCTCTGGCAATTCCGTCATCTAAAGAAAACAGAAGTAAACATTGCATGATTGGTGAATGTAAGTTAAGGAGGAGCAAACAACATTTGAATCTTGTAAAAATCATTATATGGTAGGCATGAAAAGGAATGTAGGTGTCCGGTTATGTATTTTCATACCCATATGATGGGCTGTTGAACAAGCAAAATTAATTATTATACAACAGACAAATGTATTTGTCAAAGATGATTTACAGAGTGCAAAGATGGCATATATAGTGTATAATTTGTGGGAAAAATGCAGATGCCTAGAGATTCTCCTAGGAGCCTTCCCTACCAGACTCCTTGGTTGCCACATACCAAGGTTGCGTGGTACAGATTCCACCTCATGCCTCTTTCCTTCCCCACCCAGCATTTCCTATCTCTTTACTTCACTTTCCAAGTTCTTTTTATTCCTGTTTTCTTGTGTTGTCACAGTTGTCCTGTCATTCGCTTTCTTTTGTTTTCTCCCTTTTTCAGCAAGGCTGAAAAAGGGAGGAAACAAAAAAAGCGATGATTTTTTTCCTTCCTCGAATCCTTGTTCTGGGTTTGATGATGGAAACAATTCCCCAAAATGCGTCATGGTGCATACCACCTGCAACCACTGGAACTTCATTTACTTTTTTCATCCTGAATCTCATTTCCTGCTGATAAGCTAGTTGATGATAACATCCCGTCTCGGGTCTAGAGATTATCGAACTTTCTAGAACTGATTTGCACCAACCAAGGTGATACACTTTGAACTTTCCGGTTCCTTATGCTACTCGCACTACTACTTCCAAAATGCTAAGGGGCGATCCGGTGGAGAGGCCAGCAGTGTCGCGCCCATCTTTGCTTTCTACTTAAGGGCTTTTGCGAGCCTCCAAAGTCGACGGGCTTTTTGGGAAACGCACCTGCGTGCCGAGTAGGCAGCGAAGCCCTTGACGGATCTACGGCGGCTTTCTTCACCACCCCTGAACTTTATCTCTACTGATGAGGGATATAAATCCCGAAACCCGGGCCATGTCTCGGGTCTAGAGATTATCGAACTTTCTAGAACTGATTTGCACCAACCAAGGTGATACACTTTGAACTTTCCGGTTCCTTATGCTACTCGCACTACTACTTCCAGAATGCTGAGGGGCCATCCGGTGGAGAGGCCTGCAGTGTCGCGCCCATCTTTGCTTTCGACTTAAGGGCTTTTGCGAGCCTTCAAAGCCGATGGGCTTTTTGGGAAACGCACCTGCGTGCCGAGCAGGCAACGAAGCCCTTGACGGATCTACGGCGGCTTTCTTCACCACCCCTGAACTTTATCTCTACTGATGAGGGATATAAATCCCGAAACCCGGGCCATGTCTCGGGTCTAGAGATTATCGAACTTTCTAGAACAGATTTGCACCAACCAAGGTGATACACTTTGAACTTTCCGGTTCCTTATGCTACTCGCACTACTACTTCCAGAATGCTGAGGGGCGATCCGGTGGAGAGGCCAGCAGTGTCGCGCCCATCTTTGCATCTTGTGTATCACTCTCCGAACTGAAGACTTTGCCCTGTCTGAAAGCCTCAAATATCTCACATGCAGCGAAATGCTAGTTTAACCACACAAAGGTGGCATTCAGACTCGTACATAGAACAGGAGATATGCTTTGCACCGACAAATGGGGAAGGATATGGGAATGCTTTGTCTATTTTGAAAGATGAATGCCAACACGATTACCAACACTGACATGCAGTGATGCATAATTTCAAATATTATGTGAATAAACTCTGCCAGGCACCTCCCCAGTGTTTTTACAGACCCCTGAAACATGTTTTGGATATATTTGGAACAACTATGAAGGTTTATAAGTAGTGATCATTGAGAGAGTAACTGTAACATTAGCAACAAATTGCGAGGATGTGATGGTAGGAGGCCAATAGCCCATGATATACATGTTTGTGTATCAAACCTCATACTGTTTGTTCCTGCTCAGTATATTTAGGTACATGTGGAATGCCCTTCTGGTTTAGTGCTGCTTTTAGTGCTGAGGACCTCTTTGTTCTTGCATACTTTGTATTCTATTTAAACCAGTGGTTTTTAGAGCCCTTGTCTTCCTATTCTGCACCTGTAAATTGTTCTCCAGAGGCTTGAGATCTGTCTACCCGTCTGTCTGTCTTCCCTTGCTGCATGCCGGAATATCATAGTAGGAAATATTAACTCCAATGGGACAATATTTTTGGAAACAATATTTAAAACATGATGTTTATGTCAAACAACATTCCAACTATGATGTTGAGGTGCCACATCCCCCTCTTCTGCTCACTCATCTGAATTTTCCTTCTCTCACATTGGGATAATTCCCCTCCTCTGTGTTTATACCAAGGCTGTATCTCCATCTCTAGGGTTTCTGAGCGTAAACTGCCTACCCTCAAAGCCCACATGAACGATATGGGAAAGGCACAGGAGGACTTTCTATTTCTAAGAGCAGAACAGAAAGACACAAACCAGCTGCTCAAGCAGCCCAGATGAGACAGGATGGCGAGAAAGCAAGGGAGTCTAAGAGAATATAACAGAGGATCATCATTCCCATTGTTAAAATATTAAATAACTAACAAGCTGAAGAAATTAAGCTTTGATAAAATCATCTAAAAAAAGTAGCTAAAAAGACCACAAAACATTAGGGGATATTCACAGCTGAGCATGAGAAAAAAAATAACATAAAACCCAGCAAATGCAATAAAAACCGTATTCAGAATGAAAAACGGATAATAAATCTGTTAGTTGGAAGACACCCTTGGTGGGAGAGAATGTCAACCATCACTGACTAGCAAGGGCAGAATGGGAGGAAGACATGTTCTCCTTTGCACACTTCTACTGAGTACACTAAATTAAATGCCTGGTGCTGGCACAGCATGAACACCATTAAAAAGTATCCCAGCCTTTAATTGGCTGACATTTGGGTGGTGGTACTAATGTAACTTGTCTATGAATGTCCTTTTTCTAGTAGGGGCTGCACATGACATGCAATTCATAGGACCATCAGCTGGAATAAGCTAGGTGGGAGGGACCGCTCGGATGATATTTCAGAACCCCTGGGGAAAAGCGGTGAGGGATTCCACTCTGTATTAGGAATTTCATCTATGCTTTGCCTTCCTCGTTCTCCTGCCTACAGAAATACCTCAACCACTGATCAAACACAAACATAGCCCCACAAAATAATATGTAAGAACCGATGAAGAAAGCATAGAGAAAAGACTTACATTTTTCCTCAGCAAACTTTATCTTGGCCTTCTGAAACAAAACAGACACCAGCATTGTCATGTTTATTAATAGTATTGCTTACTTTCCAAACAGAATAAAAACAAAACATTTGTTTGAAAACGTTATTTATTTAGTATGCATTGTTTTCTTAATTTCCCTCATACCAATATTAGTTGTGTGCACAGGCTATAAAAATAAAGAATAAATATAGATATATGCTTTACAGCAAATACATTTATAAAAGTTCTTAGATACAAGTTCAATACAGAGGATATATGCATTGTAGGAAAGACAACCAGATTTAAATTGTCATACAGCAAGAAATAAAAGTCAATGTTTGAGGTTAGGCTCAACATTCTGCCACTTGCCACCTATTTACCGGGAGAATATCCTTCCTTATTAATAGCTGAATCTGTGTGGATATATTGACATCAACAATAGCTCTGGGTGGCATACATGCCTCGCTCAATTTTCATCCTTGAGGTAGCCTTGAAATACCCAACATTAATGGACATAGCTTGCAAAAGAAATTGATGAAAACATGTATGAATATTTCCAAAACTAGGTTATCAAAACTGGATTGTTAAAACATCTCTTTTCTAGCCTCCTGTGGATGAGGTGCTGGATAACTGAGTATTGAACTTATTGAAGCATGCACCATGGACCTAACCAGATTGAGTTACTTCTTGGATCTAATTACCACCTTACCATCTGATCACCTCTACAGGATTAGCCACTAAGCACAGGCAAATCCAATGTATGCTTGTAATAGACAAAAGTAAGCATAAGGTGGCATAATTGTTACAGGCATGTGAGATTGTGAAATTGGAAATGACTAAAGGAACTAATTGTGACATGTGTGTGTAGGAAATTGGTTTAGCCGTTGAGGGTGGAGAATTCCTACTCAAACTTCAACCACAATCCTTGTCAGAATGGAGTCACAAGCAAACTCCAAATTAACATGTGCTCAACTCTCTGGTAGCTTGGGAGAGGGCAGTCAGACATTGTTGGCTCAGATTGGACTGGTCACTGCTGCTACCTTAGGAATTATTTTGGGGGCATTTTAGGACTCCTTGTTTGCATTTTTCTCTCCCATTTTCCTCTGGAGGGACCCCTGACCACCCTTATGGGAATCCCCCTATGTCTTTTTTGGCACACTTGTATTGGCTCAGAGATATGCCCCCTCACCAAGCTTCCTGGGGTCAGTCAGCTTGCTGTCCAGTAAGTGCAGGCGCAACTCTGTAAAACTAAAATTGAGCAGGCGCTCCCTCAGAATCAAGTTGTATAGCTCCTTATAATTATTAACTTTGCTGACCCTCACCCAGTTCTTCCATGTCTTGCTGGTACAATTGAAGAAGTGCACCCATGATTGATTTTGGAGCTTGTGACTGTCCCCGAAATTCCGATGATATTTCTCAGAGGTCAGCCCAAAGTTGGCGATAAGCATGGCTTGGTCCTTATCTCCTAGTATAAGGTGTGTCCCTTCCCACTGTAGGCATATGTTCCACAAATCAACCCCCCACAGTGCTCCTCTGGTATCTTGTGTACCCTAAGGATCACCTCATAAGCAGAAAACAATTTATCTGTGTCAACTCCCACCAGATAATTGAACACCTGGTCTTAAGTGATGTGAACCTTGTTGTCTCCTTCAGACACTGTACTTGTGCTGCCACCATTGCTGCTGGAATCTTGTTGCTTTGCCTTAAATTCCAGCTTTCTGAGACGACGCTCATAGGCCATTTTCCTTTCCTCCATGGCCAGTTTTCTTTTCTCATGCACTAGTTCTTTCTCCATTTTTGGCTTGGCCATCAGCAGCCAAAATTTCCTCTTTGACTTCCTGTCTGCCAGTTCCTCTGGGGACAGGCCATGCAATGAAACACTGCTTTCTGCTCTGGCAGGGAGTTCCAATTCAGGAGATGAGTCTCCCCTGAAAGCTGCATCTCAGGGCTGGTATCCAGGCTCTGCTCTGTATCCTCCACATCATCCTGCTCATTTCCATCTTCTGCGCTGCCAGTAACTGAAGGACCTGCATCCAGACCGTCAGAGCTTTCTGAAGCTCCAACTTCTTGGTGCCCTTCTTCATTTGCAGTTCCCTTTTCCTACAGAACTGTTTGAGCTCAACTACAATGCAACTTCCCGGCTTGCCAACTCACACTCCATAACTGCAGGTATGGTCACAAGTTCAGGCCCACTGCAATGAAACATGGGTTGGCTACAGGGACCCAGTTCAACCCACTGAGCAAAGGTACCGTAAATCCTGGTTGAGGAGCATTGCAAGGCCCTGCATCGAGGATGCATTGAGCAGCCAAGGAGATGACTTGTGCAGTGTTAGTTATGAGGAGCACAGAGGCTGTGATACAAGGTCCTGCCTCATGTTTGAGGAGGCCGTCGACAAGGAGGCTTGCAATGTGAAGTCCTGAATCAAGATTGCGTTGTACACAAGCTGGTTCTGAAGAAGTTATGGGAATGGCGAAGCGGAGTTCTGAATCATCATTAAGGGTGCCGTCAATGAGGGATTTCGGATAAGAGGGCCTGTGCCGGGGATGTGTCATGCAACAGCAGTTCTGATGAGGCTGCAGGGGTCAGTGGCGCAACAAAACACATAGAGGGTATGCAAAGTACAGGGGGGCGACCCTCCGGACTCACATACAAGCTCTCAGGCCAGAGTACAGTGCTGAGGGGACCCAGTGGAGATCGGGGACCAGCCGCACTGCGAGGGCCTTTGTTATGTCAATGCATCCACACCATTCATATGTCATATCACCCCAAACTGCTAATTTTCTCTATGGTTCCCATCAACTTCCACCCAGATCTCAGCTTGTTCAAGCCACCTTGCATGTCCCATCATCTCCCCAACCTATGCCCCATCGCCCCCAAGAGCCTAAAGTTTCACATCCCTCCCCTAAACCCCCAGCCATGACACATCAGTGCCCAAAGCCCTCCTGTCACTCTCAAAGCCATATCGTCCATCAGCCCATATACCCATGCATAACCTGCTGTCTCTAGAAAATTCTTCACCAAAAGTCTCCTGTATCCTATTGTCCCTCTAGAGTCACAGTACTAGAAAATAAATATTCCAGAAAATTACTCTAAACCCAAATGTCCACCATTGTTATAAAACTCACTGAAGTCACATTTTACCCAGATAAAGGTACGGTTCCATCACCCCAAATTTCTAATGGCCTATTACCCACACACACATACTTCATGTGATCACCTGAACTCTACTACCTCTAAACTCCCTGCGAAAACCCTCACCAAACTCTGTCTGATGCCCCATCACCCCTTGCCTGCCTTATAGGTCATCACCTGCCAGCCCCTCCTATGGCATCGCCCTCTTCCCTATGTCCCATGGCTCACCAGCCGCTCACAGTGGCCTGTTCTTTATCTGTTTATTAAGTTCTCTCTTCAGTCTCCCAAACTCAGAGGAACTGGGAGGGGCTGAGCTAGGGTCCCTGATCTTAAACGCGACTGGAGTCGCAGCTCTGCAGCAGAAGCCATTAATTCCCCATCCATCACCTCCAGTTGAATCAGGAATCCTTAGAGTGCATTGGAGGAAGGAAGGGCCAGCAGGCAGCTGGTCCCCATCCTTTCATTCTCCCCTGGCGCAAGCTCCCTGGCCCTTCATCCATCACTTCCTCATTAACCCTCCTTCTGAGCGTGGACTGTGGGGTCGTGGCACTGCTGCTGGAGGAGCGCGGAGAGTGGATGGAGAGAGGCCCAACTGGGGGGGGGGGGGGGGGGGGGGTAGGGGGCGTGCAAGCCACAGACTTCCAAGCTTCAGTATCCTTTCATCACACAGAGGTGCCGGCCGATGCTAGCACTGGAAGCACTTGACGACCTGGCCAGCCTATCAAAAAGTGGCACTGTGGGGGTCCCCTCTCTTGAATGGACAGCTGAAACGAAGCGTCCTTCATGCATCTCGAAGTCCTGCCCCCTCCCCACCAGATGAAGCGAGTAAGATTCTGCTGATGTGATCCTGATGCTCCCCAAAGTTGAGTCCTGTTAACCACTGGACGGCATCTGTTGCCCAACCTCAAGGCTTTGCTAGAGGCCCCCTCTGGATCCAAACTAAGTTACAAATTGGCACTTTAAAAAGTTAATTTTTATTCATCTCATAGTACCTTACCTTGTGCATCTCATATTTATTCACTTGATTTTTTTTTCATCTCGTGCTAAGTTTATTCACCTTGTAAGATTTGTATTCATCTTGTGATATTGACCTCATGATATCGACCCCAAAAGGATTAACAGCTTAGTCGACCCTGCCAGGATTTGGAGTTGGAAGAATTTGCTGGGATGAGGGGAGGATGGGAGTTCTGCATGTGGACTGCATCCTTGAAGCTTAGAAAGGCTGGTGTGCACTTGCTGTGTGAGCCGGATCGACAGTCCCTTGGAAAATGAACATAAACATCTGGGAGGCTGCCAGAAAATCACTCAATAGTTGTAGAATCATTTCCAGGAGTAACGTGTAACTGATATTTTTTATTTGTCAAAAATAGTGCACCCTTCACCTTGAAATAAATTAAATTCTTTATATAAAAGGTAGGTGCTGGTATTTGAATTTATACCCTTCATGCACTGGAGTAGTGCTTTGCGCTGTATGCTGTCTCTCCAAAGTGACAATATGACTACAATAATTTTGGCCTGGTACATTAGGGTAGAGCTTCGGTGCAGCGAGAACCAGAGTGGGGTAGCATGTACGCTTTGCTGGGGCCTGCAGAGAGGGGCCTCTCCCCGCTATGTCCTGGGAAGAGGCCCCTCAGTCACATGGCAGTTTGGAAAATCCCACGGGCCAAAACTTCGACATCCCGAATTCCTGCAAGCCCTCTGCCCATAGGGACAGCAGACTGGGTGTTGTCTTGTGGTGTTAGGAGGGGTCCCTTCATCCATTTGTGCTAACCTCGGTGGCGAAGGATGCGAGCCACTTCAGCTACAATGAAGCACATAATTGTCTGTATCCCAATCTGGCATCAGCCAATCAAAATGCAGCTCACCATAAGCATCCTTTAGATTGCCCATCTATGCACCTCTTCAGCCTGTAAAGTTTGGAATTGACAAAATAAAATAAGGACAGGGGGCTGGAGATGAGAATGCACGAGTAGTTCCATGAGAGTAGAAAACTATTATCTGCTTGCAAAACTCCTAATTTGCTTTCAAGAATGGCACACTTTGAGGATGGCTCATACTGCAGTGTATACAAATATCTCCATTTCATGAATACTTCTTATTGGATGGTATTAAACTCGTTCATTGCAAGGAAGAAAACTCAGTTTGTTTACAAGCAGATCACAACAATATTGCAGCATGGTGCACAGCAACTGGAAATATCCTGACACAAGCAAAATACATCATCCTTTTGCAGCTTTCTTCCCTAAGTCCCATTTCCTGAAATCCCTACAGTTAACCGCTTGCAAGCGTAAAGTACCCCAACGCCTGGAAAGTATGGCACTTTCTACTCAAAGCTACACTTGCCTTTAAAGAATGCAGTATTCTTCCTCAAAAAGGCATAAGAGGGGTGCAGTCTTCTTTAAACCATTCCAACCTTCTCTTCAAAAGTACTGCACTCTCCTATAAACAGCACAGCACTTTCTTAAATCTGCTTTCCTTAGAAAACTTGTATTTCTCAACAAAGCCAAAGAACAGACAGGGAGGTGAGCAGCATATGGCACACTATATATATATATATTTTTTTTTTAATTTTTGGTATAGTAAGAGAAAGGGGGAAAAATAAGAGAGAGAAAAAGACAGAAACAATACAGGCGGCAGTTCCGCAACATCACCCACTCAAGGGGCCTGTAAGAATCCAAAACAGAGGCTTCTGTGGTAACATATGACATCAACATGGGCAGGTCTCAAAGTCAGTGCTTGCCAATGAAGAGAGAAGAAATCAGAGTTAACCGTTCCACGGCTCAACGGCAGTTCTCCCCAAGGGGTGACCTTTCCCATAGGCTAGTTTTGCTGCTAAAGCCTCCATGCTTCAAATAGCCTCCATCACAGTGCTGTGCTGCAACAGGAGACAAACTAACGCCCTCAACGTATTCCCCACCCAACCCCCCGCCCCCAAGGTGGTGGCGCCGACATACTCTTTCAGTCTCAGTTCCTCAATCATACTAACAGGTTAAATCTGGAAAAGGTGAAGGGCACGCAGGGCAGAAGGGCATACCGCAAATGGCAAACCCCGTGACAAGAAACGAATCAATGGTCCCCAACGAAACATAACATTTTCAAAATTGCCTAGGAAGATGTCCGCCATTCTCTCCATGCTCAATAATCTCCAGAGTCTAGCGTGCCATAATGATATAGCCGGGGCAGTCGATTTCTCCCAAGCTGCAGCTAGTGTAAGTTTAGTGGCTCCAAGGTCGAGCCATATAATTTGTTCATCCGCCTTATTTTGATGTTCCAACAGTGGGTCCCGAAGACCCAGGAGAACATAGGACAAAGAGTCCGGGATCGGATACCCTAGGATGTCCTTGATGTGGGACAGATTTTCGGCCCAGAACGGTCGGATGATCGGGCAGTCCCACCAAATGTGGCTGAAGTCTCCCAACAGACCACAGCCCCTCCAACATCGGTCCGAAGAAGCAGGAAATATGCGATGTAGTTTAGATGGGTAGAGGTACCAATCTAGCATGGTGTTAAGGTGGGCTTCACGTAAGTCCACAGAGTTATTGTGAGCTGCAATATCCCGCCAGAGACCTTTCCATTCCTCCCCTGCTATGTCTCGGCCTAGGAGGACCTCCCAGTGGTCCATGTAGCGAGGACGGGGAGAGACCGTCGTGGTCAGCAATAGTCCATATTGGAAGGAAATCGTCCCCTTCATCGTGGAGGCACGGAGGATGAAGGCCTCAAAGGGCGAGAGCGGTCTTGTAGCGGCCTCCCTCAGTCCCGTCGAGGTCGCCCAGTGGAGCAGCTGAGCGTGACAGAAGCATTCCGTGGCCGGGAGACCATAGTCACGCATGCAGTTATGGAATGTGAGAGGTTCCACTCCATGGAACAAGTGCGTAAGGGCTCTGCAATCTCCCTCTCTCCATAACCGGAAGGGTCCCTCCTGCATCACAGGCGGGAAGGCCGGATTAAAATGCAATGGAGTAAAGGGGGAAGGAAATGTCGTCCAGCGATCATCACCCGTGATCGAGACCCACACCTTCAGGACCGTGCCTGTGGGCGTGCTGATGTAGGCGTTCTTAGGCCTATCCACCTTGGGCTTCCAGGCCAGATCCCAGATCGATCTCCCGGCCACACTCCTGTCCATGTGCAGCCAGTGCTTCTCCGAAAGCTGCTGCGACCACTCAACCAACACCAGCAGTTGCACGGCTTTGTAGTACAAGTGCATGTCGGGGAGACCCACTCCTCCCTCCCTCCGAGGACGTCGCAGAGTAGCAAAGGAGAAGAGTGCCCGGCCCCCCTGCCAAATGAATTTCAGTAATAAAGTTTTAAGGCGTCGGAAGAAATCCATCTCCATGGGGATAGGGAGGGCCTGAAAGAGATACAAACACCTAGGAAGGAGGACCATTTTGATTGTATGGATCCTACCAAGCCAAGAGATATATTTCGGCTTCCGACGGTCCTTTTCCGCTCGAACCGCCCCCAACATTGGTGGGAAGTTCGCTGCGAATAAAGATCGTATAGTAGGGGTCAGACGGACTCCCAGATACAATAGGGAGGTAGACGCCCATGCCAAAGGCGTGAGCAAACGCACTTGCTCCAGGTCTGCCGAAGAGAGAGTCAAGTTTAGAATATACGATTTATCAAAGTTAACCTTAAATCCGGCCACAGTTTCAAAGTCGGACAGCAAGGTTTGAATATGTGGTAGGGAATGAGCTGGCTCCCCCACCGACAGCAACACGTCGTCCGCAAAGAGGGAGATTTTGTGCTGTTCACCCGTAAAGGGGAGTCCCTTTATCTGATCCTGCTCTCGCACCGCAAGGGCCAGGGGCTCAATGCTCAAGGCAAAGAGGAGAGGGGAAAGGGGGTACCCCTGCCTCATACCCCGGGAGTGAGCAAAGCTGGCGGAGCGATGTCCATTGATCACCACCTTAGAGCTAGGGCAGCTGTAGTTTGCCCGGATCATTGTGATAAACTGGTGCGAAAAGCCAAAGGCCTCCAGGGTGCGGAAGATGAATCTCCAGTCAACCCTGTCAAAGGCTTTTTCCGCATCAAGCCCCACTAGTTCCGCCGGGATCCGAAACCGGGTGGCCTTTTCTATTAGGTGAATTACCTGCCGCAAGTTGTCATGCGTCTGGCAACCTTTAAAAAACCCGGACTGATCTGGGTGGATGATAAGTTAAAAAGTAAAGGAGGACCCCGCACAGGCTAATAGGGGACTGGGGGGATAGTGAATCTTAAAAGACAGGGATGTCCCCACGAGAGAACAGTCTTAGACTGAATTTCACACCTGGTTCTTAAGTTCTAGGGTGAACATTTCATTCTAAAAGAAAAATATTTATGAAGCATGCCATTAATATGGCGGGAGAGGTAAAGTTACAATGATTTGTACTCGACTTCTATCAGTGTATGGTAAGACCAATTACTTGCTTATATCCCTAAAGATGCCAAATTCATAAGGAGATGACTGTTATACACCCTTGTTCGAACTGCAGTTATTTAGTACTCCCCACCATGAACACAATATTTGGTTTTTAAACAAAGAGCATAAACACGACACAATGTCAACAATGCAAAAGATAAAATAAAATTTTTCACACCATGAGTTACTCTGTCAAACATTTATTGTATATATACATTGTTAAAATTTCATTGTTACACAGTATAAAAATTTCAAAAAAACATCATTAAATACATTTAAATAAACACAGTTAAAAACAAAGAATCACAGGTCGACGCGGCGTTTCGGTTTCTTGGATTAGTACCTTCTTCAGGACAGATTCTTAAAACCAGTGGAATAAATTCCCCACCGGACAGCGTTTTCTGTTCAAAATCTGATAGAAGTCGAGTACAAATCATTGTAACTTTACCTCTCCCGCCATATTAATGGCATGCTTCATAAATATTTTTCTTTTAGAATGAAATGTTCACCCTAGAACTTAAGAACCAGGTGTGAAATTCAGTCTAAGACTGTTCTCTCGTGGGGACATCCCTGTCTTTTAAGATTCACTGGGTGGATGATAGCCGGCATCAGATCCTGGAGCCTGCGTGCAATGATAGTGGAATATAGTTTAGCATCTATATTGAGGAGTGCTATCGGGCGATACGATGAGCATTTGGAGAGATCCTTCTCCGGCTTGGGGATCACGGTTATCATGGCTTCTGCCATAGTGCCTGAGGTTTTCCCAGTGACCGCCATTTAATTGAAAAGCTACACCAAGAAATCACACAGCTCAGCCACAAAGGACTTATAAAACAGGGCAGTATAGCTGTCTGGACCCGGCGCCTTATGGAGTTTCAAATCCCTGATGGCATCTAACACTTCCGATCTGGAGATGGGGGCAGCCAAAAGCTCATTCCACTCCTTAGAGACCTGTGGGATGGGGAGGTCAGCCAGGAACCGATCCTGAGCTGCTTGATCCAGAGAGTTGCCCTCATAGAGTGCCTCAAAGAAGCGGCCAAAGATATCAGCCTTATCCGCATCTCTATGTCGCAGTGAACCAGACGGTTCTTGGATTCCACCAATATAGTCCCTCTCTCTCTTATCCTGGAGCTGGTGGCCAGGTGCCTTCCCACCTTATTCCCCTGTGAGTAGGAGAGACGCCTAAGCCGCAGGAGGGTAAATTCAGCACGGTTGTTGTAGTGGGCCTTCAATTTACTTTGCACCGCCGTCAACGGTCTGAGAGTCGCTCTAGACGGGTTTGTTTTATGGGCCTGTTCCAAGACGGCAAGTTCCGCCTCTAAATCCTCCCTCTCCTTTATCCTTAGCCTATTGAGGTTAGCATTGAGGCCCAGCAGATACCCCGCAAGGAGGCCTTGCACGCATCCCACGTATTGAAGAGCAAAGTATCCTCAACCGGATTGAGGGCCAGAAACTCCCCAATAGCCTTCCGTAACTCCTTACAGGACGCATCGTCCCGAATAAGCGCTGGTGGAAAGTACCATTTCCTCAAGCCATCACCCCCCGTCGACCAGTGGAGCTCGAGAACCAGCAAGCTATGATCTGATACGGAGAGCGGGAAAACGCTAGAATCAAGGGCATCTCCCCTGGGGGCTTGGCTCAAAAATATATGATCCAGACGGGAATAAGTATGATGAACATGGGAAAAGAAGGTATAATCCCTAGTTTGTGGATGCAGGAAACGCCAACTATCAATCAATCCAAGCTCCCCCACAAGACGCTGTGTTTCAGTGGAAAAGACCCCAGTGTCCGCTCTTTGGGCTCGGGAGCTATCTAAATCCTTGTCCCAAACCATGTTGAAATCCCCCATTAAGAGCAAATGCCCCTCCACAAAGTCCCCCACCCTATCCAACAAGTCCCGGAGAAAACCATTCTGCCCAGAGTTGGGAGCGTATACCACCACAAACGTGCATACTCTGCGGTAAAGCACTCCCTTGACCATCAGCCAGTGCCCCTCTTTGTCACAACTAACCCCCATAGGCTGGAAGTGTAGGGACTCCCGAAACATAAGAGCCACCCCCCTGTGTTTGGTGGATGCCGAGGACCTATAGATGAGAGGGAAATGTCTGTGTCGGAACCGAAGCTCATCTCTACGTGCCAGATGGGTCTCCCACGATATCCAGGTGATGGTCAGATAAATATTTCCAAATCTTCTGGTGTTTCTGTGGGGAATTGAGGCCCTTTACATTCCACGTTCCAATACTAATCGGCATGATGAACCATCAGAACCCATTGCTGTGTACTCGCTCCAACAACATGACCATGCATCCACCCCTCCAGAGGCAGCCAGACCCCTCCCCGGTCCACACCCAGTACCCACCTCTCATTGCCCAGCCCATACCCCCCAGACCCCAGCTTCCCAAGCCAAGACCAAGAGTCCCTCGGGGCCCGATCCCACTGCCTCCAGGGTAGATATGCAATTACAACACCAATCCGGCAAACCTTCCCACCTAGAATCCTGAGAGACAGAGTCCCATTCGCCTCACCTTCAGAAGGAAAAAAACACACTACGCACACATTCCGGACACCACCACCTCCCTGCCCAACATTAATCCACACCCCAACAATCCCCCCCCCAATTGCCCCCGCCTCCCTTCCACTCCCCCCCCAAAAGAACAAACCAAAACCCGAACAATGTACCTAGCAGACCCAGTGAACAGTAGTTGGTAGAGTTCCTCCTGGGCCGGAAACGGGGCACCATTGTTGGGTCCCCTAAGGCCACGGTCCGGGGTGTCTTCTCAAAAAGTACAATCAAACCCACGGTACCTGAGTTCACGTGTCCCTCCGGCACCAACCAGCCAGCGGCTCAAGGATCAGGCCGCTCCGGAGCTCTGCTGTGAGGACGCCAAAGTCGCTGAGGCCACCGAAGCCACTGCATCCCCCCTCTCCTGTAGGCTCGCAGTACGATCAGGCCGTCTACGATCCGTGTCCGGGCCCACTCTCTGCCAAGAGGAAGACCGTCTACGCCTCCTCGATGGCGAATCGCCAGCCTCCTGTGAAGGTGTCACGTCATCCAAGCCCAGAAGATCCTTCGCCACTTGAAGAGAACGTATTTGCGCTAGCCTGTTTTGCCACCTAAAGATGATGCGGAAGGGGTGACCCCACGAGTAGGAAATGTTGCGTTCCCGAAGAAAGGTGGTCACTGGACGGAACTCCCGCCTCTTCTGGAGAGTCGATGCTGCCAGGTCTTGGTAAAGCTGCGGGCGGTGCTCTCTGAATTGCAATACTGGGATAGCCCGTGCTTTCCGCAGGATACGTTCCTTTAACTGGAAGTCATGCACACAGACTAGAATGTCCGGGGGCGGTCCCCCTCCCCGCCTCGGCAGCCCGACCCTGTGAACTCTGTCCATTCTGATGTCCTGTTCATCCTCCTCGTCCAGTATCTGCAAGAAGAGAGCTTGGACGTAGCCTCGTAGGTCCCCTGCTTCACCGTCCCATGGTACCGCGCGAATGCGGATGTTGTTCCGGCGGGAACCGTTCTCCAGGTCCTCCGTATGAGTCTGGAGGTCCAAGTTCTGCTCCGTGAGCCGAATGATATCCTGCTGAAGTTGGAAGTCAATTGTCTTCCAGGGTCGCCACCTGCTCTTCTATGCCGTCCAAATCCCTCCGCACTTCCCGGACATCCGACGCCAGTTGGGCGCGAAGTTCAGATATGTCCTCCTTAATGGATGCGAAGAGTTCCGTCATGAAGCCCTTGGTTGCAGGGGTCTCATCATCCGATTGCTTGGGCGACACGCTGGGCCCGGGGGACGGCGGTTGCTGAGAAGTTTTTAACGCGCCATCTTTGCCAGGTTTCCATTTGCGCAGCGTAGAGGACATTGTGGCACCCCTTCACCAACAGGGAATCAGGACAGCAGACCACCCTCCAGAAGCCACCGGACCGTCAAAACAAATGCCCCTCCCGTACAGGTGCCGCCAGGGCAGTGTTTCTCAGGCGTCAGGGTAGGCCTCCAACCCAGTGGCACGACCGGTGCCGCTGCGGGTCGCCGCCGCTGGTCAAAGTCAGGCTCAGATCCTCCCAAGAACACTCAGCTCACCACCTTGGCCAGGCGTCCATGCACTGCACCCCGGCACTCGTAGATCTGATCCACTACGACCATCCAGGCTCAGCAGGCCACTTTAGCGTCACCGGGTGCGGATCAACAGAGGCAACCAGGCAGCGGGCCCCCAACAGCAAAGCAGACCGCGGTCTCCAGTCAGCTCTCAGCGGTAGGGCCTCCCCTAAAGGCAGGCAGCAGTGGGCGCTAATGACTCTCAAGCCCCAGTCAAGGGGAGCGGGGCAGCAGGCTCCCCGACCAACACACACCAGTGTAATCCACACACCCCCAGGGCATAGGGCTCAGTGATTCACCCGGCAGGCAGGCCACAAGATCGCTGTCTCATGTAGGGCCCCACGCCGCATCCGCCACCACGCGACCAGGCAGCACAGTCCAGGGGGGGGTCCGGGCGGCAAGAATCAGCACATCGAGGGTTCTCCAGATGGCAGCCAGCCTTTAACAAGCTCCCGACTCCCAGGTAGGTCTCAAGGTCAGGCAGGCCTCAGAGTCTCAGGGATATCCGTCTCCAGGCCAGATAGCAAAGGCCCCAGAGCGACTCCAGAACCCAGCCCGGAATCAGGGCCCCAGAGAGCGATCCAGCGCCTCAGGGCGGGTCTCCGCAGCTGGCGGGGCAGCGGCAGACAAAGCCAGCAAGGAGCCAAACCGCACTCAGCCCGCCTCTTTCCGCTCCGGATAGGCCTCAAAGCTCCGGCCTCCCATAGCTCACCACTGCGCACCCGCTCAGCCGCTGGATCGGTGGTCACTCCTCCCGCAGGCGGCCTCCTCACATCTGCCGCAATTCTGGTGTCCGCTCCCTCCTAGCCCCAGCCGGGGTCCGTATGGGCACAGCAGCGGGTGCGGGCATAGGCTCCACCTTGCCCAGTGCTCGCCCAGGGTGCGACTCGGCTGCCGGCCCGCGGGAAGGCCGTGTGTCCAACCTCCGCTTCCCAGGCACCGGGAGCAAAACCAAGGCCACCGGCAGGACGTCCATGCCAGCGCGACCCCAGGTGACACTGCCGCGTGTGGAAACGTTGCCCCGAGAGGGTGCTACTCAATGCTAAAACTAGCGTGGCGCCGGAGGGACACTAGCACATGTCCGACTCCGTCGCCATCTTGGCCACGCCCCGGCACACTATATTTTTACTTCTATTGCTGGCTGGGCCCCACCATGATGCCCGCCCCTCCCTGGCTGATTCCAAACTAAATTCTCTGATTACCACCCCTCCACCCACTGAGACTTAATCCAACGGTCCTCGCCACCACCCACAGATATTGTCACTCCTGCTACAAGGCTTGGCCTCGGACGCAGAGCAGACTCTGACTCACCTGACCTGAGGGCTGGGGCTGGTCAGCTGGGCCTGGCCTGCAGCCTCAGAGTTAGGCGTGAGCAGGCAGCAGAAGGCAGGGGCAGGGCAAGGTTAGCCAGGCAGGGGCCGGGGGGCTAATACATTAATTAAAATTATGGCCGCCAGTGACAGACTTCGGACAGTCCTGTGTAGGAGCGTGGTTGGGTCTTCTTGGGAGTTAGGATGTCAGACACACCTCAGTCTCATGCCGTCAGGCGCATGTTTAATTGCGCGCACCCAATGCGCAAGTCAGGACAAATTCAAATCAGGGCATTGGTCACCAGCCCTGCCCCACCCTGAAGAACGCGCACACGCATCGCGGAAGCAACTACATGCCGCGTGCACCCAGTTTAATCTAAAGAGCCTCAGAGAGAGGCCATTGGCGGGGCCGCGCACCGTTTATTAAGAAATTCAGATGCCCCGGCCGGGGACGGGCACCATTTATTAAGACCCTCAGGGGCCTCGGCCGGGGCCCAGGGGCCGCGGCGCGTGTCCAGCAGTTGTTGTTGCACACCATTTAATGGTTATTAGCTTCTGAGGCCCGGCGGGGGCTCAAGCATGCATGAATGCCTTGCGCACCATTTAATTTATTAAAGGTGCAGTGCGCACTGCGCACCACAACCATTCAATTCATGATGAAGTAAGTGAGGGGGCCCCTGGAGCACGGGCCCCCCGCAAAGCGTGGGCTGCGTGGGCCGGTGTTACGCCCCTGGCAGGGGGTGATATAAAGTCCTTGCAAAAGGAAAGTTCACTCAGTAGAGGTGATGCATCCATTCTGCTTGCGGTTTTGCAGTCCAGCAGAAGAGATGTGTCATGTCCTCAGATGGACTGGCAGAGGACTTTCAGTCCCACCTCCAAGGGTCAAGGACTGGGACGGAACAACTTGGCAGGGTAGGACTGACAGTTGCAGAGTCCATCTGCGTGTTACAAGATTCACTCTCATGGTCCTAGGTACAGGTTGCAGGTCTAGTCCTTCTCACTCAGGTAAGAGGGCAGCAGGTCAGCAGGGTAGCAGTCCATTAGGGCAGCAGTTAAACAGAGTGTCAGTCCTTTCGGCAGCATAGCAGTCCTTATTCCTGGCTGAGTCTTCCACATGTCTAGAATTGTACTGAATTGTTGTTGTCTGGATTCCAATATTTTTACTGGGGGGCTTCTTTGAAGTGGGAGAAATTTCTAGCAGATTCTATTTGAAGTGCTCAAGCTCCCTGTCTACCCTGTCCTGGATCCAGACTAACTACAAGGGGTATGCAGTCTTTATTTAAAGTCAGGGCACTGCCTATTCAGGAGTAAGTGTGACTGGGGCCTGCTCTGCCAGTGATGACCCATCCAGGCAGCGCTAAGCTCTCTATCGTCTGTGGCTGTCGAGGAGGAATACACAAAGACAACTGCCAACTGCACCTACTCATGTGACCCAGAGACAGGCGGCAGGCACTAAACGGCAAAGGTAGAAAAATACAAACTTTATAAAAGTGGAATTTTTAAAATTGTAACTCAAAATTAGACTTTACTATAACAGAGGTTTTTTCATTACTATTTCATGAACTGCTTACCAGTCCCTATTTGGTTATTATCTTTATTAAATGTAATATGGTAACCCCAATGTTATCCTATGGAAGACATAGGCCTTGCAATAGTCAAAAACTAATGTAAGTGTTTTTCACTGTCAGAACATGTAAAGCTTAAAAGTACATGTACAACTTTTTAAGTACACTGCACCCTGCCCTGGGGGCTATTAAGGACGACCTAGGGGTGACTTATACAATTACAAGGCAAGGTTTTAGCCTAGCAAAACGTTGATTTTGCCAGGTCAAACTGGCAGTTTAAAACTGCACACACAGGCTGCAATGGCAGGCCTGGCACACCTTTGTAAAGCTACTTAAGTCGGTGGCACAACAAGTGTTCTGGGCACACTACTAGTATTTAATTTACAGGTCCTGGCTACACATAACAGTACTCCATTAGGGACATATAAGTAGATTAAAAATGCCAACTGAGGATAAGCCAATTTTATTGTGTTTTAATGAGTAAACACCTTTATTTTAGTACTGGTTAGCAATGATGAAGTGCACAAAGTGCAATAGCCACCAAAAATGAGTAAAAAATGTTTTGGAGAAGTAAGGGAAAAAGCGTTGGGGACGAAAACCCTAAGGTTGACAGATCTATCAGTAGCCATCCACAATATGCTGTGTAATTCCCCGCCTCGTCGGGTCTTGGGGCTAAAAATTCCACGGACTTGATAATTCTCGCTCCGGTGCCTTCTCGACTCACGGGTTCACACTCTGCGACTCTGGGCAATAGATTGCTTAATCTCCACAACGGCCCCTTGTGGCGGGATGCCTGGCTTTCACCTTGTGGATACCCTGCCGGGGTTATCTCACAGGGGAATACCAGGACGGGTTCCCTAAGCAAGCGCCGGGAAACCCACTGCGGGTAGCTGTGCGCTATATAAGCTCAAATACATTTACATTTACATTTACCTGTACTGAATGCAATAGCACTTACAACAGACAGCTAAAACTGCCAGCAGCCAAACATTAAAAAGGAGAGTTTCAAGAGTTTTGTTGAACTGGGTCTGGTTAGTCTAATATTTCTGTTAAATAGAGAAGGTGCTCCAGAATTGCCCCATCATCCACAAACAATAAATAATTCACCATGCAACGGTTTGCTGTTTAAAATGTTGATAGACTATGAGATTACCTGAGGAATACTAAGGAGTGTGAGTGGGGCACCATGGAGTGATCTGGTCAGACAGTATAACTCGAAGATTGTGTGTTATTCAGAAGAAACAGAACCTTATGGTTCAGTCATGCTGTTATAGGTAGTGAAGAAATGAGTTTGAGTCTATAATATGGTCTTTCATATGGAGAAGTCATACAGCACCACTTTGCACCTTTAGAAGCTGGAATATATGGCACAATGAAAACACTTCAAACAGGAAATTTGTGCAGAGAAATTAGTTCTTTTAATGTCATGAGTTAAAGTATCCTTAGACAAGTTCTATTTTAAACCAGTCAGTGCTTGTTTCCAAGTCAGAATAAATCTTCAAGAAATCTATAACACCAGGTGAGACTCCAGTTTAACAGAGACCTTTTTTAGGGCATTTGTGGCCTCACAATACTAGACCATATACTCAGCTTCAGGAGGTACCCATAAACCCATGAGGCCTGGGAGTAATTGCAAAACCTAAACAATTGCACTTGTACATATCATTCATAACAACAGTAAAGGATATACATGGTTGAATAACCAGCTGCATCTAATACTATCACCATACATTCAAGTCGAAGACCACCATAATGATTATGATAGTCTTTCATTTAGGTCATTCAAAAGGGTAATAACAGGAACAATTGTGATCATATCATCCTGAAATTAAAAAAATCTGTGATTCAAGAACCACAGAAAATATTAATTAAAAAAATGTGAATTTCTTAAGAACCAACATTGATTCTAAAAGGAAAGTCCATTAGCCCTATGAAGGCTGCTTTTTGTTGACATTTGTTTGCTAAATACTTTGATGGTGTTTCAAGCCAGAAAGGTATTCATGTCTCATCAGGAATACACGAATAGCGGGAGCATCTGGAATAAAACATATAGATATATCTATCTGCAATGGTTCACCAAAAGCCACTGAATACACAGGTGAGTGCTGTGATCTTCATGAGGCCTGATGTGTAGAAACTGACCATAAGGTTAATTCTCTCTCATGGACCTCGGATGAGGACTATCAAAGTGAAGGAGACTATTTTCGTCTGTGAGTTTTTCTGTATACCATTGTAGTTATTTTGTCACCTATGATCTTGGTGTTAAGATTGAGTAATGTGATTGTATCCCTATCAATTGTGTGGGTGAACTGCAAGCAGGGATCCCTTGTGTTGACCCATCTGTAAAACTCCTTACCAATGTCATGTCACCTCTTCAGAATATAACGACATCACCAAAATACCAGTGCCATAATCTAATGTTCAACGGGCATTGATTAGTATTGCTGTAGATGTGATCCTGTTAAAATTGGTGAAGATATAGGCAGGCCAGGCTTGGAACAAATGTGTTTCCCATTGAAGTGCACATTACTTTATGGTAGATGGTGTTGTCACTCAATTCTTCACAAACTGTATTGGTGTAATGGTGTCTATGACAGTGTCCTTGAGGATATTATCAATAACAAGGAGGGTCTGTTCCTATAGTAAAAAAGAATCCGAAGCCTCAATATCCATTGTCAATAATAGATCCAAACCGGAGTCAAAACTCAAGGTATCAAGAAAAGAGAGAACCTCTTTGGTTTCCTTCAGGAATGAAGGCATAATTTTCATCAAAGGCCAAAGAAACCGGTCACAAAATTGTGACAATCATTCCAAGACAGAATTAATCCCAAATACAAAGGGTAAGGCTGGTGGGGGAAATCTGTTTTTATGTAATTTGGGAAAGATTTAAAACAGTGCCATTGTGGGAATTAGAAAGAAGACCATCAATTTGCAAGAACATCTTAGGTCCATCGTTGATTTGTCGTGTAGTTCCTACTAATCCGTAGAACGTGAGCATTTGTTGGACACAACTTTGGTTGAGATGCCTAGACTTATTCCGGGCACCCCACAGGATATGTTGGCCTAGAGACTAGTTAGCTCACAGTGCCACCATAAGCCCCCATAACTGTACCAAGGAGTGAATAGTTTCTGGCAACCGCTGAACATGAGAACCTTGTTCCTTCAGGGCTCATGGAAACAGAGCCTAACCTTTTGCTCAGTCCTTCTGCTTACGTTTGCTCAGAGAAATATACAGAATACACAGTGGGACATTTTCAATATATTTATTGATCCAACGTTTTTCTTGTAAAGAATACATGTGCTGCGATAATCAGTAGACAGAAAGCAGATGAAAGTGACTACGAGCACCAAAAGAGTCAATAGTAGGGACAGCTTTGCCATGGTGCTAAAGCAGTCTATATATGCAGGCATATAAAAAAAAGCAGTATTCAGGCGTACTCCTACTATGTAAAACCTACTAGTGTACCTAGAATGTGCATAGGTGTGAAGACGAGAATCCCCTCAAAGGACGATCCAACCCCATTACCTAGCAGGAAAGAATGAAGGACCCCATCTTCATCACAAACTGGACACCCCTCACGAGATGTCAGAACACTGCCTGGTGAAGTCTCAGCATGCAGGGACCCTCGGTGTCAGCTGAAGGGCCTCCTCTGCTAATTTATCGGGTTATTCATTATTTATAATATAAAGCAGTGTTGCGATGTACGTTGTAGATTAGCGATTTTATGAATATGTTGATAGCTCTGTTACCCCATGGATTAAGATAGAACAACATTTGTACAGTGCGTAACAAGGCCTTGTACATGATGTGCAAGGCATCGTGATAATGTTGTACAAAACTAGATGTGTAAACAAGTAGTTTCAGAGAAACAAAACTAAAATTGTAATGTATGCAAATGTTCATGGCAGCAATGTTATTGTGAAAAAGACGACAATATAAGAAATTGCTGCTTCGCTCCATGGGCCTAACCCGGGAACATAACATAATGTATAATCAGGACAGTCAGCCAATTAACTGGTATATGTATATCTGTTAAAACAATGCTGGTAACTGAGCAAGATGACATTGACAAAGGCACATAGCTGAAACATGTCTATATCATTTTGTCTGTTCTTAATAAAAAATAAATTTTGTATACCCCACAAGTGCAGATCACCTTTGTTTTGAATCAAAAAAAATATATATATATATTACCTATTGGTGGCCGCCAGTAGATTCTTCTAGTTAGGACCTAGTTTCCATAGGAAAAGAGATTTTCGACTTTCCTATATCTTTGGCGTGGTTTGACGAATCTTCACTAAATGTTGCCCAAAAAATGCCCAGGTGATTCGAGTTGGGCGTGGAAACTTTCGGGGCGATCCATTAAGCCGGGGGTCAAAAAAGTGTGCTTCCCATGTTAATTCCCATAGGGATTTTGAAAACTACTACAGCCCGAACTGCTGGACGGAATTACACCAAATTGGGCTGAAAACTAGATCTTAGTCAAGAAAGAATGCTTTTTGTATTTGGTGTAAATCTGCTCAGTAGTTTTGGAGTTAAAAAAAAAAAAAACATTTATACATATAAGGATGCGGATCCTCTGAGGATCCCACACCTCATTTTGATATCTGGTTGGCTGGCACCACTTTAATCAGGAAGTTTTGGCAGCCATCTTGGGACTCAACTTCAGCTGCTTCCCCCTATAAAAGTTTAATAAAACGTTTTTTAAAAATAGTACAGGGCAGGGTAAGAATACCATGACCGCTGGCCTTCATTCTGGGGTCTTTAAAAAAAGTCACCAAAAATCAAAAAGGATCTGTGACTCCGGTGAAGATTGAAAAAAAATACAAGTGAGGGCTCCTGTGCTTGTTTTGAAAAGAGCCCCTGGGTGGAACAGGTCCCGGGGCATTTTTTCAAACAATGCACTCTCCTAAGGCTCTTGGAGCCCTAGGATCACCACATCCCTAGACTTTATTTATAAAAATGGAAGGGGGCTGTGTGGACCCCTCTCTTGAGTTTCTGAGAAGCCCTGAGTTCCAACACCTTCCCAGGGCTTTATGCTTAATAATTGAGGGGGCCATATGGACCCCCTCCTTGGCTCCCTAGAAGCCCCTCGGATGACCACCTCCCTGGGGTAGTAAAATAAACATTTGGCATGGGCCAGATGGACACCACAAGCCCTGGGGACCAATACCTTGGAGCCATTAATGGACCTTTGGACCTCCACCCCTTAAAGCCGGCTCCCTATACCCCGGGGTGCCCACCCCGGGACATAGATGTTTGCTCTTATTTGGCTGGAGTTTTGACAGCTCCCACCAAGTAAGAGCAGACATGAACTCTGCTCTCAGCAAGTGGTCCTGTTTGATGGCTGAGGAGCTTTTGTCTTTTTACCTGCCTTCAGTCAAGCGGGCAGTGAAACAGATGAAACTATTGCTCTCGCACACATGGAGCTGTATGTTTAGAAGATCCCTGTGTGTATAAGCAATTGCGTCTCCCGTTGGAGGCGGGAAGCCAGCAATGACCGCTGGGGCATTAAGGCTCCCCAAGCAGTCCCCAGTGCTACGGAGCTGCTCAGTCACAGGCTCTTAAGTTCATTACACCACCCCACCAATCACAACACGCCTCCCAGTAAGGGCCTGCACCCATCCTACCTCCCGATGCAGCCCCCGCCATTTGCAAAGCTGCTACGGGCTAATTGTTGCAAATAAGCCTAATTGGGGCCATTTCCCAAAACAAAAGGGTCCTCACTTATGTAAACAATACAGATAAAAAAGCTTGTAGGGGAAACCCTATCTTTGCCTAGTTTGTGGTTATTACACCAATAGAGCTCTTCATTATCTCCAAGGCATTCTCGTCATTTAAACCACTGCATTGGAACAAGAATGGGGGGCCATTTACATCATAAAAAAGCAGCTTGAGGCTGGGCAAACTGGAGCAATGGCCTTGCTTGTGGCATTCAGCGTGCAGCCCGTTTTCACCTAATTAGAGGCCTGGGTAATTAGAATTTGAAGACACATTACTCAGTTATGGGGCCTTTGTAGGGTATTGATTATATGTGTTGAGTGAGGGAGCTAAACAAACTAGTCAGATGAAAGCTATAATAATGACAAAAGATTCCACTCTCCAAAGAGAAGTTGTGAACAGCAATGAAATGATGTTTGTCCCTATTGAAACAACTAAAACTGTACAATCAAGAAGTTCAGAGATCAAAATATTGACGACGTCTATGTGAATATGCCACAGATCGAGTCCTCCCCCAGTTCAACAAAACCTGCTCAGCAGCCAAGAATAGACTGGACCTGGATAAACATAAAACACTAAGAGTGGTGGATGAGAGGGCAAAGAAGTGCAATAAGCCAAACATGGGAAGGCAACACTATTATTAATAGTGGATGCGAGTTATCTGAATCCTGTTCAATAAAACAGGATTATATTTGCTTTAAATGCCATGGCCTTAAGTCCCTGTAATATAATTGTTGCATAGGCCTCAGCATCTAACAACGCAATTTGACAATAATGGAATGGAACTGGATGCTTTTTTGTAAATTGGATGTAGGATTTACCTTTTCAAGATTGCGGGCCCTCAGCAGATTAATACAGCTCGCGTACAGAGGGGTCATCATGTCAGCCCAAAAATCTATGTCTGCTTTAAAGAGTGAGCAAAGCAAACTTTTACGGCCAGGCGCCCCATTTGTTCTGAAGAACGTAATGGTTTTGCAGACCGTTGCTCTGTAGAAGACCTTAGAGCAGTGTTCCATGTGCTCATTCTTCAGATTCTGCCAAGTCTATTTACAGCATTTTATCAACAGGGAGGGATGAGGAATTAGTGTGTCCGTTTCTTTCCCCAAGGTAATAGATGCAGTTAATCAAGAAAAAATGGACACTTGTAACAATACTCGACCTTTGGTTCAGGGAGATTAGGAAACCCTCAAAAAAATCAATGTTAGTTGGAGTGCGGTATATGTGTTTCATCCGCCCCACATTGAAATTATGGCAGTTATCATAGGGTGTTCCTGGTTGTGTTGACTGCCAGCCTCATCCAGAGGCACCTCTAGTCTCGAGTGCAGTGTCCAGAGACAAAAAGGATTCCCCACAAATAGAAATTAACAAGCAGGTGATACACATAAGGAATGTTGTTTAAAAAATGGAAAAAATACCCAAATGGTTTTATTATGGGGCAAGTTCCCACTTAATACAAAATGGATCTTATACTCATAGATGGACCGAGTTACTAGGTCCTATAGTATTGCATGAAAAAAATTGTCGACATGTTTCAGCTCCTTAGGCCAAGGGGTCTGTGGAGCTTTCGTCAGGACTTACAAACACATAGGTGGAACCGGGGGCAGAGTCAGCACAAGGCCAATGTGTAGCCACCACGCGGCTCTGCGCATAAAATAAGCGGACCCCGTTAAAATACCAAGCTCTTACACAGAAGATTGTGGAGAGTGAATTTTCCATTAAGTATGTGAAAAGGAATACCGCACAAGTTGTGTGAGTAAACTATGTGTTTGTAAGTCCTGACGAAAGCTCCACATACCCCTTGGCCTAAGGAGCTGAAACATGTCGACAATTTTTTTCATGCAATACTATTGGACCTAGTAACTCGGTCCATCTATGAGTATAAGATCCATTTTATATTAAGTGGGAACTTGCCCCATAATAAAAGCATTTGGGTATTTTTTCCATTTTTTAAACAACATTCCTTATGTGTATCACCTGCTTGTTAATTTCTATTTGTGGGGAATCCTATTTGTCTCTGGACACTGCACTCGAGACTAGAGGTGCCTCTGGATGAGGCTGGCAGTCAACACAACCAAGGAACACCCTATGATAACTGCCATAATTTCAATGTGGGGCGGTTGAAACACATATACCGCACTCCAACTAACATTGATTTTTTTGAGGGTTTCCTAATCTCCCTGAACCAAAGGTCGAGTAGTGTTACAAGTGTCCATTTTTTCTTGATTAACTAAGTCTATTTACATTCACAGGTTTCCTACTAACCGAACATGTTCGACCCATTATTCCACAGATACTCCAATCCCTCCGGTAGTAGATTGTTCATTTAAAGTATTTTTGTACAGCCAGAATTTGTTCTGATTGTTACAGGTTAATAGTGAATGTACGTGGAGCCATTCTGATTCTGCTTATTTGGCTTTTGTCTTCCACAGAAGAGCACAGTAAGCTTTTCTTGGTTTTTTTAACTGCTACTGTGCAGTCTGATTTGTTTTATCTGTACTATCTCTTCTGGACGCTGCAATTAAGGCTGATTTACTTTTCTTTAGCTCAAAGATATACCATTGGTGGATTGTTGGATCCGGATTTCGTATTTGCTAGTGGGCTAGAATTCCTTTTTCCTCCTGAATTACTGTAGAGTGAGTCTGTTGAGATAACTTGGGGGCATATTATCAAGACAGGCGATTAAATTATCACCTTTTTATCGGCAGAAAACTGACGCTAGAACTGCGATAATGGACTTAATAAAATGTCCTATGGAATTCCAATTGAATCCAATGTTAGATGTGAAGGACATCTAACATGGGCTTCAACTGGAATTCCATAGAACATATTATCAAGCCCATTATCGCCGTTTTAGCGGCAGTTTTCTGCCGCTAAAACAGCAATAATTTTATCGCCTGTCTTGATAATATGCCCCTTGGTCTTGTTGAAGCTGTGCAGTCCAGGTATTTAGTTGATTCAGTGTTTGTTTCCATCTGATTAATTGATCCATGCAAACCTTGCTCCACTTTAATCTCCTTAATAGTGTATTTTTTTCTCACCTGCGGCGGTGCCAAGAATGTTTCATTGACCAGTAATTGGATGCTCCAGTTGAAATTGTATTACAGCTGGAAAGTGATCACATTCAGAGTGTTCCAACACTGCAAAGGTTTTAACTAACTCCAACAAAAAAGCGCTCACAAAAGAGTAATCCAAGGTGGTAATGACCCTGCATGTAAACAGGAATTTACATGTGGTGCCACTAAATATTCCAAGAGTTTTTAAAGAGGAGAGTTTATATGTTTGTAGCCAGTTGGTTATTTCATCTGCTAAGTAGCCACTGCTACTTGATGAGATATCTGCCAGGTTGTCCAAGTTGTGTGTATTAATGCCCCATGTTTTCATTATTCCTTGTGACGGAAACCTGCAAGTTAAACATATGAGCACCTCAGAAAAGGCAGGTACAGTGGCTTTTCTGCCACAATTCTGTGTGTTTAGCTGTACGTTAAGTAGCAGGATCGATGTTACCCATTTAATTAAAATTAATTAATTGTGTGCTTATATAGCGCAGGAATCACTCCCGAAGGGGTACCTCCGCGCTTCGACCGCTGCGAAACCCTTCCTGGCTTCCCTGAGAGATGGTCCCTTAGTGGGTATCTCCAGGGTGAGACCAGGCATCCCCGGCAGTCTGGTGGGGCCGTTAGTGAAGATGAGGCAAGCTAGTGCCCAGAGTTGCCGAGTGTGATCGCTGATCAGAGTGGGCACCGAGGCGAGTGAATTATCAAGTCCGCTGACCCTGGTCCAGAAACCTGCCGCGTCGGGAATCGAACCCAGGTCCCGGGCCGTCCTCTGCTCTCAGGTCTGCCACCTCTAACCAGTGAGCCACACTACTTCACTACATTTGTGGAAGTGACCCACCTTAAGTATAACTGCTTGATGCAATGGGCACCTTGTCAACTACAGTTGTGTCAAAATTTATACTTGTGACTATATAGATTGAAAGGCCACTTCATGGGTGTCCTGAATACTTGCTTTTAATGGCCAGTTGGTGTAATCCATAAAATCTTGCAATCTGTAATGGGAACATTTCCAAAGATTCTTACAGGCAGAGTATGTCAGCATCTTTGAAGTTGAGCTCTGTGAGCATCATGTATACCTCTTGTGTATGCACTCTCCACGATCAGTCTACATTCTTGTTGCAACAGAGCCTCCTAAGCCTTCTTTGGGTGTATGAAACCACTAAGACTGGACCAGTGTCCCCACACTGCTTAGGACAAAGTTCTTCCATCACACAGCATTTCCCAGGCTTCTCAATCAAACCTTCTCGTTGCTAGTGTCCCAGACTTTCTTAACCAGTTAGTTCATCTAAACTGAAATATTTTAATTGTGTAGTTAAATATGGGTTATGAGTTTGTGTTACCCTATCCTCTTCACTACTGCATGAACAATAAACTGTAATCAACCTACATCAGTGCTTTTCTTATAACTAGTGACTATTTGTACCTGACCTTCATTACAAAACATCAGCCTGTCTCAGCTAAGAAACCGTGTGTCCTTTTCATCCTTTATAATACTTTACTGCATGAGACCCAGGAGAGTGTGTCAGCTGATCTGTTGTATCTGCACTGAAGGAGGGAGGATGTAGGTTACAGAAAAAGCAGAGAGTGAATGAGTATTTACTCGCTGATTCTAGTGCCTCCATCAGAGCTCATTAGTACAGTTCCAAGAGGGAGGTTTTATGCTTGGGGCGCCGTCAGAAGAACTCACATTATCAGGTGTGCTCAGCTCTGGTCCCACGTTTCCATTGTGACGCCATTTCCCATTTCCCATGGCCCTGCCTGATAACCTGCCTGCGTCTTAGTAGGTCTGGTGAGTACCTGAGAGTGCCCCTTTGTTAGGTCATCTGGTGGCCACATTGAAGCCCAATACTGACTTAGAATGGTCCCAAGGCAGGAAACGTCACATTGTCTGTGGATTCTGAGGCACTGACTTTAAGGTCTGGCTCATGCGCAGACCCTGCTTCAGTCAGACATGGCTGTCTACTCCCTTTTCAGTTGTGGAGAGAGTAGGATGTCATAATATGAGGACCACAAGCAGCATACGCGTCTTAATGACAGCCAGGTGCTTCGCCATACCAATAAGTTGGAGCAATGTAACACTTGTTATTTAAATCACACAGAAACAGCAGAAATGTGGTTGGAAATGCTCTAAAAATATATTACCGCATAGTCTAATTTTTAGGTCGAGTCTAGTGCAGGGGGCATGCGCTACTCTAGGAAAGGGCCTCTTAGAATCACTCCAGAATTCCAAGAGACTTCTCCATGTTGGTCGGACTCTTCCTACACATTTCATTGGCCTTTGCATGTGGCCTTAAAAAATGAAAGCACGCAACAGGCCAAAGGCAGGTGTATGTCCCTCTTGTTCTGTAAACGTTCACTCCCATGGCCTGTGGGTCTTGTGAGCAAACCGAGCGAGCAGCAGCTCGCAGTGTGCCAGCTGCATTATTGGATCATGTTACTAATTAACCCAGCCTTCACTATTGTGTCCGTGCTTGATTTCAGTTCCTTTCAGTTGCTCATGTGTGTCTTTAAGAAGGAAAATAATTAATGCTCTTGTAAGACCTGTGTAGCATGTTGAAACTCAATGTTAACTAACATTTATTAAACAGCTAAATACCCGTTCGCCAATCAGAAAAGGGAGTGCAGATTAACTAACAAAAAGAAGGGAGGCTTTGATGCAGGCAGAGGTTTTCCCAGCTCTTGAGAGATTAGCAATTGAATTGGAACATTACCACTACAAAAACACATGTTAAAACGTATACAGGCGCTCTAAGATTTGTCTTCGAGGACAATTTTGCATCGTGACCCAAGCCAGCACCTCACAGTTGTGTGTGTCCACGGCCACGACTTACGATTCCTCTGCTCGGGTTAAGAAATGTTCATGGCACGGTGAGGTCCTGGCAGGCACACACACACACATGTGTGTGCGTGTGCAGATTTAACCACCCCATTCCTACCACCCACAAGTGCGCCTAGCAGCTGAACGCCGGGCTTCTGTTTGAGCCGAAAACGACCAAAGAAAAAGGGCTGGCATGCCCTGCTGAATAAAAGGAAAGATGTCTTGCTCCATGCCCTCACCCCTCTTGCCTCCCGCCCTCCACAAACACACGCAGACTGAAGCACGTGTGCATCCTTCTTCCTGGACTCCAAAACGACATTCATTGGCTGGGATCTGGAAGCAGTGTTTAAAAAAAGGAATTCCATGTATTGTAAATCAATCGTCACCAGGGGGCGGCACTTTCATGCCCCCTACCGTGGCCAATTGACATTCAGCACGTTCGCGACACCTCACCCCCGAAAATCAACAGCAGCAATTGGCCATTTCCCAACAGCCAAAGGCCATTCCGTAAAGGGATTAGTCTGTTGTTTGCAGCCTAAAGACCTCCGGCAGTTTGTTAACCATGTTCTGCAAGGGATGACCCCTCTACTGTGGGGCACACCAGTGAATACTGTATGTGAACAAAGGACTGACCAGCTGAGATGCCTTTGAGTAACCACCAGAGAGTCAAGCATTGGCATAGCCAATAGGTCTCACCTTTGGGACCTTATAAGGGTTTAGCATGCAACAGTTGATGTTATTTCACCAAGGATATTGTGCTGCATAACTAAATACTTATAAGGTCCCAAAGGCGAGAGCTATTGGTTATGCCAATGCTTGTTTGCTGAGTACTCGGGCTGTATTTATCGGGGATTTTCCACGTAATAATCGTAAATTCTGTATCTGAAAAAAGGGAAGTCCTGTTAATTGAATTCTTATAATGTCTTCAATCTGATAGTGGCTTAAGGTGGGGAAATGCCGCAGGAGGCGTGAGATGTTCGCCCTGCTCAGTATATCACTGCGGCCTCCATGTATGTATGTCACAGGCACTCTTTACCTCAATTCTGGGGTAAACCCATCCCTGCAATCTCATTCTTTTGTTGCACAATAGCAGGGTCTACTCAGTGATCTCAAAGCCCAACCTAGTAGAAATATTAAGGGACTGTGACTGTGCCACATGACTTTATTATGGCACAGTCATCTGGAAAACAATCTGTTAAATATCTTATATATGACACACAACTGCATGAACCACTAAACGAGCTCATCATGTATAATCCCAGTTTGCAAGGGTTTCTGGCATGCCATTTAGTGCTATTTTGGAGAGAAAAGGCTTGAGTTATTCTGTGCTGGGGTGCTCGTGAGCATTATGATTTGGGGATAGGGGATGGGTACTCTGTAAGTATGGGCGGAAAATCCGTTCCGCTCGCGGATTTTGCGGATTTTCGGTAAATTCGCAATCCGCGAGATTCGCGAATTTCCCGCCAAATCCGCGAGCAGCGGATTTTATGGCTTGCTCGCACTGTTCGCGTGAGTTCGCGGCTTCCCAGTTCAACTTCGCGCCCCGCGAATAAGCGCTAAATTGCAGAAATACGATCTTAGCAAAACTGAAACTACTTACCAGGTTCAAAAGTTCAAGCTCATCATTAGTAGCCATTTCCTGTAGTGCTTCCTGAGGGGCCCCTCCAGAGTTCAGTTGCCTACTTGCAACTATTATGTGACCCTGCTCTGACCCTCAGAATAGTTACACATATGCCACAAAGGTCCTGAATTACAGCTAAGGGAGACAAGCAGGAGCCAGGCTGGAAGTTCAAATCCAGTGACACATTAATCAGCCCCTAATTCATTATTGTCAGTTGGGGCAGGGCAGGTGTTGTAACTAACTTTGCAACAATGAAAGCACTTAGCAAGTGCAAAAGATCACTAATCAGGAAGCACTAAGGAAGCAGGTGCCAGCTAAAAAAATATTCTGTGACACATTAATCAGCCCCAAATTAATTCAGGTCACTTGAGGCAGGGAAGGTGTGCTTTGCTTTGCCACAATAATGTACACTGGACAACCAGAGGGTGCTGTGATGAAACAGAGGGTGGCATGGGTGAGCCAGAGGGTGGCATGGGTGAACCAGAGAGTGGCAGTGGTGACAGAGGGTGGCAGTGATGAAGAAGAGTGTCCCAAACAGGCTGGACACGTAGAAACAACAAGTTCGTGACTCGACAGGTAAGTTCGCGTTTGCGGAATTGTACAAAAACCCTCGCGACCTGGCAGAAACCCGCGCGAACACAAAAAAAAATAATAATTCGCAAATTCGCGAGAATTCGCGGATTTTGCGGATTGCAAGTTCGCAAATCCGCAAAATTCACGAACGCGAGATTCGCAAAATTCGCCCATGCTTAGTACTCTGCATGCTCAGCGGTTGGAGTCCAGAGATTCTAGATGTTTCGTTCTCTCAGTGCTTACACACTTGCCTTCGTAGGGTAGTAGGTGAAGCTTCAGATTGTTTGACCTACAAAACTCTGTGTTTCCTCCCAGAACCGTGGCCTCAAGGTGTCACTTCTTCAAAGGAGCATCCCCCTTGTAATGTGGTGAGGAAAGACATTACTGATCCAAAATTGTAGCCTCTTGAGTAGCTGGTTGTCTTTGACCAAGCTCATAAATTACCTCAGCTGAGGTCGCCAGTAGGCATTTGAGAGGGACATCAGCTCTTCTCTGGCATATCGTACCTTTAGGGAGGATGGCTCTGAGACTGCCGAGGCCACTGAGGGCCTAAGGGCTACTGCAGTGCCAGTGGAGCTCCATACTAATCCAAATGCTGAGTTCAGGAGCTGGATCTTCCATAGTGACTTTCAAGTCATTTGATGTAAAAGTCAATGATGCCAAGCCACAGCCAGGAGCAATAGGTGGAAGGGAGTTTGCACCAAGAGAGGGGATTAAGACATTTGTGACAGGTGATTGAAAAAACATAATTCATCCTTTCATTTTTCCTCATATGACCACTTACTCCCCTTCATTTTATTATACCCATACTTTCTAAGGAGTCTGTTTTCAAAAATGTAATATTTCTGTCAAAGTCCTTATGCACTCTATGTACAGCTAATGTCTTTTCGACTTTTAAACTATTTTAAATGGATAAATGGGGAGTATATGGATTCTATAATTATATAAAATGTAAGTATTGGGCTCCACGCTTTAGAGTAGCAGGTTATAATTATTACATAAATAAATTGCTAGTAGTACTGATTAAAAAAGGCAAGAATTTCTTAGATGAGAAAGAGCTCTTATTATTGTGGCATGTGAGCAATAAGGCCAGACTATCTCCAGTAATGTTTTTTTCAACAACAGAGGCCAGTGTGCCAGGGCCACACATATGAATGGATTCTCTGGAACTACCAAGTGACAACAAGCATTGGCAGAGCCAGGAAACCTGGGTTTAATGGGCTTATGTATAAAGCGTTAGTACATAGATAGGAGGAAGCCAGTAGCAGTGGACAGTGTGGGCTGTAGTTCTAAAGTAGGCCCTCATGCAGAACATTTCAAGCGATACATCCAAACAGTCACAATAGCATTGTGTGAGAGATTTATATTCCAATGTGCTGAGCCAAGATGTGAAAAAGAATTTTTCAAGCCAATAGCTAAAAGACGCTGGTCAAAGAATTTCTATGGTCGAAAGTAGCCAACTAAAACACCAACCTCCGCATATTGTTAACAATAGGTCTCTTTGACACCTGCATTATCACAATCCAGACTTGAAAAGTATACAGTCCAAAGACACTACAAACATGTGTACAACAGATGTTTATAAGTAAAAAGGTTGTAGTAGACAGGCAGAAGATTACTGTAGTCCTCAGTGTAAGAAATTACAGTCTTATTTTGACGCATAAAGACATTAAAATGTAGGCAACAAAATGTAATCTCACCATGGTGCGAAGATCATTTTGGAGGCTTTCTAAGCGCTCATTGTCCTCATAGCTGAAAGAAGAAGAGTGAGAAAATATTTAGAAAAAAAAGCTGTAAGTATTTTCACAGCTAAATAGGGCAAAGGGGACAGATCACAGTAAACCCTAAGGACAGAAGATAGAAAGACTAAGAACTATGTGAGCAGGAGCTTAGCAAAGGAGACAATAGAAGAGTGAGAAAGCAGAGTGTTCATTTACAGCAGAGTGTATAAAATAAATATGGTTTAACATAATTAACACACTTTCAGAAGCATGCAGTAATACTGTATCCGGTCAAGAATTATAGGGAATATTTTGCGCCTTCAAAAGTCTTTTGAGATTCAAAGCAAAATAAATGTGGAAAACAAGGTATCTGTTGAGAATTTAGCAGCAAAAAAAATGAAAATGCTAAATTCATGGGTAATTTTATGCAGCAAATTGAAAGTCTTAATGGTAGAGGGAGGTGAGTCTGTCAGCTTAACCAATGAGACCGTTAGAGCTGCCACCGTGCAGGTAAGAGCGGTGGGGCCAGGTTGGGGGGGATTCGACGGACGGCCACAAGGGAAATTAAATAAATAATTAATTTCCCTACATCGTGGTCTGTCAAACCCCCCCTCCCACTCTCCCCCCCTGCCCCACAGCTCTTAGCTGCATGGGCCACGGCTGCAATAGAGGCAGATGGATCTGAGTCCAAGGGGCATATTTATCAATGAGTTGCGTCACTCTTCCGCCAAGCAAGAGGTTGCAACGGCAACACAACAACAAGTAAGTCAGATTTATCAAGCCTCCCAAGGCCACCTTGCATGGCCCTGCATGGCTTGATATATCTAGAGTACCGCAACGCAGCGCAAATCACTGTGTTGTGTTACTCTGCCCCAGGGAGGTGTTTTAAGGGTAGAGTGTGGGTTTTTCCATGCATCTACCCATGGATTTTGATGCAATTCCAGATTTTCCATTACTGGTAGACCTGTGAATGTGTCAAAATTCTACGCCTCTCCAGGTGAGGAGAAAGATCTTTATTTCTCCTTGTTTTTTCCTCTTTCTATGGGCGCTGCATTTTGCAGCACCCATAGAAAGAGGAAAATGACTCAGAGGATTGTTTTCGTGGATTAAGGTGTCCCTTCCTGCACAATAACACTCCTGTCTGCAGCACAGCACCCATGCACCATTGTGCACCTGAAAGGTATGCCCCTTATAACGTTAAATATGGTGCATTCCTGCCCTTTTACCCTTTCCCTTTCATGCAGCACAGCAAGGTGGCTTACTCCATTATACAGCGTGAACGCTTGATAAACGTGACTCTAAGTGTTTAGCAAAGGAGACATTGACAATAGAGGAAGACCTTTGAGGGTAAAGACAGTTGAGTGTGGAGCTCAGCAAAGGAGATTGCCACATGCAGAGGAAAGAGGGTGAGAAGAGAGGGACAAGGCTACATTACAGGAAACATGAACGAAAAACTAGGGTTTTGCATTGGAGAGCGCTGTGTAGAGAGGGTGGATATGGCTGTATATATCTATGTTGGAGCAGGATCATTAGTACCTTGGCCCAGGTGTTTGGAGGGACTTAAGGCACGCTGATAATCAAACAGGGAGCCTTGATGCTTTTGCCTCAGTAGCATTAGGACCTATAGTCCCCTAGCTGTCCCACGAAGTGGGATGACAGTAGGTAGCATATTTAATAAACGTTCCTGCATTATAGGGCAGCAAGCAACGTTGCTGTGCTGCATTGCATGAAAGGGAGTGAGCAGAAATGCTCCATATTTGATGAGATATGGGGCATTTCTGTTCTCTACTTGCGCTGCACATTGGTAGCAGCCTAGCGCCATTGTAGGCACCTTTGCACCACAGACTGCCTGTGTTACAGGTAGGATTGTTTTTGTGCAGTAAGGGACACCTTCCTGCACCTATATATTCTGTAGAAACATTTTCCTCTTTCTACATGCACTGCAGAATGAAGAACACAGAACATGTGGAAATAGGAAATAATGAAGGAACAATAAAGATATTTCTCCTTGCTATGCCTAACTTGGGAAGGCATGGCATTTTTGCAAATCTGGGAATACCCCAAAATACATGGGTGGCTACATGGGAACGCTATTGCTCCACCCTTGGAAGGCCTGCCACAGTGAAATGTAATGTAACTCAGCACAGGCAGCTGCCTTGTGTGGCCTTTCTTTGCAAAGGCCACGCATATCAGGGCTTGTGTAACATTGTAAGTATTAATGAAGCCTTTGCGTTGTCCTTGTGTCACCATGCGCGACTCAAGAAAAACACAATATGTGCGTAGGAGTTTAGCTGAGTGTATTCTTGAGGAGAGCTGGCGGAGAGAGTTAGATGTGAGGGCCTAATGGCATACGTAAGAAGAGAAGGAGGGGAGATGTGGGCTCAGGCAGAGGAGAGTGAGGGAAGAAGGACATAGAATGAAGCTTGTATTCAGCACTTGAGAACTCAGCGTTGTAGAATTTTAATTATATATGGATATTATTTGTCTTGGTCCACTGCACTAAAAAATTATAAATATATTTCGAAGAAGGGCATTTTTTTATTTTTAGCTGAGGGATTGTAACGTTGTCCTGCTGTGAGGTCACAAAATCTACCCCTAAAAAGTGGCCTTGTAAGAGTATTATCGACCCTAATGCAAGCCAGATTAGGCCCGATTCAATTCTGGTACACTCCTGCAACACTGTCATTACCTTATTGGCCACTGGCTAAGTCCTAAAAAGAAAGACAAAATAGATGAGTACCTTCAAGAGCATTTCTTCAAGGCAGAACATTTCCAAGAAATTACTTTAATATGGGTCACGTTGGTGCCAATGCATATTTATATCTATGATTCCCTTGCTGGTCTGGTAAGACTGTGTAATTTCAAATTCTCCAAGAAACTCTGGCAAAAAGGTCTCTGCTAGTGCAAAGTAATGACTCCCAATCTTTGGGTTGATTATTTGTGGTTGGTAACATTTTAAAGTTCTATAATGAATGGTGATTTGCAAAGTTGTCTTAATTATGTTATTATTTGTCTTTCACTTTAACATGTGCTAGTCTTTCTATAGTCAATGACAATATAATAAAATACAACTGCTGAATGGAAGCCCAGCTTCATGAATTTGAATAATAATATTGTAAACACTAATGTTTCATTGAGTAAAGTATCAAATAGGTTGCAAACAGCATTTATATTATTTTGGAAATCAACAAATGCAAAGCAGAAGCAAAAAAGGACTAGATGACAAAAGTATTGCTGTAATAAAGGTTGCAAAATCAATCCAATAGAATTACATATCATAATGCAAACACATTATATAAAATGTGCTCTGTGTATAGGGTTGTTCATACTTCTTGTTTTACCAACTAGAATGCTAAAATAAATTCCTTGTCCGGCTGGACAAAAGACATAACACTTATCAGGTGTATGATTATTGGTTCTGCATACTATTTTGTCCACAAGTAGGGACCACTGTCTTGTATAATAGCATATTTACAAAGGCAAAGCATATATGTACAAAAGACTGATCAGTTTATGGAAGTCATCAAAACTGTAAAGGGAACCTTTTCTACCTGGTGTATTGAGGCAGTGAAATAATTAACATGATAACCAGGGGCAGACTTGTACTGTTTATGCTACTTTTGATTTTAGTTGCCAGTTGTAGGAGGAGCACCCGGACTTTGCCTTGCCTCCCACAATGTATCATCAACCCACATTTGCTACATTTGAGCAATCCTCTACTTATTTACTGAATTGCAGCCTATTCATACCTTGTGTGTGCCACACCAATCACACCCCTACCAGTACAGTTTAGGGATCATGAGAGACCATATCAGAGTAAAAATAGTTGTGTTCCCTCAGGCATGATGTAAGATGCATAAACCAGCCTTTTTGTTTACACAAGGCTTTCCTTATCCAACCTGTGTGTGTACAATGTACAACTCATCAGTCACTCTATCTCTATCTAGCAGTCACATGATAGACTTTAAGAGACAGGGACATTTGGCTTGCTACCTGTGTCACACTGGTAGAGTCCCTTCAGAAACGACGTAAGAAGCATAAGAGTTCCACTAATCATCTAATTCCATGAAGTATACTTACTTGCAATTTCTTGAACAGGTAAGCCGCTCTCCATCTAGAAATGGAAAGTGAAAATTATTTTAATGATTATTCTTTATGGGCAATAGAAGCTGTATTGAAATTCCCACAAATTACTTCCCTGATCCTTGTCATCTATCCGTGCCTTCAGGAAAACGTTTTCCATCCCTCAAGACACAGCTGTCAGCCCCTCTCATCATCTTTATCAGTGTTTTTCAATATATGTGGGAGAGTTTGGGTGAGCCCCTAACACAGTTAGACCCAGGTGTCACTGCCCTGCTGAAATGTAATAGCTCTGCCCTTGCACGGATGGGTAACATGCCATCTTACACATACAGTTGCAGCGGAGAGGCACAGTGACTAATTTCATGCAACTAAGGGGACTTTGGTGCCTCTGTGAAAGTGGACATTGAGCTTAAATGGCACGTACCAAAAAATCCATGTACTTCTTCCTCAATGGCCTGCAAAAAAGAGAGAAAGACTTGACTAGTGTAATATAATGAATACACCAAATAAAGGTTCAAGTAGGTTCTGTAATTAAGACTATCTCATCCAAAACCTCGTACAATCCAAGACCAGCTGCAACAGATGTCTGAAACTACAGCATCACACACCACAAGTTTAAAATCCCACTACATTCTACATTCTTTCCCTTGTATCTAGCATCTTGACAAGGACACAAATTAATGCTACATACCACAACTAGTACCAGCATCTTCATGAGATGTTTAATGCATGAGCTGTTTAATGGGTTGTATGACGTTACAAAGCATTCCCTTGCAACGCATGCGTTTTCCACACTAGCGTTACAATGGGAATGCCGTTGCCACGCATATGGTTTACCACGAAAATTCCTTTACCGCCCATACCTTTAAAACGATTTTCATTGTATAACTACGCATGATAATGGCATTTTCAAGGTAAACCAACTGCAGGGCTGATTATTTCTTTAAAATCTATAAATATGTTTTTAATAAATCATAACCTAATAAATTAGTATAATAAAAAAATATACTCACAGTGTCTTTTGACGGAATTCTCCATCTTCTAACACTGTTTTAATTGGTCCTTTTTCTATTTTTTTGACAATGCAGTACGTAGATGCACGTACATAATTAAGTTGTTAGGGAGGCTCTCATTAAGGACAAGAGGCACAGAAGAGCGTTTTTTAGGTAAGATTTTTTTTAAACCCACTCATTTTTTTGGGGGGAGACCTCCACAACCACCCCACAGACTCCCAAACCCCCTTTTTTATTTCAACCTTTAACTCACATTCCTTTACTACGTATCTAGTAGTAAAAGAATGCGTGGTAAAGGTTATCCTTGGTAACCAGGCATGCGTTGTAAAGTATGCGTGGTTAGTGTATTCGTGGAAACGATCGCGTTGTAGTGGCTGTTTCCCGTTTAATGCATACGCTGTATACAGTTTGTGTGCATTTTCAATGTTTGCATGGAAGAATAGTTTTGATTTTCTGAAAGTTTTTTTAGACTAAAACTCTTTGCAAGAATATATTACTAAAATGATAGCAAATCTCTAATTTTAAGCCATTGAAGACTAGCCAATTTTAAAAATTGTTAAATGGCCAAGAGGTAACTTGTGTCTTAGGGGCCCATTAGGATGATGGGCGGACTTTGTCCCCCCGCCATCCCATCTTAGATAGTGGCCACCCGCCATAAGGGCGGGGGTCCAGTGGGGGAAATTAGGATGCACCCGCCACAGTGGTGGGCGCATCCAGCATTCCTGACATTGTGGTGGGCGGTGCACTCAGCATCGCCCGCCACAATGCCAGGAAGGCATGCTGTGCACTTCCATGCACAACATGGCAGGCACCGCGGGGATCCTGCCATATTGCGCAAGGAACTGCAGGGGGGTACCAAAGGTACCCCTATGTGCACCCCCCGGAGTCCCTGGGGGCCCACAACGGGCCCCAAAAGCAGACTTCGCATGCCTTTTCGTGGTGGCAATGCCGCCACGGAAAGGCATTGTAAAATGCCCATTGTAAAATGACTGGTGGTGTCTGACAGACACCGCCACCATATAGAACGTTTGCACACTGCCTTCCTTAATGCAAATCACATGCACAGGTGCGATGCACTGGCGTAATCCTAAAAAGTGTTCCTTCATTCGCATGAGGCACATTGTCTATGAGTCACAAAAGGGTGGCACACAGTCAGTGCAACTCCGAGAGTGCCTGGGGGGGGGGGGGGATTGGAAGGGTGGAATGGAAGTTTCATGGATCCTCCACAGATATCACCCGGAGGCACCCGCATGCAGGGGAATCTCTCTGCCACTTGAAAGTGCAGGTCTGGTGTCATCAGCACTGTGAAAGGCTGACCGGCTGCTTCAATCACCAGGCCCATCTTTCAATAAAACTAGATCGCGGCTGCCTTGGGGGCAGCGCATTATCAGTAATCGGGCACACTCTCCATGTTTGTACTTGGTGCCCCTCGTTAAAGATACACTGCTGTGCGAACAGAGACAGTGTGAGCTTACTGTAATATGGTCCCAGATTAATACGAACAGAATACAATGAATTCCAGCTGGTACTGGAAACCCTGGGTGCCAAGTCGTGTAACGATCAGAGAATCACAAAGATCCCAGCAAGGACTGTTTTGGTAAATTTTATTCAAATCATTCCAGTTTTATCCTTAATTCAGCCAGGATTACCTAGCAAGTGGTTTTGGGAAAAGACTACACACCCAAAAGATTGGGCAATTATGTTGCATGTTCACAATAGGATGACAACTGCGTGCGCGTGGGTTATGTATGGCACCTCATTAGTCCTCTACTCATGTGCCGCTTTTATGAGCAGAAAGTAGAGTTTGTGGGGGCACAACGAGCATACAATTGTAGATGGTATAACTGTAAAGAATATATTTTTACCTCTCGGTTCTGAGTGAGATGAAAGATAATTCAGGCTTCTCTCTAGATATCTATTTGATGTAAATGTAGAATTCTACATTTGTTTACCATCACTTTGGAATGTCTGCAGGTAGCACACGACAACAGCACCAAATCATCCTTACAGATAGGGAGATGGTTTCTGGGCCTCTTACCAGACATTTTGCCAGACCATCAATGACGAGTCTAAATAGTAATATCAATTAAGTATCTATGGGAATCTGTACATCATGCTCAAAGCCCTTTTTAGGGCCAGCAGAGGGTGAAGCGATAGTCACTTCTTCTTTGGTCAATGCCCTGACAGAAGGCATATCTGTGAGCTGAGAGTGGGCCAAGGCCTATGCTGTATCTAGTCCATGATGTTAGAAGAGGCCTATCCTCAGCCTTCCAGCAGACCATGGCCTTTGCTGTGATCGCTCCATGCAGTGACAGCAGAAATATCCCTACCCTCTCAGCAGACCATGGCTTCTGCTATGTCCACTTCAGGCTCTGACAGGCTTCTGCTATGTCCACTTCAAGCTCTGACAGGATACATATCCCCAGCCTCTCAGCAGACTATGGCTTCTGCTATGTCCACTTCAGGCTCTGACAGGCTTCTGCTATGTCCACTTCAAGCTGTGACAGGAGACATATCCCCAGCCTCTCAGCAGACCATGGCTTCTGCTATGTCCACTTCAAGCTGTGACCGGAGACATATCCCCACTCTCTCAGCAGGCCATGGCTTCTGCTATCTTCACTTCATGCTCTGTCAGGAGACATATCCCCAGCCTCTCAGCAGACCATGGCTTCTGCTATGTCCACTTCAGGCTCTGACAGGCTTCTGCTATGTCCACTTCAAGCTCTGACAGGATACATATCCCCAGCCTCTCAGCAGACTATGGCTTCTGCTATGTCCACTTCAGGCTCTGACAGGCTTCTGCTATGTCCACTTCAAGCTGTGACAGGAGACATATCCCCAGCCTCTCAGCAGACCATGGCTTCTGCTATGTCCACTTCAAGCTGTGACCGGAGACATATCCCACTCTCTCAGCAGGCCATGGCTTCTGCTATCTTCACTTCATGCTCTGACAGGAGACATATCCCCAGCCTCTCAGCAGACCATGGCTTCTGCTATGTCCACTTCAATCTGTGACAGGAGACATATCCCCACCGTCTCAGCAGGCCATGGCTTCTGCTATCTTCCCTTCATGCTCTGACAGGAGACATATCCCCAGCCTCTCAGCAGACCATGGCTTCTGGTATGTCCACTTCAAGCTGTGACAGGAGACATATCCCCACCCTCTCAGCAGGCCATGGCTTCAGCTATCTTCACTTCATGCTCTGACAGGAGACATATCCCCAGCCTCTCAGCAGACCATGGCTTCTGCTATGTCCACTTCATGCACAGACAGCAGACATATCCCCATCCTCTCAGCAGATCATGGCTTCTGCTATGTCCACTTCAAGCACGGACATCAGACACATGATTATTTTTCTCTCTTCCCCAACACACCCATCAACAAAATCACTAGCATCATTTGTAGATCACTTGCTCTGCTCATTCGGGGTAACCTTGCCCCTCTCTCTCTATCTATCTACTTATATGTAGTGGGCACTTGTAAAGAACAAACATCTACTTTCAATGAAGGTTTCTTGGCGCTCTGAAGAATGAGTAGAAAACAATCTGAATCTTCAGCGGGTTTGCTGTGGAAGGGTTTCTGGGACTAGTTATCAAACAGACACATTTTCAAGCATCTGCGAAATGCCAACAAATTGTTTCTTCTTCAGCAAGAGGCGCTGGCCCTTCAATAATTTCGAATCACACAGTGATAGAGCTGCTCCTGCTCAAGTGGTCCAAAGGAGCGAGGTATCCTTCTGACACCAATAAGAAGGCTGGGTCCTGCAGTTGCCTGCAGCAACATATTTTGGTTTTAAAACAAGTTATTTTTTTCATTGTTGACTTAATAAAATTTAGTGACATTAAATAACAAACTCTTATCATTTCGCAAACATTACTCACCCTTGGTTTTCTCTGGTTTTTGGAACTGCAACAGAAACACAAATGAATTCATTTTTAAGAAAAAAAGTTCATTCAAATTCTCAGCATGCCCACACAGGAGATAGCCAATTAACATGCAGAATATGCCTGGACTCTGGAGGAAATAGACTAGATCATGGACAATGTTGAGTTCATTTTTGTGTTCCTTGTATAATGTGCATTAACTACATATTTAGTAGGGAACACATCACTGTAGAATAGCCACATTAAATAATGGTACGTATGATTAAAAAGGGCGTATTAAAAGTAAAATTAAAAACTTGGCCTAGAGTAGTCATAACGTTCATCCTACAGCTGCAACAAGTAATTTAGAACAACATGAAATGTACAATCTGGAAGAGCCCATATTGTTTAGGAACCCCTGTTATCTGTTCATGATGCTTTTTGATAATTACACTTTGTTAGACCTGTCTGACCTTTTGCGTAGCCCCTCCTATTATTTGTTTATTTTGTCCCCTTTCTGCCCCTCATACCCTTCTCATCTTTTTGTGTCCACTAGATTTTTATGGTGTTGGCCTGGGGGATAGATGCTCTTTTGCCCTCATAGTTTTTCACCTTAGGCCAAGGTGCCTTTCCTGACAGGAATTCATTCAGATCTGCAAAATGGTGGTTTTCAACTGTCACAACTGTCATACCTGAGATCTGACCCATAGGATAGAATAGGGCATTCCAGAACCTTCTGGTCCCTTCTGGACCTCTGAGGGTCAGCCATTTTGTCTTTCAGAGTAGGCTGGCTGGAGTTAAGGCTGTAGCATAAGGCGGGGGTAGGATCATCAGAGGGTTGACCTCCAATTGTAGGGACGCTCCTTACTGGTCCACCACCATTCTCCCCTTGTAGTTGCTGACCTGACCCTGCCTGAGGAAATCCTGGAGACCCTGGGCACCTGTTCTCATCTGGTCCCAGAGGAAAGAGTGGGTGAGGGAGGTTGTACTGGAGAGAAGCTCCATCCACTGCCCAGTGAGGAAAAGGGTCCTGGTGCAGATTAAAGGAGAGGGATTCCTGTGTGCCTTTATCAGAAGCCACGAGAACTGAGAGAAAAGGAGAACTCATCAAGCATTCAACCGAGCCCCCCCCCCCTCTGTTTTTACCTGTGGTGTCGCTTCGCCTCATCAGGGGTAGTGGGATTATCCTGGTTGGGGGCTAGAACCGAGTACCTGGCGCAGTGTCGCCGAGTGAACTGGCCGCGTAGTGAAGGCTGCCCCCATCTCCCTGTGCCTGGTGACTGAGGCATTAGGATCGCGCTGTGGAATTTCACCCCCCCGCACTGCGCAGGCCCTGCTGACTGAACGCGGGTCCCGGAGCGTGGGTGGAACCAGAGGAGGAGGTCCCGCGAAGCTGAGCAGACTCCGTCCTTGAGCCGCTACTCACCGGCGCATGCCCGGTCGAGCCGCTTCCCTCAAGGAAGGCGGAGTTACCACCGGTGGAGGAAGCGGGCGGGAGGCGAGCATCGGCTCTTCTCCGCTTGTGTGCCCCTCTTTCCCCGCTCTAGCTCCAACGCGGAGGAGCTGTTTTAGCGGGAGAGGAGGGTCGAGGGGCCGACAGGCCGTGCCAAGTGCCCTGTTGTGGTCTTTGTTACTTCCCCCCGACGATCGGAGACACAGGCCCGGTGGGCTCAGCACAAAGAAGTAAGGAGTGAATGAGAGGGGAAAGTTGGAGGCAGTAGATTTTCAAATAAAAAGGGCAGAGGAGCAGAAACTATCGGTTGGCCACACGAGGATTGAGCTAAACTGGGCAGAACCCTTCAAGACTCCTACAAAGATCATCTTAGATCTGTTGTTGAATGCTGACTGTATAATATTGTTAAATAAACCCCCTTGAGACAGCTTTAGAGAAGAGCTTGCACAGAATAAGTGGAGTGGGAAGTACTAGCCATCTCTCCTTGGTGCCTTAGGTGAGGGGTAAATGGTAATAACTTCTATTAGAGGATTCAAGTCTAGCTGAGCTTGTAAGGTGTGCAGACACTGCTCCCTGAAAACCAATGTAATGTACTTTTATGCTGAAAAGTTGAATTGTGAGATATCTTTGCAGCTTTGTAGAAATTGATAACTTCACCATTTGAATGTATTGTACTGAACTGTGCTAACTAAGGATAAATAATAGAAAAGAGAACAAAGTAATATTTTTTTATAAAGCAACACGTATTTTCATACAAAAGTTGCTGTAGTGTTTCTTTTTGAGTGGAATTGCCGTGAGTTACTGCTGGGTGGGGTGTAACCTTTACACATGTGCCTCTATTAGTGACTGTCTTACCCTAGGCCAGGCTACCCTAGGTGACCTGACAACTCTAGGTCCAACAAATTGGTGTCTAGCGGTGGGATGAAAACTGTGGTTGCGACTACTCTGCAGTAACTAAGGGTAATCCACTAACCTACACCTGGAGTTTTCTCCTGGCGGACTTCCTAATTTTTACTTTTGCTTTTTCCAAATTTATTCCTGGCGGTGGGTGGAGGGACCTTCCGTTGGCCCTTGTACTCTATTCTTTTTGTGTGCGTGACCTTAAAATTGCCCTTAGCAAAATGGAATTTGCACTGGAAGAACTGGACAATTATTCTGTGGCCCAGCTAAAGGACTTCTGTCAACAAATGGGGGTGTTCTTTAAGCGTGGTGCCAAGAAGGGGGATCTCCAGACCAGTTTGAGGGCTTGGGTGGAAGCACACAGAGAAGGGAAGGAGGAGGATGAGGGGACGGACCGGGACACGGCCATAGGGGTAGAGGGATTGTTCCATCCAGAGGTGGGAAACCTACTCCCAGGACCAATGACCTACTGTAGGAGGGGCAGTAGTGTCTCCGGAGGAAGCTTGACTGAAGCGGAACGCACAGACAGGAGGGAAAAGAGGCAACTGAAATGGGAATTGGCCAGGCTAGAACGGGAGAGGGAGGAGCGGAGGATGGCTCATGAATTCAAACTAAAAGAGTTAGAACTCCAGGCCTTGCAATTAGGACCCTCTTCTACTCCAAATGGTGGCAGCGAATCTAGAGAACCAACCAGGGAGTCCAGACCCTACCTGCCTAAGGATATAGTGGCCAGCTATAGTCAGGGGGACGATATAGCCAAATGGCTGGCTGCCTATGAGGTCTCCTTAAGGGCCCATGGGATCCAGGAAAAGCACGGGGGTGGGCTGTACAAGTATATGCCTCCTACCGGTCGGGACACCTTGTTAGCCTTAGAACCAGAGGAGCAGACCAACTACCCCACCATGAAGCTAGCATTTATTAGAAAGTTTGGGCTAACCCCGGAGAAGTATCGCCAGAAGTTCAGGGGGAGCGCAAGTTAAGCACCCAGAACTGGGTGGATTTCCTGGATTATGCGAGGAAGGCATTGGAGGGCTGGGTACAGGGCAGTGAGGTGAAGGATTATGAGGGGTTGTATGATCTTTTTTTGAAAGAGCATCTACTCGAGAAATGTTTTCCCGAGATGCGCCAACACCTGGTGGACAGTAAGCTGACCAACCCCCGGAAGCTTGCAGAGGAGGCGGACATCTGGGCAAGTACCCGGGTGTCCTCAAAGGGGACTGGAGGGGATTCCCAGAAGGCCGGACAGGGCTCCCCTCAGAAGAAGGAGGGGGGAGATAAAAAGCGGGAGTTCTCTAAAGGTCCCCAAAACAGTTTCCAGGGAAAGGGAACAGGTTTCACCCCTAAGGCAAACCCGCCCAAAAACCCTCATCCTGGCCAAAGCCAGCAGCCAAGGGTTGTCCATTGCTTCGAGTGTGGTGGTGTTGGACATTATAAGGGAGATGTCAGATGCCCAAAGAGACCACCCCCTCCCACCGGAGGAAAAGCCCCAGGAGTAGCTAGTGTAGCGCTCGGGGGGAGTTGCCCTTAGATAAGGGGGGTGAGTGGGCGGGTGTCACCTTAGTGTCCCTGGGAGAACGGGAGATGGTTCCTAAGATCCAGGTGCCCCCAAATACTGCTAAGTATGGGCAATGGATCACCATCAATGGCCAGAGAGGGGAGGCTCTGAGAGATACAGGAGCCAGTGAGACTATGGTGATAAGTCAACTGGTGTCTCCAGAGCAGGTGATTCCTAGTGTACTCCACCCCGCCGCGATGGCTGACGGCAGAATGGGCCACTACCCTGTGGCCGAGGTTCCCTTTGAGTGGGAAGGGGTTGCAGGTTCACTTAGAGTTGCCGTAAGCCCTGCTGTGCCAGTTGATTGTCTGCTGGGGAATGACATGGAGCACAATGCTTGGAGAGAGGTGGAATACCGGTCGCATTCAGCGATGCTGGGTACACCTGACTGGGCCTGTGTAAGCACAAGGTCTGCGACTGCCCAGAGAGGGAGTTCGCCTGGGTTGGAGCCTGGAACAATGGCCCAACCCGCTGCCAAAAAGGGACAGACCCGAAGACAGGAGAAGCCTGCTTCGGCTTTCACACCCCATGTGACAGATCAGCCACCTGCGGTGGTGGACCAGGAGTCCGTGGAGGGGGAAGTAGTTTCTCTGGAGGATCTGCCTATCCCTGCTGAGTGGCATGTGGAGGGAGGGCCTACCAGAGAGGAGTTCTGTAAGGGCCAGAAGGAGTGCCCTACCCTTGAGGGACTGAGGCGACAGGCTGAAGCCCAGGCAGCAGGGGACGTTGCGGGACACTACCACATTTACTGGGAGGATGGACTCCTCTACAGTGAACCCAAGGTACCCTTACCTGGTTCATCAAGGGCCTTGGTGGTCCCGCAACGGTACTGAGCCTTTCTGCTGGAATTGGCTCATGCAATACCCTTGGCAGGACACTTAGGTCAGGACAAGACCTTTGCTCGGCTTGTCCCCCACTTTTACTGGCCTCAGATGAAAGTGGCGTCCAACACCTACTGTCGGACATGTGTATCCTGCCAGGCCAGTGGGAAAACAGGGGTGAAGCTGAAAGCTCCCCTGGAACCACTTCCTGTCGTTAGCACCCCCTTTGAAAGGGTGGGCATCGACATTGTAGGGTCATTGGATCCACCAACAACAGCTGGTCACAGGTTTATCCTGGTTCTGGTGAATCATGCCACGCGGTACCCAGAGGCAATTCCTCTGAGGACTGTCACTGCACCTGTGGTGGCTAGGGCCCTAATGGGGATCTTTACCCGAGTGGGTTTCCCCAAAGAAGTTGTGTCCGACAGGGGGACCAACTTTATGTCAGCTTATATGCGGGCAATGTGGAAGGAGTGTGGAGTGACCTACCGGTTCACCACTCCCTATCACCCCCAGTCAAATGGACTGGTAAAAAGGTTCAACAAGACCTTGAAGGGCATGATCAGAAGTCTGCCTGAAAGCCTGCGGAGGAAGTGGGACGTCCTCCTACCCTGTTTGCTATTTTCCTACAGGGAAGTGACACAGAAGGGAGTGGGCTTCAGCCCTTTGAGCTTCTGTATGGTCACCCTGTACGCGGTCCTCTCAGCCTGGTGAAGGATGGATGGGAGAAGTCTCCCAGGAAACCCCCCCAGGATGTGGTGAGCTACATGCTGGCCTTCAGGAGCCAAATGGCGAAGTTGTGGAAGCAAGCTTCTGACAACTTGGAGGCCAGCCAGGCAGTAATGAAGGAGTGGTATGACCACAACGCTCACCCGGTGGAGTTGGAGCCTGGCCAGAAAGTGTGGGTGATGGAGCCTGGAGAGCTAAGTGCCCTCCAGGATCGCTGGACAGGCCCCTTTGAGGTGTTAGAAAAGAAGGGTAAGGCCACATACCTGGTGGACCTTAAGACCCCTCGACAGCCCCTACGGGTGCTACATGCTAACCGACTCAAACCCCACCATGAGAGGCCCAAGGTCATCTTAATGATGGTGACTGATGGGGGAGAGGAAGCGGAAAGCGAACCTCTCCCAGACTTGTTCTCGTCTCAAGAAAAGGATGGGTCAGTGGAGGGAGTGATTCTCTCTCCAACCCTAACTCCTGAACAGCGGGAGGACTGTCGCCAGATACTGGAGCAGTATTCTACGTTGTTCTCCCTTGTCCCGGGAAGGACTCACCTGTGTAACCATGATGTGGACACAGGGGACAGCCCACCAGTGAAGTCAAAGACCTACCGGCTGTCCGACAAGGTGAAGGCTAGCATCCATGGTGAGGTTACCAAGATGCTGGAGCTAGGAGTTATAGAACCTTCCAGCAGCCCCTGGTCCAGTCCGGTGGTTCTAGTGCCAAAAGCCGCTCCACCAGGCACCACTCCAGAACTGAGGTTCTGTGTGGATTACCGGGGACTGAACTCAGTTACAAAAACTGATGCTCATCCGATCCCTAGGGCGGATGAATTAATTGACCGGCTGGGAGCTGCCCAATATCTAAGTACCTTTGACCTAACTTCGGGGTACTGGCAGATCTCCCGGACAGATGGAGCAAAGGAAAGGTCAGCCTTCTCCACGCCTGAGGGACACTACCAATTTTGTGTGATGCCCTTTGGGCTCAAGAATGCCCTGCCACTTTTCAGTGGCTGGTGAATCAGGTCCTCTCCGGAATGGAGGGTTTCTCCACTGATTATCTGGATGACATTGCTGTCTTCAGCAGCAGTTGGGAGGACCATTTGCAACATTTGCAAGCAGTTCTCCAGGCCCTGAAACAAGCTGGATTGACAATCAAGGCCAGCAAATGTCAGATTGGGCAGGGGTCGGTTATGTACCTTGGACACTTGGTGGGTAGGGGAACAGTGCAGCCCCCTCAGGCAAAGATTGAGGCAATCATGGCCTGGGAACCCCCCAAGACCCAGACTGAGGTCCGAGCTTTCCTGGGCCTCACAGGCTACTACCGTCGCTTTGTGAAGGGGTATGGCACTATTGTAGTGCCCCTCACAGAGCTTACCTCAAGGAAACAACCTCGACGGGTAGTTTGGACGGAGGCTTGTCAGCAAGCCTTTGAAAAGTTGAAGCAGGCAATGTGTGCAGCACCGGTCCTGAGGGCCCCAGACTTCTCCAAGGAGTTCATTGTCCAGACAGATGCATCAGAGCATGGCATTGGGGCAGTGTTATCGCAACTTAACTAAGAGGGCCTGGATCAGCCGGTAGTTTTCCTATCCAGGAGACTGCTTCCCCGGGAACAGAAGTGGAGTGCAATTGAGAGGGAAGCTTTCGCGGTGGTGTGGGCTCTGAAGAAGCTGCGGCCATACCTGTTTGGCTCGCACTTTCTGGTTCAGACTGACCACCGACCCCTTCGTTGGCTGATGCAGATGAAGGGGGAGAATCCCAAGTTGCTGAGATGGTCCATCTCCCTACAGGGAATGGACTTCCGGGTGGAACACCGGCCTGGAGTGGACCACGCCAATGCAGACGGTCTCTCTAGGTATTTCCGTCTTAGTGATGAGGACTCCCAAGGGGTTGGGTAGCTCTCCCCACTTTCAGCTGGGGGGGCCGCGTATTAGACCTGTCTGACCTTTTGCGTAGCCCCTCCTATTATTTGTTTATTTTGTCCCCTTTTTGCCCCTCATACCCTTCTCATCTTTTTGTGTCCACTAGATTTTTATGGTGTTGGCCTGGGGGATAGATGCTCTTTTGCCCTCATAGTTTTTCACCTTAGCCCTAGGTGCCTTTCCTGACAGGAATTCATTCAGATCTACAAAATGGTGGTTTTCAACTGTCACAACTGTCACACCATATATCTGACCCATAGGATAGAATAGGGCATTCCAGAACCTTCTGGTCCCTTCTGGACCTCTGAGGGTCAGCCTATATAAGGCGGGATGCTGGGCAGCCATTTTGTCTTTCAGAGTAGGCTGGCTGGAGTTAAGGCTGTAGCATAAGGCGGGGGTAGGATCATCAGAGGGTTGACCTCCCATTGTAGGGACGCTCCTTACTGGTTCACCACCCTTCTCCCCTTGTAGTTGCTGACCTGACCCTGCCTGAGGAAATCCTGGAGACCCTGGGCACCTGTTCTCATCCGGTCCCAGAGGAAAGAGTGAGTGAGGGAGGTTGTACTGGAGTGAAGCTCCATCCACTGCCCAGTGAGGAAAAGGGTCCTGGTGCAGATTAAAGGAGAGGGATTCCTGTGTGCCTTTATCAGAAGCCACGAGAACTGAAAGAAAAGGAGAACTCATCAAGCATTCAACCGAGCCCCCCCCTCTGTTTTTACCTGTGGTGTCGCTTCGCCTCATCAGGGGTAGTGGGATTATCCTGGTTGGGGGCTAGAACCGAGTGCCTGGCGCAGTGTCGCCGAGTGAACTGGCCGCGTAGTGAAGGCTGCCCCCATCTCCCTGTGCCTGGTGACTGAGGCGTTAGGATCGCGCTGTGGAATTTCACCCCCCTCCCGCACTGCGCAGGCCCTGCTGACTGAACGCGGGTCCCGGAGCGTGGGCGGAACCAGAGGAGGAGGTCCCGCGAAGCTGAGCAGACTCCGTCCTTGAGCCGCTACTCACCCGCGCATGCCCGGTCGAGCCGCTTCCCTCAAGGAAGGCGGAGTTACCACCGGTGGAGGAAGCGGGCGGGAGGCGAGCATTGGCTCTTCTCCGCTTGTGTGCCGCTCTTTCCCCGCTCTAGCTCCAATGCGGAGGAGCTGTTTTAGTGGGAGAGGAGGGTCGAGGGGCCGACAGGCCGTGCCAAGTGCCCTGGTGTGGTCTTTGTTCCTTCCCCCCGACGATCGGAGACACAGGCCTGGTGGGCTCAGCACAAAGAAGTAAGGAGTGAATGAGAGGGGGAAGTTGGAGGCAGTAGATTTTCAAATAAAAAGGGCAGAGGAGCAGAAACTATCGGTTGGCCACACGAGGATTGAGCTAAACTGGGCAGAACCCTTCAAGACTCCTACAAAGATCATCTTAGATCTGTTGTTGAATGCTGACTGTATAATATTGGAAAATAAACCCCCTTGAGACAGCTCTAGAGAAGAGCTTGCACAGAATAAGTGGAGTGGGAAGTACTAGCCATCTCTCCTTGGTGCCTTAGGTGGGGGGTAAATGGTAATAACCTCTATTAGAGGATTCAAGTCTAGCTGAGCTTGTAAGATGTGCAGACACTGCTCCCTGAATACCAATGTAATGTACTTTTATGCTGAAAAGTTGAATTGTGAGATATCTTTGCAGCTTTGTAGAAATCGATAACTTCACCGTTTGAATGTATTGTACTGAACTGTGCTAACTAAGGATAAATAATAGAAAAGAGAACAAAGTAATATTTTTTTATAAAGCAACACGTATTTTCATACAAAAGTTGGTGTAGTGTTTCTTTTTGAGTGGAATTGCCGTGAGTTACTGCTGGGTGGGGTGTAACCTTTACACATGTGCCTCTATTAGTGACTGTCTTACCCTAGGCCAGGCTACCCTAGGTGACCTGACAACTCTAGGTCCAACACACTTAAATAAAAATTACTTTTTTTTCCAATTTCAGACTAGTGGCATGATGTACAATGCCATTTTACCCTTACAAATCCTGTGAGTCGCAAAATCACAGGGCTTGAAACTGCAAAAAAAAAAATTAAATATACAAACTCCCTTTTTTCGATCTGGAAAAACCTTTATTGATTGTGAAAGTGATTTTGTGACTCATTCTGAATTGCATTTAGGAACGGGCATGACTGGGTTGCCCTCTGCTATTTGTGGTTTACAATGAAATTTATAAACTGCAGAGGCAAAGCACTGAACAGTTACTGACAACTTCAAAGGAGGTGAAATGGATATGAAAGAGGAGGCTGTGCCCATATGACAGACTCATCTTTGGGAATTGTCAAGGGCAGCTTTGGGGATGGGAGGCAGTGATAAAGGGGACCCTAATCTCTTCCCAAATGCAAAGCATTGTTTTTCTAGCAACACTGGTTTCCTTAAGGGACCCATTGTGCTTCATTTCATGTTTGGGACTGTCAAGGCATGAATGTGAGTCTTCTGTTCTTTACAAACCACCATACCTCGCCAATCACAGGCAAGCCGTCATAGTGGCCTACCTAATTAGTATTAATCAAACAGGTCATTCTGCAATCCCTTGTGACTGAATATTTTACAACATGATTTGTTAGTACACACCTCACAAAATGTAGAGCAGGCCGGAAAACTTCATTGCACAAGTAGCACCTACAATTTGGGATCTGCATTTTTGTACCTCAGGCCCTTAGTCCATACCATCAACATGCTTCATATAAATAATATTAATACGTTTAAAGAAAACTGTATGTGAATACATTAACGCATTAAGCCCCATTCACAAACTGCATTTTGTAGTCTAGTCTATAGGTGGAATGGTTCTGGGGCGTGAATAGGCAATCGTTTACTGCCATTATATGTGCTGCCTGTTATTAGGATTGAAAGTCCGGAAGTGTAAGATCTCCGTTGTATGTATTGCACTTAAGAGTGGTGAGGACAATTCTCCTTTGTTTGCCGCACCACAGCAGGGAGAAGATGACACTCTCCAACTCAGTGAATACCGACTCACGGAGTGGGTAGTAGGTGTTCTGCAAAGTGTACAGGAGCTTTGGCAGTGTGATCATTTTAAAACTAGCTGTTCTAACCATCAATGTGAGAGGGAGCTCATACCACCCCTCCACCTCATCTTTGAAGGTGTTAATCACTCTTTCAAAATTCCTAACAACAAAGTCTCATGGTGTTGTGTCACGTAGCTGTCCAGGTACTGAAATCTATCAGTCACTATCTGCAGCTCCTGAGGGAGATCAGTGTGACCCAGAGGGGTATAAGGATGGGAGAGTATAGTTGTATTCCAATGTATACAGTAGCCTGAATGGTCCTCACAGGATTCAAAGGCAGAGAGGTCAGTGGTATGGTCACCAGAGTACCAGTGAGATTTTTTTGCCCTGTACTGTCCATCTCTGAGGATTTAAACCCTCGGATTCCATGCTGGGAGTGAACCATGGCCGTCAACAGTTCGATTGTAAGGGCGAACAACATGGATGACAGAGAACATCCCTGTTGAGTGCCACGCTGTATAGGGAAGACCGAGGAGCGAACCCCATTCACTCGGACTACTGCTGTGAGGGTTTGCTACAGCAAAGGAAATCCACTGCTGAAAATGGGAGCCTAAGCTAAAGATACCAAGTGTCTGAGGAAGAAAGGGCCAATGTATGGCATCAAATGCTTTTTCTGCGTCTAGTGCCCGAAAAACATGTGTATGTGTCCTTTAGGCCACAGCCAACTTCTTTTTATGCAGGCGCTGAAAATTGAGGAGCATGGACCGGGCAGTCATGAATCCGGTTTGCCGTGATGTATAAGCGGGACAAAGACCATCAGAAGCTGTGCAGAATGGACTGTGATCAACATTGTTCCCTCGATGTTCAGCAAAGATATAGGGCAGTATGAATTACAGTCAGTTTCAGGCTTAACTGGTTTGTGAATCACAATGATTGTTGCTCATTGGAGGTCCAGAGGCAGCACACCCCAATCTCGCAACTCCCTTAGGAGATTGAGCATATGGGGGGACAAGAGGCCTGAATATTGTTTAAAGTACTCCACCTGTAATCCGTTAGGTCACCGCATTTGACTTGACCTCATTTTGGCAATTGATCCCGCAACTTACTCGCGAGCAATATCCTTGTCCAGTTCTGCCCAATCCTCAGTGGTCAGCAAGGGCAGATCCACTCCAGCCGCATAATCTGCCAGCCTGAGGATGGGCCTGGTAAAATGAGGCTTAGTAGTCAGCAAAGGCATCCACTATGGCCATTTTGGATGAATGGAGGGCACCGGTCTCGGCCACAATACTGTTGATTCAGCGGGAGGCTGCCTCCTACCTATTGATTCAAGCTGGAAAACACACACAAATGATGGACGGAATATAGAAATCAAACATTCACCCCTAGTCAAGAGATCTGGAATAAATCCATCATTCCTTTGCTCACCATGCCACCCCAGTTCAGACCCAGTCATATGCAATTTAGTCTTGACCCTGCTCCTCATGGGAACAGTCCAGCCTGAACTGCCAACCCAGGTCCTCCCTGGACCAGAAACAAGCATTGTGGGACCGGTTTCGAAGTATCATCCCTCTTCAGCCAGGCTAGCTTGAATCCAGTGACTCAGTTAGCCCAGGACCCCTGTCTGAGCATACCCAGCGTACGTAGTGCAAGAAATCAAAAGACAAATGATAGATGATGGATTTGTTGCCCTAAGTGGGAAGGGTATGTCCAGACATAGTTCCTATTCTCTCTGTGTCACTGGATTTAAACTAGCCTGGCTGGCGAGGGAAGATACCTCGAAATTGGTCCCAGGATGCTTGTTTCCAATCCAGAGAGAACCTGACCTGGCCGTTGGGCCTGGACTGTTCCCATATGGAGCAAGGTCAAGACTAATTTGCATATTGGCTGGATTCAAACTGGGGTGGGGTGGTGAGCAAACAAACAATGGTTATCTATCATTTGTTCTTTTGTTGCCCTTAGTGGGAAGGGTATGCCCAGATTTGGGTCCAAGGCTCACTGTGTCACTGGATTCAGGGTAACCTGGTAAATGAGGAGTGATACCCTCAAACCGACCCCAGGGTTCTTGCTACTGGTCCAGGGAGGACCTGGTCTGGCAGTGTGGGCTGGATTGTTCCCATGAGGAGCAGGGTCAAGACTGATTTGCATATAGCTGGGTACAAACTGTGGTGGTATGGTGAGCAGAAAACGATGGATTAGACCCAGATCTGTGACTGGGTGTGAATGTTTGATTTGTTCAGCATTACATCCATCACTATTTCTTTTTGCTTTTACTAAGCCAGGCTAGCAATGTGTCTGCCTTATCACCAGCATTAAAGATGTGGTGCTGTGTTGTCAACAATTGCCTAAGGGCTTCACCCATAGCCAGGTCTTGATACATGTGAGGGAGCAACTCTAGGGAGTGCAAAGCATTGGGGTCAGTGCAGGCCCCGGGGGAATTCATAAGGGCTACAATCTGGTGTTCCAGGCTCTCTATCTCTGCCACCTCCCTGTTTTTCTTCTGGGACAGGGCATTCTGTGCCCAGTCCCATAACACTGCTTTGTAGTCCTCCCATAGGACCATCGCAGAATTGACTGATTCCTGATTCTGCAGGAAACATAACTCTGAGTCTTTTCTAATGTTGTTTGCAATTTCCACTTCCCTCAAGTCACAAGCATTCAATCTCCAACTTGTTTCTCACGGGCGGCCCATACCCTCCATCATAACCCAAAGAGGGGAGTCATTGGACAGGCCCCTATCCAAATAGTCTGCCTGGAGTACCCTGGCTGTTTAACCAGCATGGACAAAGAATGTAGTCAAGTTGGGAAAACACTTTATGTACTCTGAAGAAATACGAATAGTACCTATGTAAGGGGAAGTGGTAGTGCCACAAGTCGCTGAGACCTAGGAAGTGTGAAACATTTGCAGAGGAGTGGGCTCCGTTGAGACCGAAGACAGCTTCAAGGGATCCATATATGGGATGAGCTCATTGAAATCACCCCCCACAACATGAGCGGTCAAGGTGGTTTACAAAAGAATCGCCACCACCTGATCATAGACCGGCTGTTGAACTATGGGTGGTGCATAGACATTAATCACCGTACTATACTTTTTGCTCCAGGTACCATGTACTCTCATGTATCTCCCCTGCTGGTCAACCCTAGTTATGGAGATCGGAAACTGGGGTTGATTTCTGACAAGTATTGCAACACTCCTCAAACCGGAGGTGTACACTGTATGCACTAATTCCATATAGGCACCACCGCCCAGGAAACAACATTGGGTCCCTTTTAGATGCTTCTACTGAAGCAAAACATACAATGTCAGGCTGCTGGCGTCGTATATATACCATGTAACTAGACCCAGTTTCACTTTACTATCCAGACCATGGACATTCCAGGACATGATATTAAGGATTTGGGTGTCATGTAACCTATCCTGCATCATTTGATGGTAACTAAGAGGCCGGGGCTGGCTCCTCTGGTTGTGCAGTGGGTGCTAGGTAGGGATGCAGAGTCATCCTCCTAACTAAACTGAAACAAATGAACTCCCCCCAAATGAGATGCCAATCTGGCATCACTTTTACCCCCCTACCCCATATCCTGCTGCCCGCCCGAGTATGAGAAACAATGTCAACTGGACAACCATTTGTGTATCAGGCAAGAAAGGTCTGTCGCCCACCCTCAGACCTCTGTTACCCTAGTAATGACTAAACTACTACAGATTTAACAATTCTTCATAAAGTAAACCATTCTCGCCACCCTGGAGTGAAGAGAGAAATAAAAATAGAAAGGACGAGTCCAGTAAAAGTTTCCCCTGCAGAGGTGCTGGTGAAGAAGAAAAAAGAGATGGCTGACAGGAAGGAAGAGAAACAAGGACACCAAGCCCACAGTCCAGCCCGTTGACTCTGATTCCCGGATCTGATAGCTGCATATACACTGTAACAAACAAACTGATATTCCCATAATAGTGTGGATGCGTTAATCAGTGCCATATCACCAACACTTCCTACTCACACCAGGAGAGCCAGGCATGCCTCCCTTACCCCTCGCCCAAACGGGAAGGACAAGTAGGGCAGAGCCAGTGCCACACCAGCAGGCAACTCCAGATTAAGCAAACTGGGAAGTTCAGTTAAATTTTGAGGTCTGGTGTGTACTCCACCACCTCCGAACTAGTATCTTCAGATGTCGCTGAGGTGACCATCTCCACAAGAGCTCTGGCCTAATTCCATCTGTTTGAACCACAACCCAGGTCACTGTAGCTGATCTTCATTGTCTCCTTAAGTGCGTCCGGCCCCCATCCCTAGCCGGTGCCTATCCCCCTGATCAGATGTACTTCACCCAAGGCTAACAGTCAGAGGGGCACCCTAACCTCAGACCTTCAGGCATTTCCACAACTCCAATGTAGTCATGAAAAAGTGGGACTATCAATCATGAAGTACCTTCAGCTTTGCAGGGTACAGTAACATGTCCGTTAGGCCCATAACTTTCAACTTTTATTTAGCCCCGCAAATGATTGATGCTGTTTCTGGACCAACTGGGTGTAATCTGGAAAGATACATACAACATAATTCTCGTGCTCCAGGTCTCCGTGTAGTCTAAACTTATGATGGAAAGCATCCCTGTCCTAGTAATAAAGAGTTTCCCTACCAGTATCTGATGCAGAGCCCCCACAAGGAGGTGCGGCCCTTTCAACAACAAACACAGAGGACAGGGCAGTCTCTGGGATCTATTCTCTAATCCACCTTTCTAGGAAGAGCTCAGGTGCGCAGCCCTCCACCCCCTTGGGAAATTCAATGAATCATAGGTTGCACCTCCTGGAGCGACCCTCAGTGTCCTCCGCACACGCCTTCAGGCTCTGCATATGTGCTGTCAGTGTTGTAGCTGTGGCCCTAAAGGAGGTGAGATCCTTTTGTATATGAACTACCTGTGGCTCCATGGCCCTGGATCTATCCGCCACCTTACAGAGGTTCAGTGCGATGGAGTTGATCTTGGCCTGGACATTGGCAATGGATGTTTCAATGACCATAAGTATTTGAGTGCTAATGGGGCTGTGGCTCATCTGGACACCTGCCACATCTGGACATCTCCACGTTGGCCGTGAAATGTATTTTAATTTGCTGGGGACCATGGGGCACCCTATCTCTACCGATGGCGGTGTCCCGATAGAGGATAGACAGGGCTGAGATGGAAAGACGCCTGCCCGCACAGCATGGACAAGGTATTCCAGGTTGGGTACCCCTACTGTCTCCATTCCAAATCCTGACAGAGTTTCCGCCAGGGAATATTTTTGGTACTTAGAAGAGTCTTGACTATATCTCCCCATGAAAACTTCTTGTAGCGCAGGGACCAGATCACACTTCTTCCCCAGGCCCCAGCTTCCAGATGTGCCCAAGGCAGATCAGGTCCTAGCCATGTAGTTAACTCCAAGTGATGGTCCCAGATATGCCAGGGAGGGAGAGATCCATGAATCCACTGTCCAGCACCCACAGTCTGGGTGGGCCCAATACACCATAGCAGTTCACTCAACCACTGGGGCAGTTCTGGAGGGCAAGAGGACACCAGAGATCCCCAAAGCAGGGTTGAATCAAACAGTACATGCTGCTGGCCACCACCTTGTGCCCAGAATGGGGTTGAACTGGTGATGTAGGATCAAGCCCTCTCCCACCTTTTCCCAGAGACGACAGCACCAGGAGGTGGGGAGGGGCTCCACAATGGACCTGGCTACAGAGGGTCCAATTGGCTCAGCAGCACACCTTCACTCCGCACTGGTGACAGAGGGCACCTTAGTCCAGTTGCACCCTCTGTGTCTCTGTAAAGCAGGTGGCCACCGGCACTCACACCAGCCTGAGGGCGGCTGCAAGGCTAGCACCTCATCCTGAAACCGGGCACAAATAGCACTGCCACCTATCATCAGTCTCCTTCAAGGCCGCATGTCCCTCTGAGGCAGGTGGCCATTCCCAGTGGCCAAAGTCTGTGTAGTACTCAGTGACACACAGGGGTCGCAGCAGTTACTGTCACTCACAGGTTTGGGGGCTCCATAAAGAGTCACATGCAGTGAGTTATGCCAAACCTTTGTCCTCAGCCGCCCACTACTCACAATCAGAATGGAGGGTGAAGGGACTCTCCTAGCCTGGGCTATGAATGGCCTGCTGCACCTGACAACACAACCAGGAGGACCTTTGCCCTGAGGCAGCCAGGCAAATATTGCCACTCTGGGCAACGAGGTGGGGGGAGAGAACTGCACTTCCCACAGAAGCACAGGGAACACATGTCTAGTCTCTGGCTCCCTCAAAGCAGCAGGTGGGAGCCTGCACATCCTTTGCACAGGACTTGCTGGCTGATTCATCCCTCCGGTACACCATGTGACCCACTGGGCTGCTGTTGCTGTCAAGTGGCTCCGGTCTGGAGCATGGAGCAGGCCCCAAGGCGGGTGCGCGAGGAGTTGATCCAGTAGAGAACAAAGTCACTTTGTAGCGTCCCACCTCCATGACCACTGAAGGCTGCGGGGCCTACGGGAGTCTGTCCGGCAGGACTCAGGCAGTTTCCAAGACGTAGGCACTGGCCCCCAGTGCAGCAGGCAACCTCCAGCACAGTGTGACTCACTCAGGTCGGCAAAGAAAGGGGACGCTCGGCTTAGGCCACACCCCCGACATGACCAGCTGGTGCAGACCGACTGCACTATTGACTCATGGCCACACCTCCTGATCGACCATGAAGCATCACCTGTGCCCCGATCGTGTCTGATCCCTACCCCCTCAGATGCCAGCACAGGTGGAACAGGATCCGCTGCCTCGTTGCTCCTCGGGCCCACTTGGCTGCACACGTCTAGCTGCAAGGCAGCAGCAATCAGGTCAGTTTCCTCTCTTCTGGGAAAAATTGCCCTCAGCCACTCCACCCGTACACAACTTACTTCACAAATATGGGGCCATATTGGAGGTTTTGGGCATCAGATGGGGAAGGGTACGTTTGGATAATACAGGCGGACCAGCAGCTCGGGTCTAACACACCTGGTTGGCCATCTTCCCGGCTGTGCCTCGTATCAAACTATACTTAGTTGTATTTTGAACTATTTTAAATTAATTTAATTTAACATTATTTAATATTGGGTTTTTATGTCCCTATTGCCATTATTTTCTGTGGGAGTGTGCTACTATGTCAGTGGTAGGCCATGATCAGTGCTGGACTAACAACTGATTGAGTAATAAATATCAAATTGCACAAATATTGTATAAAAAATATCTTGGGTCATAGACAAATTCTCGTGGTCAAGGATATTGATTTAAAAAATATTAAAGTATTTCATATCATTTGCAAAATTGAAGTTGTTAAAAATTTAGATTTTTTTATTCATGTTATGTATTTTAGTCTATATTTTATATGTGTGTGATGTATGTTTTTTGTATGAGAATTGTTTGTATGATTATTATTTGTGTTAACATTTTAGTAGATATTCATTTTTTTTATTTGAATTTTGCATTTTTAGTTCCGTAGTGGGTTGTGGGCTTATAGGGAAATAGGATGTGACGTAATTTAATTATATAAAATGTATTGATCATTTTTAGTAGTTAATATTTTTTTGTGGTTTTTATTTTAATTTTGTGCTTTTAGTTCTGTAGCAGGTTGTGGGTTTATAGGGGAATAGAATGGGATGTAATTTAATTATATTACATTTATTGAATCATTTGTATTTATTACTATTTATTCAATGGAGATGTTATAGCATTAAAGGAGTAAATTAATGTATTATTCATTATTTAATAATTAATTGTTAGTTGATTTCAAATAATTAATTAGCAAATAATGATTGTAATTGTGTAATTAATTTTAGGTGTGTGTTGCAGTGTTTATAGGTAAAACTGGTGGGAAGGGTGGGAAGTAATATATTTTTAATTGATTAATGAATAATTAGTTGTTAATTTTAATTCATTAGTAATTAATAATGGTAATTGTGTAATAATGTTAGGTGTGTGTTGTGGTTTATATAGGTGTAAATGGTGGGAATGGTGTGAAGTAATTTATTTTGTATTGATGAATTATTAATTAGTTGTTAATTAATTTCAATTAATTCATTAGTAATTAATTATGGTAATGTGTAATTAATGTTTGGTGTGTGTTGTGAATATTATAGTATTAAAGAATGTGTACTCAATTAATGTTTATTATTTATTTTATTAATAATATTTTCTAAATTAATTAATAATGTGTTAATTATGGAAATACATTTAAATAAAAAGGTTAAAGTCTTTCTTTATTGGTGAGGTGTTATAGGGCAGTAAATAACATAAATACATTTATGTTTTAAATAATTTGTATGTTTTTAAAATATTTGCTCCTTTTAAATAAATATGGGTTTATAAATACATTGTTTAATTTATTTAATACAATATTTGTAACTTTTTGTTATATGTAATTAATATTATAATATATGATATTTTTATATGTTTAATATATTTAATTGTATAGTTTTTAAATATTTTTTATTTATTTTTAAAAGTATTACATTTTTTCAATTGTTTGAATGTTATTAGTAATTTTTGTTTCTCTGCTGTCAAACACTTTCCCTACTGTTGCACTCACTGGAGTGGGAATACTAATTTTTACCCCTCCACTATCTAGCACTTTCCCTACTGTTGCACTCATTGGAATGGGAATAGTAATTTTTACCACTCGGCTATCCAGAACGTTCCCTACTGTTGCAGTCACTGGAGTGGGAATAGTAAATTTTACCTCTCCGCAATCCAGCACTTTCCCTACTGTTGCACTCACTCGAGTGGGAATAGTAATTTTTACCACTCTGCTATCCAACATTTTTCCCACTGTTTCAATCAATTGAGTGGGAATAGTCATTTTTACCCATCCGCTATCCAACACTTTCCCTACTGTTGCACTCTTTGGAGTGGGAATAGTAATGTTTGCCCCTCCGCTATCCAACACTTATCCTACTGTTGCACTCACTGGAGTGGGAAGTGATTTTAATTCTTCTGCTATCCACAGTTTTCTCTACTTTGGCAGTCACTGGAGTGGGAATAGTAGTTTTTACCCGTCTGCTATCCAACATTTTCCCTACTGTTGCAATCACTGGAGTGGGAATAGTAATTTTTACCCCTCCGCTATCCAACACTTTCCTTACTGTTGCATTCTTTGGAGTGGGATTAGTAATTTTTGCCCCTCGGCTATCCAACACTACCCCTACTGTTGCACTGACTGGATTGGGAATTGTAATTTTAATTCTTCCACTATCCAACATTTACTCAACTTTGGCACTCACTGGAGAGGGAGTAGTACATTTTACCCCTCTGCTATTGAGCACTTGCCCTACTGTTGCACTCACTGGAGTGGGAATAGTAATTTTTACCCCTCCACTATCCAGCACTTTCCCTACTATTGCAGTCAATGTAATGGAGTTGTAATTTTTACCCCTCTGCTATCCAATACTTTCCCTACTGTTGCACTCACTGGAGTGTGAATAATAATTTTAACCCCTCCGCTATCCAACATTTTTTCTATTGTTGCAATCAAATGAGTGGGTATAGTCATTTTTACTCCTCACTATCCAACACTTTCCCCACTGTTGCACTCTTTGGAGTGGGAAAAGTAATGTTTACCCGTCCGCTATCCAACACTTTCCCTACTGTTGCACTAACTGGAGTGGGAGTAGTAAATTCTACCCCTCCGCTATCCAACACTTTCCCTACTGTTGCACTCACTGGAGTGGGAATAGTAATTTTTACCACTCTGCTATCCAACATTTTCCCCACTGTTTCAATCAATGGAGTGGGAATAGTCATTTTTACCCATCCGCTATCCAACACTTTCCCTACTGTTGCACTCTTTGGAGTGGGAATAGTAATGTTTGCCCCTCCGCTATCCAACACTTATCCTACTGTTGCACTCACTGGAGTGGGAAGTGATTTTAATTCTTCTGCTATCCACAATTTACTCTACTTTGGCAGTCACTGGAGTGGGAATAGTAGTTTTTACCCGTCTGCTATCCAACATTTTCCCTACTGTTGAAATCACTAGAGTGGGAATAGTAATTTTTACCCCTCCGCTATCCAACACTTTCCTTACTGTTGCATTCTTTGGAGTGGGATTAGTAATTTTTGCCCCTCGCCTATCCAACACTTCCCCTACTGTTGCACTCACTGGAGTGGGAATTGTAATTTTAATTCTTCCGCTATCCAACATTTACTCTACTTTGACACTCACTGGAGAGGGAGTAGTACATTTTACCCCTCTGCTATTGAGCACTTGCCCTACTGTTGCACTCACTGGAGTGGGAATAGTAATTTTTACCCCTCCACTATCCAGCACTTTCCCTACTATTGCAGTCAATGTAGTGGAGTAGTAATTTTTACCCCTCTGCTATCCAATACTTTCCCTACTGTTGCACTCACTGGAGTGTGAATAATAATTTTAACCCCTCCGCTATCCAACATTTTTTCTATTGTTGCAATCAAATGAGTGGGAATAGTCATTTTTACTCCTCACTATCCAACACTTTCCCCACTGTTGCACTCTTTGGAGTGGGAAAAGTAATGTTTACCCGTCCGCTATCCAACACTTTCCCTACTGTTGCACTAACTGGAGTGGTAGTACTAAATTCTACCCCTCCGCTATCCAACACTTTCCCTACTATTGCACTCTTTGGATTGCGAGTAGAAATTTTTACCCCTCTGCTATCCAACACTATACCTACTGTTGTATTCATTGGAGGTGAAATAGTAAATGTAATTATTCCCCTAGTCAACATTTTCCCTACAGTAGTATTTATAGTATTGCAAAATGTATGTTTATATTTTTTTTCAAGTTTAATGTTTTAATTAATTATAGAATTTTTTTTTAATTTTAAATTATTGATATATGTTTATATTTGGTTTTTATATAATTTAAAAGTTTAACAATTAAATAAAGATAAAGTTAATAAATTATTTTAAAGTAAATATATGTATATGTATAAATTATTATATGTGTGTGTTTATATTTTTTTTAATTCAGTTTATTTTTCTATTTAGTTAAAATGCATATTACATTTAATTTATTTTGCTAAAGAGAATCATATTTTATATATTTAATATATATTATTTTATTTATATTTTTAAATCGATTTTTTACATCTATATTTTTAACTTCTATATTTTAGAGTCAATATTTTTGTACTTACCTATTTAAGTATATGGAGTCAATATGTTTGCATTATATAATTCTTCATCTATATTTTTGTCATCTATGTTTTTGCTTTTGATATTTTGTCAGTGAACCGTAATAGCTCGTACTCATAAAGTTTGCGACACCCCCTGTTTTAGGGTTTAGGGACCTCTAAGTCAAAACTTTTGTGTAATTTTAACCCTGTTAATATTTAAACTCTATGAAATCTAAATTATCATAAATCATTTACCATACTAATATATTCTCTGTAAAATAAATATTCTCATTGGATGACCGTTAAATATAATATTGACCAGAGTTGCATCTAGCCCTATATACTGCTTGTCAAACTGTGGACATATGGGGGTCGATCCTGGAAAAAAAACGTCCGTACGGTTTTCATCCTGAGCCATCGCCGTACGATTCGTACCCATCTGTCCGAGTCTCGTAGTACAATTCGTATTCCGTCAATCCGTCTGAATCGTCAGGATCCGTACGTATTGGAAGGCTGAAACAGTGAACCGTACAACTCGTACACATGCCATACAACCCGACGAGTACGATCGGGACCGGGGAATGAGAACGCGATTCGTACGGTCCACGTCAGGTAAGGGCGATTGGTACGGAAAAGCACACAATCACTTACACACCGTACGGTGCCTACAACCTATGATAGCAGGGTTACGGTGCGTACCCCTGCGATCTTGGGGTGTATGCACCGTACACCCAGCAAACATGGGGTACGGTGCGTACACCCCAAGATCGCGGGGTACGGTGTGTACACCCCGTGATCGCAGGGGTACGGTGCGTACACCCCGTGATCGGAGGGGTACACACTGTACCCCTGCCATCATGGAGTGTACGCACCGTACCCGGGGGGCCGTTCCCTACCTGTTTCGGGGCAAACTCTGCTTTTACGGCTGTTTTCAGCTCCAGTAGAAAAAGGGTCGTATGGTGCGTACCCGACACGAATCGTACTTGCCGGGTCGGAAAAAGCAGCCGCGAACCATACAGATGTCGCGTACAGCGGGTTTCGAGGGAGATTCGTATGGGGATTTGATCCGTACAGTCTCTGTACAAATCGTACGGAGTCCAGCTCCTGGAACGAATCGCACTTCGTCGTACGTACGGGTGACATTGCAGGGTACGATTCGTACCAGAAAAACGCTCCGAATGGCTATTTGAAGCGTTTTTTCCCAGATTCGGAATCGACCCCCTTGTAGGGCCACAAAAGAGTTATCAACCATTGTTTCATAAGGTCAGCGAATTTAGGACAGAGTGTGGATAATTAATTTATTTTTCCTGGGTAGAATTGTTACAATCACACTGTATTCACCATTCTCCAACCTAAGGGTGGGCCTATGCATCTAAATTTACAACTCAATTCTGCTCTAGATCTTAGTACTTCTTCTAATTAACATTGTCTATTACATAAAGTTTTACACTGGAAATAGATACCTTTCACAGCTCTTTGACACCAGTAAAAGGGAATGTGTCCACAGCCATTCTGAGAAGAGAAGTGTCAAACTGCATATCACTTTCCTATGTAGATCAGTTGTCCTTCTCAGGTCAGGGATAAGATATTTCAAGTGGCACATGGCAGGTATTCAGGGTTTACCAAAATATTACCTCTTCTTGAATAACACATTTTCTAGGCTGAGCCATATCCGAAAAACATGACTGGTTTAAAAGCTTTCCAATTATACGTGCCCCTTAACTCAAGTTATGCATCCAAAGGTATGCTTGGAGTTTCTTGAAGAATGCTTGAAAGCATTCTGAAATCTCAACATTCAATCACTGCCAGAACAGAGACATCCCATGCCCCTCCCTAAAGCTCAGCAGCATAAAGTGCAGCTGGAATTGAATTTGCTTTGTGTGTCTCAGTAAAAGCAGCTATAAATGTTCTATTGAAAAACGCCAATTCTCTGGTGTTATGAATCAGCACTCTTCTCTTCAGCTGCTGTGCCTGATTTACAAATAAATTCCCAAATTGATGTAATGGAGAAACTGTTTAATTCTCATGCCAGCCAGCTCATGGTTCATCTGTAAAAGTTGGCGTAGATTTGGATCAATTAATTAAAAGTCTTCTTTCAGCCTGGCCTGACAGTGCTTCTGTCTGCACTACCTAGGGGCCGTCCGCCCGCCATCCCGATGTAAAATGGAACCGCCGCCATAAAGCTGGCGGTCCTCTGGGTCCATTAGGATGCGCCCGCCACACTGGCGAGCACATCCTGCATTTTTAACATTTCAGCACCGCCCGCCGCAATGCTAAAAATGCACATTGTGCACTTCAATGCACAATGTGACAGGCACTGCGTGGTGCCTGTGTAAATCAAAGGAGAGAGTAAGGGAGATTACACAGGCTATGTGTAGTGGGAACTCCTGGTCCCCTAGTAAAGTTTTTCAACAACAATGGAGGAGTACCCCCTAGATGCAAAATATACAGTGCAGGGATTTCCTCTGTATCTAGAGCATAAGGCTTAGGTTAGCAATAAGTGCCCCAACCTTGAACCGGACAATAGTTGTCTTTTTGAGAAGACCCCTCACTCACCAACCTGGTTGGTGACATGCTTCATCATTGGGGTCCCACCCCATAGGCCGAATGCCTATAGGGTGTGCTGCGACACCTGGTTACAGTGGAGCGGGTTCTTTTGTTTTTTTATATGTGAGAAAATAATAATAGTGAAAAGTGTATTAAAAAAGGACAAAACTGCTCACTGCAAGACTTTATTCTTGAGTGCTTTGTCCCTATTAAAACTTATCGTGTGGCACCAGTGCCTATTTAGGAAGGCTGGGGTGTCTCAAAACGTGTGGTATATCTAAAAATAGCGTAGTGTGCTATGTGTGGTTTTTTAAAATTTAGGTCTACATGTTTCAACCATTTCAAAAAAATTCTACTGGTTTTCTTCAGGACCGTGTTTTTGAACGGGGTGGTCCGCACAAGCTAAGGCGCGTCCAGCCCTCGTCCAAATTAAAGACCACAAATTATGGTCTTGTGTAAAAAGGGGTGTTTATCCTGGATCAGGAAAAAACCTGTAAGAAAAAACATATGAAGGGTTGGGTTTTACGTACTGCATGGTGCCTGCCTTGTTGTACAGTGAAGTGCAGGGGGGTGCCATAGGTACCCCCCATATGCACCCTCTACCCCTGCGGAGTCCCGGGACGGGCCCCCAGAAGACTATCCCGGCTGCCTTAAACCATGTCCCCGCACACACCCTATTAAGGATGGCAGTGTCTAACAGACACCGCCACCATATGAAACCCTTTTCCGCCCGGTCAACTCCTTGACTGGGTGGAAAAGGGCCGGCCGGTCTTTCCGTCTGCTGCCTTTCCCGAGCCATAGTAATATGGTGGGGGGAAATGGGTGGCAGGTGGGGAAGGATGTCGGGCGGATTGCCCGACATCCTAATGGGGCCCCTAGTGTTATTGAGGGGGGTCATTAGGAAGTCCGCCCGCCATCCTCACGTGGAATGGGATCGCCCGCCATTGGTGTGGGGGTCCCGTTGGTGATATTAGGATGCGCCCGCCAATCTGGCGGGCGCATCCTGCATTCTTGACATTGCGGCGGGCGGTGCTCTCAGCACCACCCGCCGTAATGCCAAGAAGGTATGTCGTGCAGTTCCATGCACAACGTGGCAGGCACCTTGTGGTGCCTGCCATGTTGTGCATAGAACTGTAGGGGAGTACCATTGGTACCCCCCATGTGCAGCCCCCACCCCTCAGAATCCCTGAGGGCCCGCTACGGGCACCAATTGCAAGAACTGCCTGCCTTTCCATGGCGGAAAGGGATGTCCCCACAGATATGCTAATATGGTTGGCGGTGTCTCCCAGACACCGCCACCATGTTAACAACTTTTCCGCTCTGGTAGACTCTTCGACTGGGTGGAAAACTTGCAGACAGTCTTTCCGTCCAGCGGGGTCCCCCCCACCATGGTAATGTGGCGGGGGGAAATCTCTGTGCTGGTGGTGGTTTTTGGCGGGTGGATCGCCACCGTCATACTGGTGGTGGGGATCCGCTCAGTATTTTAATGACCCCCTAAGTCTTTATGAATATACATGGGTTTTGGCTCTGCCCACAGAAATACTTCTTTCTCACCTCCTACTATGGGCCGCATGATAAATTATTCCACCTTGTTTGTAGTTATTGCATTGCAATGCATGATGGAATATTTTACATATCAAAAGTACCCTGAATCATAACACACAATTGTATTGTATAAGAAAAGGCATTTGCTTTTGGTTTTGTGATATTTTTTGCCAAAACTCAGAATGCAAACCAGATCTATTGGCTTTTTTATAGTCTAGTCTGCGCACTTGCCATAATGACTACATCATGTACCTAAAACAGAACTGGAAATTGAATTCTATACAGTGCGGGTAAATTGGCTGTAATATCATGTTAAGAGTTTAGTACTTATTATTATGAAATGTATACATGGAGGGGAGGGCAATATCAACCTGGCAAACCCTCTTGGGTTACAATATAGTTCAGTCAGCCCCCCTCCTCCATCAAAGCTCACATGAGAATTAACATCAGTGACAGTGTCATATTGAATATATATTCTTATGGAAAGTAGGGCTGCCTGAATGAGATCAATTCTCACTCTAACAGGGTGCATCTGATTAAACATTGTCTTGAAATCCAAGCAGGGAAGAAGGAAGAAGCTTGTAATACTATTAAATTGTTTTTATAAATACTTCATCTTACAGGAAAGATTTGCTCTGCCGTTCCTTTGGAATCAAGAGGAAAGAAGTCACCTCCGGCCATGCTATTAATCTATGGAAGCAATCAACTAAATATTTTTTCTCAGTCTCAACCTAATTGGTTGCCATAGCCATCATATTGAACTTCTTCAATTACTGCGACAATAAGGCTTTACATTCTGAGTTTGGAACTTCATTTGATATTGGCAGAATAAAAGGTGCCCTTTTTTGGAAACTTATTTAGAAAACCAAGCCAGGCAGGAAACAAATCCAATTACTAATACATAGTATCCCAAATATTCTGGTATAGCCCACTTTGCTGTGAAACAGTTACCACCTGTGGGCACAAAACCAAACCCACCATCTCCCCACACCTGCTCACATTCAGATCTTCGTGAGTCTCCCCTTCTGCGCTTTTTCAATTCACCAGACCGTATCGCCGGCTTGCAGGGCTAAGCGTAGTAGCTGCTTTTCAGCAGCATGTTGTGCTACCTCAAAAGATGAACAATGAAATGATGGACACAGTAGGTCATGAAGTGAGAAGGAAACACAAAGGTGATGGTTGCAATTTTGAGGGCTTCATTCCAGGCCATTATTTTTCAACCCCTACGCAAATTCAGACACAGATCAGCTGTAAGCTATTCATCTTTGATCTAGTTCCAGTAGGAACAGTTCAGCCCAAACTGATAGGCCAGGTCCCGTCCAAATGGGAACACAAGCAAACCCAAATTGTTTTTGGCAATACTTAGGCCTCCCCAGTGAGGTATATTCTGAGTGCGGGCCATTTCCAGGATATCTTTTCTTGTCCACTCTGTCACTCCAGACATTGACTAGCTATAAAGAAATCAGTTTTAGTCATGCTCCAATCAGATATACCTTCCATCCAAGTAAAATACATGACATTAGGTTTTACTGACGATGTGCGCCAGCTACACAACCTCCCTTTGTCTGGAGATTACACACTTCACTTTTCTCCTCAACATTGCTCTTTTTCCCACCATCACATATTGTATTGTTTATCCAGATGTGATATTAAGGGTCCACAACATGGTGGGAGGTCATAGGGCAACCATTCAGAGAGTCTTAAATTTGCTACAAATGTGGGAACAATAGGCAGATAAGTGGTTAAACTTCAATTATTTGGCATCAAATAAAATGTTTGCACCAAAAGTGTTATAATAATCACTCATTGAAACTCTTTCTTCACAATTGCAACTGTACAGTGTGGCTTGAAAGATATAATAAAAACATTGGAAATTAGATTAGGCACTTACCCCTTTGGCTTAATATATATCTCAACTGAAAAAGAACACAATTCCTGTTAGTTGCAGAATGACATCTTCTTTGTTGCAACAGCTATTGTTAGTGTGATGAGGCAAGATTTTTGTTCCTGCTAAAAGTTAGGTGCATGTTTTTTGTCTTATACATTTTAGAGGAAGCAGAAATCATTTCTGACACAGCTCACACAACACTGTTTTGGAGGAACAATTACACATCTCCTGCATAAATGAACAAACATAGTCAGAAGACAAGGAATTAGCAAGAATACACACTCTGCAGAATAAGTAAATGGAAGGTGAAAACAAAATAATCTCTGAAGCTAAAAAGTGAGTGTTTTCAAGTGTGAAATGTCTATGCAAGAAGTTTTTTATTCTTTTGCAAAAAATGAAATAAACCAGATCTTTGCTGTGTGTAGATTGCTCTTTACAGTAGATGTATTCCCTTTTTACACAACACTTCACTTAAGGACAGAAGTACTTTAGGGCTGATTCCGATGTTGGACGGACTCGGGTCCATCCGACATCGGTCAGGAGCCATAACCAACCGACCTGCTGTGCTCGTTACAGCCCGGCAAGTACGATGCGACCAAACCCTGTTCGGTCGCACTCGTATACTTCACAATGGGAGCATGAATTCCGAGCGATATGCATGCCTCCATTGTGAAATTCAGGGGTGCAGTTCATCCCTGCACCCTGTGGCCGGCACCCCAAGGTGCCTGCCACGGGGTGCAGGGATCAACGTAGGGGCAACATAGGTGACTACCTTTTTGTGCCGGACACACCGGAACAAAAAGGCAGTGAAAAACTGCCTTCGTACTCCCTTGGTCGTAAAGAGGCAACCGGGGGAGTACTGAAGGATTTCCGGATGATAGACGGGCTCTCTGAGCCCGTCGTAAGCCATCCGGAAATCCAAGTCGGATTCTATTCCAACCAAGCCCATCAGAATGGCTTGGTCGAAAAGGAATCCGGCCGACACATTCCGATTCAGTCAGAAGGGCTCCGAACATGGTTCGGAGCCCTTCCGACCGGAATCGGAATCGACCCCTAAGTAAGAATCGATTTATAGAATACGGTCGGAAAATATGCACAGAATTTGTAGACCGACCTATGCACTAGGGGTGCAGTGGAAATATAAGGAGCCGAAGTGAGTCAAATAACACTGTCCCTAATGAATATTCATTAGACAGCTCACGATTCGCAGTTTACTATGATTGGCTACAATTACAGTGATGGTGTTCTTCCAGAAATTGCTTCTCACAACGATTATTTTTAAAGCATTCTGACTTCCTTGAAAGAAACAGGGCTGCTTTCCAAAATATTTTCTGTGAGTTGGTCCCTTGTTCCACTTACTTCTGTCCCCCGAATTTTGTATTCAGACTCACAAAGGGAAGGAGCTCCAAAGATGACCCCCTCCCTTTTACAAATAAGTTATCACCCCTGTTTTGGAGTCAATAACTTATGAATGATATACAACCAGATTACATTGGTTTGGAAGGGATGCTCAAAAAGACATCTTCCACACAGTGATTCATAAACCAATTCTGAACTCATTTTAAAAACTGGTAAAATTTTTCTGAAAATTATTTGAGCAAATAGGTAAAAACTTTTTTGCTGTTGCAAACCCGCACATTTTGTGAATTTGAGGATTTACCACTGTTCAAAAGCTTTGTACATCTTGCCCTGTACACGTCTATTACTTATTAACCCTGTTCAGATGAAAAGCAATCTAATGCAACCCATTTTTAATCACAAACCAGTCTTGTTTTTACAGCACTCGATGTAGTGATGTCCTCGGTGATCTGCACTCCCACTTTGCACACAGTAAAAACAAAAGGATTTAGATAAGAATTCACCTGCTGCATTATGTCCATCTTCATTCTATTCAGATGTTCCAGCTGGAGAATTCAAAAAGTGAGAACAGAACTTTATCAAAATGTGTTGAATATGGTTGGACTTCACACACACACACACACACACACACACAAATGCATGCATGTATACACATAAACACACAAACGTGTGCTAATAATTAGTATTCATATACCAGCCATCCAAATCAAGATGAACAGAGGCCAGCTCCATTGCTGGAATAGGCCCTGCTGAGGATGTGATCCATAGGTCATGCCATAGCCCTCGCCATATATCTACTGGACCAGCCCTCACCTCATCAACGCTCTTCTCAGACCACAATTTATTTCAATACATCACCCTAGGAAAGTCAAACTCAAACTGAGGACAACAAAATTTTAAGAGTCCACTGTCCAACTCGAATATGCAATGTGTTCCCTAAGAGTATACTTATATTTTTCCTCACCATGAATAGCTCCCAGTACATATTCAGTAAAGGCTCATGCTGTTCACCTTACAAAGAATCATAACAACTGTTTTGATGCCCTTTAAAGTGTGATTAATATTACATCTGTGCAAAATATAGGACCTAGTGAATGAAATATTTCATAGTCATATCTTCAGTTCATGTCCAGGTTATCAACAAGAAATGCCTGTCTACAAGAGATGTGTGTACAGCTTGACCTTTCAAACAAAAAAAGCCACATTAGGTCATGTCATAAGGAATCAAGGAGCTGGCCATATGCTTCCTATCATTGCCAAATTTCATGTTTAGATGTACGTTTCCTGTTCTCTTAGCAAGCCTCATCATGTAGGAAGTGTGGGACTGCTGTTTGATACCCATTCTGTATGGTAGGTTAAAATTCTTGGACCTTTTTCCACAGTGAGAACTCCAGAATATTTATAAGAGCCTTGTCATACACTTTTAATAAAACATTTTCAATATCTTTTGAGCTACAACCTGTTTATTTAGGAAAACATTCCCCACACATTGTCACATCTCCATTATGTAACAATGTAGGCATTAGGAGAGCAATTAGGCCTTGCTCTTCTTTAACTCCATCAATGCTTATGGTTTTCCCCCCCTGCGCTGAAAATCTGGAATTCCCACTAATCATGTCTAGCTCAGCTCGGCATCAGTGTACGAGAGGTGTACCTCATGACGAGCTGAGCTCGTCATGAGCGTCGAAGGTGATATACAATGTACACATAGAGAGTCTGAGCACAGTATGCACAGTCGCTCTGTCCAGCAGACAATAGAAGCACAAAACAGAGCTTTATCGTGTTTTGGGGGATCTTTTCCCTCCAACCTCGAGAGATCTCCGTCACTCTGCCCAGCAAACCTTCATTTAACATATGGAATGTTTGACAAGAGAAAACTTAAGGTTTAGTTGTCCTATGTGATCTATGGAAGTGGGGGAAGTATGAAACCTAGAGAAATCGCAGAGATACCTGTACCAGATCCCACAAAACCACAACAAATTTACAAAGACTCACCCTGTGGTCCAAATAACAGATGTCTTCCTGCAGCATGCCGATCTGTAGGTGTGGAGAATGGAGAAATGCTAGACATAAACAGCGGTAGCACCAATCTAGAGTTACAGAGGTTTGGTATCCAAAGTAAGTCTAGGAGGTCCAGATCCATACCAGATTTTGAGGATCACCATTGACTATATATATATCCATATCTATCTATCTATCTATCTATCTATCTATCTATATATCTATCTATCTATCTATCTATCTATCTATCTATCTATCTATCTATCTATCTATCTATCTATCTATCTATCTATCTATCTATCTATATACATATATATATATATCCATATATATACACATATACACACACACACATATATATTAAATATATATATATATATATATTTATATATATATATATATAAATATATAAATAAATAAATATATATATATATAAACACACACACACACACACAAGCTCCCTTCAGATTCATTGGATTTAATTTGATCACATTTGTATCCATTTTGATACCTTATAAATCTGACATGGATCCCATCAATGATTATATATGCTGGGCATCCAATTTCTATTTAGGGTATGCCAGGTTAGGAGATAAATCCTAATCAATCAAAATGTGGTTTGCACTATATAATCTGTTTGTTAAGAATTCCAAATCCCTAAATTTTCTTCCATGTTGGATCTAGACTTTCTTTTATAAAATTCTTCAAACAGAGATTTAGATGATGGACTATTTCACAACATCAGGCAGTCTGTGACTTTGATTGTGCTGAATTTATTTACATACTGCCTTATTCATACCAACAGGTCAAAAACATAGAGGACAACAGAGAAATAAAAAATATCTGAGGAGTGCCTTTTCTGCAATTACATAATACAGAATTATGAAACAGATAACTGCAACTTGTGCCAAAGTTCTAAGTAGCTATGTGCCATGTGAACCTTGGAAACAATGAGTGGGCCCCCTTTGAACAAAGTCAACATTAACACTGGTGATCTGGAAATGATGCTCATGTGATTGACAAAGATACCAAGAAATGAAAAGACAGATCAGAGGAGGGTAAAGAAGAACTAGAAAAGGTAAAAGGAGTGACAAGGCAGGCAGACAATGCCCGGTCTTCTCCTTTTAGAAACAAAATGTATTGATATAAATGGACCACCCTCCCACTCATTGTGGCAATGAGAGGTTTAGATAGTAATTTGAGGTAGGGCAGTTGATGAGTGGGACAGAGGAGTTTTGGTGTATGGATTGGATTGAGATTCTTTCCGTATATCTATAAGGCATATTGAAGTTGTGGAGCTGGCTGCACAGGTAGCAGGCTATGAATTTGTTCTGAAATTGGTGGGGCTATGTTTAGTTAGGTGAATAGCCACATTAGAAGAGGGTCTGATAGTTATGTATGTGTCACTACAGATCAGGCACTTCAGGGTGACAACCATCAGGAATAGAGGGGGGAAAGAATTCATGAGTCTCAACCGACTACTGGTAGATGACGGAGAAAGTGAGCTGATAGGCCAGACACGTGATTCAATTGGGAAGAGGGCTGATGAGTCTATTGGTGAAGAGGCTGTGGATGAGCTAGGTTGGGATATGGCAATAGTTGAATTTATATATAAGATGCTGAGGGGATTTAGGTTCGAGTTATGACAGGCTAAGGAAAGAAGGGGAAGAACTTTATCTGGACAGCAAGAGCACCATAGAAGACCATAGCAGAAATAGTGCTGTGTGGAAGAGATGTACAAGTGAAATATCAAAAAAGACCACCTAAGGATCTGTGCTATATATAAGAGATGTGCCTGACGGAAATTCAGTGAGGATGAAAAATGTATTGAATATTTTTACAAAAAGAAGCCCGGTTTAAATACTGATCGCCTGAAACGTATGTTTTAATGGCAAAGCAGCAAATGCAAAAATATACCTCACTTCCCCAGAGTGTCATGTATAGCATACCTCACTTTCAAGCATCCTCCTTTCTTCATCCGGAGTGTACAGCTTAGGTTTTTGCTTTAAAAAAAGAAGGCAAAAGAGTTATTAAACACTGCACAACACTGAAGATTGCAACTAATTGGTGAGCTGAAAATCTAAGAAATTGACACTCTACAGCCCCAGTTACTGTTGGGGCAGAAACAATGCTCAATTTGCCGCACCCCGCATATATTCTGAGTCGACAGGGATCAGAATTTATCAGGTGAGATAAATAGCACCCAATTGCGATTAGTGCAACATGCAGATTTCTGTGCTACCCACACCAAAATCCTCACATTCCATTATCTATCTGGTTAAAATTACAGGGGTAGGTTGCTAACTGCTGAACCTGTAGAGTTACTGGACTTATTGGAATTAGTTGGGGCATACATGTGAGCTTGCAAGCTCTACATCCCTCTGCATTTTCTCAGAGGACCTTTGAAAAGAAAGGACAAATCAGAAAAACTCAGGTGCTGAGGTTGGCAGTAATAATAATAACCATACCAAAAATAATAAAATAATGATAATAACAATAGTAATAATCATAATAGAAGGAAGACTTGCAAGGAGAAGAAGAATTTTTTTTAACTCTTACTAAAACCCGACTTAGTGGTATGATCGGTAGTCAGTCTTGCAGCCTCTCCCAGTCACCTAGTCCTCCACAATTGATGTTGGGCAAACCCAGGAGGCACTGCATCGCCAAGAAATAGCCTGACCTTTGAGAACCTTTTTTGGAATAACACTTTAGTCTCCAATCACTTCAACTGTCATAATCGCCTTTGCTTTCAAATCCCAGCTAGAAACTTGGGTTCAGCCACGACATGGCATTGAGAGAGGCCACTTACAGGGACTAAACTATTTATCTAGCACCCCTCAAACTTCCCTGAACAATAATGTAATGGACTTACAGACACAAATGTGCAAACTGATTATCACCACTCCTGTCTCCTGTCTTGATTTCAACTATTCCTCATTTCAAGATATATCTTAAATGTTCCTCCCTGAACATTAACACTCTCTATTGCCTAATAGTTCTCTCTAACAAACAGAGCATTGATGAATCCATCATCCTCTTAGGAACCCTTTCTCCCAGTTTGTTCTTTTCACTGTATGCTGATTTCAACCTGGCCAACAACTGTCATGCCCAAGATCCATCGTTTGTTGCCCTCCTACATGACCTCTCGGGTACTCGGACACTCTTTACCTGATTGCAAGAAACTTCAAGGCCCACTCATGATAATAACTCAATAGCTATTATCACCTGTTGTTATAACTCTTCCACCTCGAATACAAATGTATCTGCATCATCTGCATGAACCCAGATTTTGTATCCGTTACAAAGTATAAGTCCTCCTTTCAGTCTATTTCATTCTGCCCCTCTTCCTCCTGCCCATAAGCATTTAATGCAGTCAGCAGTGATCTTGTCCCCCATTCTTCATAGTCCTTGCATACTGCCACTCCCTCCACACTCTGCACCTGGCCATGGACCACCCCTCCAATCCACACTATGAAAACTAAAATCCACACCACTTTCCCCCATCCATGAGTGATGGGAATCGAACACCACTGAGATTCTATTCAACTACAAATATTCTCTCTCCTTCCTCCCCTCTGACCGTGAACGTGCTGTATGCAAAAGGGCATCAACATGATTAAAACTGGATAAGGGAGATGAGAGACATTAATTGTTAAATAATATAACCAAAAGACCAAAAGCAGCAGACAAGGTCAAGCACAATGGATCTTAAAGTTCTTTGAAGTTAAGGTGGTGCAATAACTTCCAACACCCGCTGCTGTAGGATGTGCTATTACCAAAATGCAAAGAAACAAAATGGAAGGTGCACTCAAATAAAGTCAGTAACAAAAGTAATTTATAATTATCTTCTTCTTTATTCAAAGGGTATTCATGAAGCAAAGGCACAGCCAATGCGTTTCGTTCCCATTTGCCTTAAGAAACTTTGTCAGGGCGAGTTAATATTCCTTAAGGGCAGTATTCGTAAGTCAACCGAAAATGAGCCGGAAGTGACAGCGTGCTCACTAGGTCATGGTTCGTAACCTTGAAAGGGAAAATGCAGCCCTAGTGTGGAAGGTCACGAGTAGTTCCAGTTGGTGCGGTAAGTTCAGAATGTTGCAAATACTATTATAAGCCCCAAGTAGGAAACAATCCAAGAAGGACGGATCGTGGCGTCTTAGTTCTCGTTCTAAGACGACAGCCCGATGTAAATAGTCCAAGAATAGACGCCTCTTTCGCTGACGGTACTTGGAGCCGAGACCCTATCACAGGTGCGGCATCGCTTCTTCAACTTCTGACTTGGGTCATTACCTGACCCTTAGCGTATTATTTTACGTTAACCTGACACATACTATGAACTTCTGTTAAACTTGGACTATTTACATCGAGCTGTTGTCTTAGAACGAGAACTAAGACGCCACGATCCGTCCTTCTTGGATTGTTTCCTACTTGGGGCTTATAATAGTATTTGCAACATTCTGAACTTACCACACCAACTGGAACTACTCATGACCTTCCACACTAGGGCTGCATTTTCCCTTTCAAGGTTACGAACCATGACCTAGTGAGCACGCTGTCACTTCTGGCTAATTTTCGGTTGACTGCCCCTTAGGAATATTAACTTGCCCTGACGAAGTTCCTTAAGGCAAATAGGAACGAAACGCGTTGGCTGTGCCTTTGCTTCATGAATACCCTTTGAATAAAGAAGAAGATAATTATAAATTAATTGTTAAATGTTCAAGGCAAAACATTGTACACCAAAAAGGGAAAAGTAATGTAATGTCTCAGGGCTTGGTTGGTAGGAACCTAGGTGTGATTTCAAGCTGACTACAAACAGCAGGGTTGTCTCACTGGTCAGCTTATGTACTGTTAGCCTGTTCTATGACCATGAGGTGTGCCCTCAAAGAAAGTATAGGCTCCCTGTCCATGCCCTATGTAAGTCACATAAAGTAGTGGTGGCAACCAACTGAGTTTTGTGAATCATTAGTATGACAAGGCCTTTTTCTCTGCCTCTACACATACTCTCATGTAAGGTTCTGCTGTTGGGTTATGTGAACCCCATATTTTGTGCTGGTATTCCATTTGTGTGTCGAGTGCATATGTATGCAGTGAGTATGTAGCATATGGTATGAAGACTCTGTATAGTGTCAGTCTGAGTGCTGATTCTTGTGAGGTCTAATTTGATAGCACCTGGTTTAGCCTGGTGCAAGATTGAGCACGAATACCTCTTCCCCAGACAGTGAAAGTGTATTCTATGTGGTCCTGTCACTGGAAAATGGAGTATCAGACACAGAACGGAAGGAGGGTTGAGAAAAATAATCCCTTAGAAATTCAATCAGTTCCTTGTTAGCAAAAGGCTGCAGATTACTTCTCCCTGAGTACTGTTATGTGGTGGATGGCATAGGTCGGTCGTAGGCTCTAGTTTCTGCTTTCAAGATGATGAGGTTTCTTGGCCAGGCCTGCCATTTTGTCTGTCACTGATTACTGCTTCAGGAAGGCTGATGACTTTCGGGTAAAAATATAACACTTCATTTTGTCCTTATTTAAGATGCATCTGCTTGAATCCAAAATACTTTTTACCTGCTTTAACCAATAATCATACTTTTAATGAAAATGAATTGGCATAGCGCCAAGAAACCTATCTAGGTGAATGCTGCACTTTATAAATGCCATAGCAGTAGGAATCATCACCTTGCACAAAGGATGTGTCTTAGGAGCTGCAAAACATTACTTTTGAAAGAGAACCAACTAACATCAGTTCTGAAACTGCAGACAATAGATCCACATCCCTTGACCGAAAAATATATATAAAAGTATAATGATATCCACTCCACTGTGTTCCAGTTCTAAGGTCTTCTTAACTGAGGGAGAGAATTCTCAGCATTGTGCATGGACTGCTGTGTGACCAGCGCTGGCATATGCATGACAGCCAGTCTCCTGAGATGAGATCACCAGAAGTTCGCACTTTCTGCTTCAATAGCCGAGGCTCTGCCTAAACTTAGAAGCCCATTCGCCTGTTGAGAGAGGGAATGAGTGTGCCTCACCCTGCAGGAAGAGGGATCCTTTAGGAGAGAGGCTGAGTGTGTTCCAGTGTGAGGAACAACTACGGACAGTGAACTGCTACAAGGGAGCAAATTCATGAGCAGGAGTGAAAACCCGAGTCCAGCAGCCTCCCTGAGCTATTCTTGCCATGAACTGCACTAAGATTTTGAAGTTGCCAAGCAACATGTAATTGGCATCCTCCTGTGTGCCCGGGAGACTGACGCTTATGACAATGTCAGAGATTCTTTCTCGTCAAAGAAGTAAGAGCCTTATCAGCCAGGAGACTGCAACAGTCATGCACCAACCTACTGACAACCGGCACAGAGGCTGCAAACGTTATCCAAGGATACCTTATCCAAGAATACGACCATCTACACTTTGAGTATTTGGAGTGAACTGCACCTGTGCCCAGTCAGTGCCTAGCCGATAAACACCACTAGGAAACTGCTTTAGTGGGGCAAGGGTTACCAAAAGGGTGTATTGCCTCACTGAATTTTAGAAACAGGATTTCAAGGCTCTGTCTGTTGTTTGACTGTTGTTTCCTGAGCGCTTGTGCTCCACATTACCTCACTCACAAAGCTTTGACCACTTGTCCTTGCTACCCTGGGAGGCTTTGCAAAAAACACCCCTGGTAACTAACATTTTAGATTACCAGAATTATAAATAGAAATAGATTAATCCCTCTGTTTCCCAAAGGCTCCATATATGGACCCTCCCTTCCCCAAAAAGGGTGTCAGGGGCACGCTGGAAGTTGTAAATAGTGAATACTGTGAATATCAGGAAGCAGGGGAATCAAAAAGGGGGTTTAACTCCAATGCAGTAGTAAAGCTTTGGACTTTGGAACAAAAAGAAGAGTAAGAAACCTACTGGTATCTGATAGGTGGAAACAGAATATCTGAACATTTCTTTAATGGGACCCTACATTTTCCGCTGTGATATGACGACAATAGTAATTCCCGTGACAGATTCTACTCTAACACACTACTGCAAGATAGGATTTAAAAATCGTTCCACAAAACAGATGAGTTTCCATTACCTCCCAACACGCCCCATTTCATGAGCAGTTTAGAGTATGAAACTGCTCAGCCAATCAGATGTATTCGGATAATATATCATTCTGATTGTGTGGTTGAATTTCAAAGTGATATACAGTCGGACAGAAAGGCGTTGTTCAAAAATGTAACTGTTTCCTCTCAGTACTGAGGTACATTACAAGAATTGTTTTTTAAATCCATTTATTGCACCTCAGACTAAAAGTAAAAGCAGACCAAAGAGTGAATGCACTTCCACTGTATAAATAACTCACATGTGTTCAAAAAATACCCAAAATAATGTGCCGATATATATGCTACAGTACCCTCAGTTATAGAGCTGTCAGGGTATTGCAACTCACTGAGGGGTTCAGTGACCATATACCAAGCCATGAGAGCACGAGCCATTATAAGCTTAAGATAGTGCAGTGAAAATATATTGTGCAGAACACACATGACAGCCTTGGCAGAAATCGACTGTTGCTCTTTAGTCAGATTTCTTTTTGTGAAGTTGTTAGACTGGAGAAGTAGCCATGGGGTTCTTCTCAGGAGAGTGAGCTCCTCACACTAGCTTCAGACGTGCATCTCTTAGCTAAAGAAGACATAAATGCTACATAGACCATGTGCTGAGTCAACCCTTGGTGTCTATGTAATGAGGACTCTGATTGCTTGTGCAGCAATAAGGAAGGTAGGTGGATCTGGCTTTAAATAATTACTAATAATGTGATAAACATTTCCTCTGAGGTCTTATCTGACATAACAACATTTACCTGGGCAAAAGCATTCTGCAGAGGATTCCTCTTTGATGGGCTTGGGCAACCCTGCATGTTTCCGTCCTTCAGATGGTCCCTGTATTTAGTGAAATGTGTAGAACAAACATGCAGATCATGTGCATTATTATTAGATAGGAATGTTATCAAATCCACACATAACTCTTCCCTGTTTACTTGTTTGGTTGTGTAAATGGTCAACATTATAACCCACAGCGTTGAGGTCCTTGTGTTTCCTTTAGTGCGTGGTAATGCTACCACTTGGAAGACATTGCAAAATTTCAGGATTGGGAGACCATGCAATGCTTCTAGAGTGGGAGAATTTACAAGGTATTCAGGGCGCTAGAATTCACAAGGCTTCCAGGGGGAGAGAACCAGTAAAGATTTTAAATTAAGAGAATTTGAAAGGTTTTAGATTGGGAGATGTTATAAAGTTTAAGATTTAAAGAATGTGCAAGGCTTTCTGACTGAGAGAGTCTATGAGGTTTTCTGAATGGCAGCTCTTGTAAGGCTTCCAGAATGGTAGAAATTTGCAGGTTTTTGGATTGGGAGAATTTGCTAAACTTTCAGAAAGGGAGAACTTGTGAGGCTTTTAGATTGGCAGAACTTGTAATGCTTCCAGATTGTGAAAATTTAAAAGGATTCAGATTGTGAGAACTTAAAAGGATTCAGATTGGGAGAACTTGCAAGACTTTCACATTGAGAGAACTCGCAAGGCTTTCACATTGGGAGTGTTTGCAAGGTTTTCCAACTGGCACAGCAAATATGGCTCCTAAATTGAAAGGATATCATTAGGTCCATCAATTGAGCCATTGTTTGATTAGTAGGAAGTTGAACAATTTCATCGTGTGCAGTGACCATTTATTTAAAGTTTGAACTGATTCTGTGATGTAATCTTTTGTGCCAACCTACTTGGGGCTTCCTTGATTCATTTTTTAAGTGGCAATGGCTCAGGTGTGTCAATGGCTGCCACATTGGAATATAGGTGTCGAGAAACAGGTTAATAATTGTAGGGACTTCAAGGCTATGTGCAGTGAGTTCCCTCAGCTATGTTCCCTCCATCAAATGCAGACCATGAGAAACTTCCATCTGATATGAAAAAGGAATGTTTATCTTTAATTGGAAGAAGTGTGACACAGGAAGAAGGGTGAGGCCACTAGCATTATGGGCACAAGATTGCTAATTCTCCAAACCAGAGTGTAGACCGTGTGTCTGCCTAGTTCTCAAAGGGTCAAGACAAGTAATATGAACTGGGTAAATTATGATTAAGTCTCCAAGGTTTCCTTTTTTACTGATTTCTACCGATAAATATAGACACACCCTTCTATATTTCTGTCTATTTCAATTTTAAATGCAAATTGTCTCAAATGACTGTATTGTACTGTAAATGGCTAAACCCCACTGGCTATTCAAGTACATGTAAACATTTGTTGATTAAATAAATGTGTACATATACCCATTGCAGATTCATTTTTTTACACTAAGCGCAAAATACATATGGATAAATACAAAATTGAAATGTGAAAAACAAAATTACCATATAATCAGGAGCAAATTCTATTACTTAGCAGAACTTGCATTCATGAATACAAGCCACTCCAACTACCCCAATTACCCCAAGCATCTTCTAACATTAAACTACAACACACTGCTCCATTCACTGAACTTGCAAGCAATCACAAGTGCACATCTCCTTGAAGGTATTACATTCTAACATTTTATATAGCCTTCCTGAACACAGAACATTGACATTCAACGTCACTTCAAATCTCGATGAGAATTGCCCAATCACACCTTCCTCATAACGAACATGAAGGCACAAACGAGAAATAACAACTTCCATCATTATGACATCTTCCCTCTTCATCATGCTCATAATATGAAGATGTGCGTGCCAGACTAATTTGCTTGTGCTAAGCAAAAAGATCTTGTTTTGTTTCCCACACAGTGAGTTTGATGAGATTGTCATTCACTTGGTGTAGCTGATTATCAAGTCCAAGAACAATCATTGGTGTAGGGTTTTTTAAGGACTATGAGTTTTTTGGAGGACCAGAGATGGTAGCTCTTATGATTCAGCTATCACACCCATACCTACCTACCCATAGTATTTGCTCATGTCTTTGCACACAGTCCACACAAATATGACTTCCCCACCATACCTCTTTCTTGCTAATTCAAGTGGTGGCATATGAATGTGTTTGTGTTAGATTCTTAGGGCCTATTTTATGAGGTTTTGACATAGGGCAGTGCTGCAAGAAATCTTGCAAAGCTGCCCTATATCAAAACAAAAGAGCAAGAATGCACTGTATCTATGAGATACGGTGCCTTCCTGTCCTTTTCCCCAGTGCTAGCTCACAATGGGCTGCCATGAGCCAACACAGGCATCCTTGGGTGCCTGCGTTTTAGGGGTGATGGTTTTAGAGCAGGAAGGACACCTTCCTGCACAAAAACAATCAGTTTAGGTAATTTCTTCTTTCTGTGTGTGCTGCAGAATGCAACACACATAGAAACGGAAAAATCGAGGAGAAATGAAAAATGTCTCTTTGTTGGGCCTCCCTAACGCCACACCAGGGGTTGTAATAGATTTTGACTCATTCCCAGGTTTTACGATTTCTCCAACAGTGTTGCGTGGGACCATACACAGCAACACCCATGGAATGCCTCTTTCATGCAGTGTTCTGCCGGTGTAAAAGTGCTCATAAATGAAGCCCTTAGTTTGTGTTATTTATTGATGTGACAGCATCAACATAATAACACAAAGTATTCTCATAGGGGCCAGACATGCTAAACATTTTTCAGCTCGCAAATGTCACAATTCTCAGAATTAGGACTTTTGTGACGTGAAAAAAGCATATTAAATGTACAAAGCCCTATTTGCGATTCAGTAAGCTATTACCAAATCGCAAATTGGGTTTGCGAGTCGCTATTAGAAAGGGGCCTGCCAAGAGCGTCCCTTTCTAATAATGAGACACAGGGGCATTTATGCAGTTAGAGACTTGCACAATCAAATGGTTGTACATCTGGCCACTAGAGTCCTACCTAGAGGTTTCAGTCATCCTCAAGACTATGACAGCCAAGTGTCCTTTCTGTTTATTTGCATGAGGTATTTCTATTTCATTTTAGTGTTTGTCAAATATTATCATACTGGCCCAGTCTTTCATGGTTTTGACCAGGGCTTGTAAGTTTATGTAAGCTTAGCTTGCATTATGTTGACTAAGCAATCTATTTCTACCTGGATGTGGATGACAGACCTGTGCGATATTTATGTTTTCAGAATATTTTGTTGAACCAAGCCCTTGAACCTCAGCCTCTGCTAACACTTTCACAATTGTCCGGAACATAAGCTAATGTTTAGCTGTACATTTAGGTTTAAAGTATTTTATTGCAGTAGGAAAAGAAAGAGGGACAACATTACAGACAAATAACCACAGGTGACCCCCAAATCAGTGCGTACAATGCAATAGATGCGTGAAGGCAGTTTGTTCAGTGCGATGGGCACGGTCGTGCCAAAGTCTCATGGCTAGCGCACCTGTGGGTGGGAACAAAACAAAAGGCAGGAAAAAGACAAACTCCCCCCTCCCCCCGACCAACTACCCCCCCACCCCCCAACTCCCCCCCCCACCCCCTGTACTGTGCCGTCAACCTTCCGCCTTCTCACTGTGGCAGCATGGTATCCATCCCTCCCTCCAACTGCCTACTTGGCCAGCTCAGGCTGACGGATCTGGCGGCGGCGTCAGCCGTAACAATCTGAGATATCTAGGGCAAGTGATTTCCTTGAACTCCGATCTTAACAATGTGTGAAATGGCGCCCACAGCTCTTCAAAAGTGTTCACCTCCCCCGCCACCACCAGGGAAAGCTTTTCCATGCCTAGGACATGCCACAATCTATGTAGCCAGCCAACAACAGTAGGAGGCGTGGTAGTGCGCCAGTGTATGAGTATGTTCTGTACTGCCGATCCCAGGGCTATAGCTATCTGTCTACATCTCTTAGACCTTAGTGGGTACATTAAACCATTTGGTAAGCCTAGTAGAACATAGGCGGGGAAGCGGGGTAATTCAATCTCAAAGCACTGGTCAATCTCATTAAGTACCTCCTCCCAGTAAGGAGTCAGCAGGGGACAGTCCCATAGTATGTGAGTGAGTGTGCCAGTCTGGCCGCAGTTGCGCCAGCATGTCTTGGGTAGTGAGTGGTCCATTTCATGTAGTTTCTCGGGGGTGCGATACCAATAAGTCGTCATTTTTGTGAAAGTCTCCGTGAGCCCAGGGTGGTAGGCAGAGTGTCACGCCCGGTAAGAAATGTGGTCCCATTCAGTGTGGCTCAATGCCCGTCAAAGTTCTCGTTCCCACCGCTCCCTCCCGGGGTTGTAGATGTGAAAGGGGGGAGGTTGCAACATCTTGTAAAGGTCAGAAATAAGCTTGGCGTCCGATGAGCGAGTTACCAGCCAACGCTCATATGCTGTGAGCTTCCGGTCCGCCGATGCTCGCACCTGCGGCTGTAGCGCCCAGTGGCGCGCCTGCATATATCGCATGCGCTCCGTCTCGGGAAGGCCGTAGTCCCGCCGCAAGTCCTGGAAGGAAACCGCACCCTCCGGGCCATACATATGAAACAAGGCGGAGCAGCGGGCCGCTCGCCAGAGTTTGTAGGCTCCCGACTCCATACCTGGGCCAAAGTCCGGGTTACCAACTATTGGCATGAAAGGAGAGGGAAAAGTGGTGAGGTCATGCTTGGTGGACACGGAGTCCCCCACACGGAGCGGGACCCGTGTTACAAAGGACGCATAGAGGTTGGGGGGGCGGTGGGCCCTCCACAGGAAGGGCACCTCCTGCAACGTCCTGCCCGCCACCGCCTGATCCTGAAACAACCAGTGCTTGTCCGATTCCCACCGGCTCCATTCCACTAAGTAGCGCAGTTGAGCAGCTTGAAAGTACTTATGCAGGTCCGGTATTCCAAGGCCACCAGATTCAGGCGCCAGTGTGGCTATGGTTCTCTTGATCCTAGGCTTACGGCCCTGCCACACAAAGCGTGTGATAGCAGACTGAGTCTGCGCTAGCCATCATTTGGGGGGTTGCAGCGGGAGAGCTCGAAATAGGTACAGGACTTGCGGCAGGAGGGTCATCTTCACCGCGGCCACTCTTCCCAGCAACGACAACGTGCCCCTGTCCCAGCGGGCCAGTTCCTCCCTGATCTTCGTACTTAAAGCTGTATAGTTGGCCGTGACCATAGCAGGGAGAGAGGGAGCTAGAAGAATCCCCAGATAGGGCACCTGGTCCTTAGACCAGCTCAGAGGAAAGAGCCTCTGTAAGTCAGTCCTGGTGGTGCCGGACAGCGAAATGTCAAGGGCCGCCGACTTCCCAAGGTTTACCCTGAAGCCGGCTACGGTCGCAAAGGTTTCCAGTTCTGCGATACACGCAGGCAATGACCTCCTAGGATCATCGAGCGTCAATATTACGTCATTCGCGTAGAGACTAAGGGCATGATGGAACTCCCCCATACGGACACCTATGACGTTGGGGTTCTGGCGAACTCTTTGTGCGAACGGCTCCATATAAAGAGCAAAAAGCAAAGGTGACAGTGGGCACCCTTGTTTGGTGCCTCTCTCTATTGGGAAGTGCTGAGAGCTGCACCCGTTCACCCTCACTACCGCGGATGGGAATCGATAGCAATTGAGCACCAGGTGCCTGGACTTCTCGCCTATGCCAAATTTGCCCAAGACCTTCTCCAAATAGGGCCAATGCACTCTATCAAACGCCTTCTCCGCGTCAATGGAAAGGAGCATGCGTTCCCCGGGTATCCGCGAGGCCTTCTCCAGTATATGGGTCACCCTCTTAGTGTTGTCGACAGTCTGCCGGCCCGGGACAAACCCGGCCTGATCCGGGTCAACCATACCCGGGAGGTGGAGTGCCAGACGTGCCGCCAGGATACTGGTGAAAATCTTCAGGTCTGTGTTCAAAAGTGAAATCGGTCGGTAGGACCCGCAAGCAGTCCGATCCTTGCCCGGTTTCGGAATCACCGATACCGTAGCCTGAAGGAATTCCGGGGGGATAGCGCCCGGTTCATAGAACGTGTTAAATAGGCGCGTCAACAATGGTGTGAGATCTTGACAAAAGGTCTTATAGAAGAGAGGGATAAAACCGTCAGGTCCCGGGGCCTTCCCGTTTTTGAGTCGGGAGATCGCCGTGACCACCTCCTCAATCCAAATCTCCCGCTCAAGATGTTGAGCCTGATCCGGCGCCAGGGACGGGAGCGACATCGACTCTAGATAGTCTGCTTCAGCTCGCGCCGAGGGGGGAACCCCGGCGTAGAGGTCAGCATAATAACCATGGAAAACGTCCGCGATCCGCCCATCCTCCGTGACCGTCCCTCCAGTGGGGACCGCTAGTTCCTTCACCCGGTGCTGCTGGTGCTGTACCCTGAGTTTGTGCGCCAGGAGCCGGCCGCATCTGTCTCCGCCGGTGTAGTACTTATGTTTCAGGCAAAGTACTGCGTACTCCGCTCTGTCCATATCAAGCGCGGACAGGAGTTTCCTGACGGCCTTCAGTTGCCTCCAGGCACGAGGGGCTCCCGTCCGTTGATGCACCTGCTCTAGCTCCCGCACCTGGCGGGTAAGTTCGTCCTCCTTAAGTTGGCGATTTTTGTTCTCCGCCGAGGAGATGGCAATAAACTCACCACGGAGCACAGCCTTCAAGGCGGCCCATTACGTCACACGGGTGGTGTCGTCGCTGTCATTAATACGTTGAAATTCCGCTATGGATTCACGGATCTGTTTCACCACCGATTGCTTGTGCAGCAGAGTGTCCCTGAGGCACCAGACCCCTCTCGAGGGAGACACCGGAGGCAGTCGGAAAGTGCCTTCCACCGGGGCATGATCCGAGAGAGATAGGACCCCCATGTCGGCGCTCGAGGCCAGTTCGTACATCGGGCCCGTCACCAAGAGATGATCTAATCTTGCATATGATTTGTGGGCGTGGGAATAATAGGAGTATGCGCGGGCCGCGGGGTGGAGGCGGCGCCACATGTCGTGCATATCAAGCTCCTCCAAACGGGTACGAACCGAGCCCGAAAGCTCTCCCGATTGTAGGCGCCTCTGCACTGACCTGTCCAAGGATGCATCAAAGACCACATTCAAGTCTCCCCCAATCACAATATGTCTGTCAGGAGTGGACGTCACGTCTTCTAGTGCCCTGTGCAGAAACTGGTCCTGATGATCATTGGGGCTATAGATGGAGCCTACAGTAAACACCAGACCACCTGCCTTGATTCTATATGCCAAGAGCCTCCCCTTCTGTTCCGCTACCTTTTGCAGGACCTCCTCCTTGAACCTCCTAGACATCATGAGCGCTACCCCTGCTGTCTTAGAAGCGCAGGAAGAGAAAAGCTGCGTGGGGAACTTTGGGGTCCGCAGCCTGTGACAGTCTTTAGCCAGCAGATGGGTCTCCTGCAGTAGACAAATGTCTGCCTGGGAGTCCTCCAGGAGGGACAGTACAGCCCGTCGTTTAACCGGGTTATTCAGCCCCTTCACATTCAAGGTAACAATCTTAAGGGCCATCAGTGAGGGGAACACCAGAAACGCTCACCAAGGCGGGCGAGGCCCACCGGACAAAACTCAAAGGCCACAGCAAGCGGCTCCAGAGCACAGTGAGAGCAAACCACCCCGCAGCACAGTACAGTCCCTGAACCCCCAACTGTGTGAACCCCCTTCCCTGGAACCCCCCACTCCCCCCTCCTCCCCCGCCTCCCAGTGAACCCCCAAACCCCAAACTCGCCCGCTCAACTCCCCTACCCACCCCCCTCTCCCCAAACGATTCGAAATACGTCATTGTCCCAGTCCGGTCCGTAGCGGACAAGGCAGTGGAAAGTCGTTCAAGTGGACGTCCAGCCACCACCACCAGCACCCCCGCCACCCCCACCCCCGGAACACCCGCACCGGCGATGAAGATAGGCTGCTGCAGACTCCCCCCGGAGTAAGTTCAGGCCGTCAAGGCCACATCGCCATTCGCCGTAGTCCTGGAGGCCTCCTGTATGGCGCTAGACATTTCTGCCCGAATTGTAGGTGAGTCAGGCCTCACGGACGGCGGGGATCGCCGCTCCCCAACCAGCTGCCAGCCATCACGTGTGCTCCGCCTGCGAAGAGGCGCCGGGGTGTCCGTGTCCGAGGCAGTGATTCCTAGCACCCCGCATACATCTTGGAGGGACTGGAGCTGGTGCAAAGTTCCATTCCATCGAAAAATCAGGCGGAAGGGATGCCCCCACGAGTACTGCGTGTCGTGTTCCCTTAGGAAGTCCGTAGCAATCTTAAAGGCCTTTCGTTTCTGCAGCGTTATCGCGGAAAGGTCCTGGTAGAGAGCCACCGGGTGGTCTCTGAAGCGGAAAGGCTGTTGCCGCCGCGCCTCACGGAGAATCCGCTCCTTCAAGGGGAAATCTGGTAAGAAGGCCAAAATGTCCGGAGGAGGCACCGAGGCCCTGCGAGGCCGGCCAACTCTGTGTGCTCTGTCGATCCAAATCGGGAAGTCTTCGGACTCTCCCAGTATCTCACGGAACAGGGCTCCTAAGTAGGCGGCCGCGTCTTCACCCTCATCGTTGGATGGAACTCCTCGGACCCTGATGTTGTTCCGCCTGGACCTGTTTTCAAGGTCCTCGGCATGGGCTTGTAGATCGATCTGTTGGTCCCTCAGCCTCAGGACCTCTTGTTGAAGGTGGGTGATTTCCTCGTCCCTGGAGTGGCCAGCCTCCTCCACAGTGTTCACTCGCTCTCCCAGGGAGTCCACCTCTCTTCGGACCTCCCGGACCTCCCCGGCTACCTCCTGCTTCAAGGCCTGAAAGTCCTCCCTCAAAGAGCTGAACAGGGACTCCAGGAATGATCTGGTCACCGGGGGTTCCCCACCTTCAGCGCCCCGTGAGCTAGTCGGAGGGCTCGGGGCGGGCTGGCTCCTGTCTTGCCTTGGAGCGCCTCGTCCAAGCATGTCCGGCAAAGTTCGATCGACCTTCCTCTGTCCTCTGGCATTCGACATCGCGGAGAGGCAGGGAGCACAAAAGCCCGCGGGCCGCGGTGAGGAGGTGCTACAGGCCGGGGCCGCGGTCCAGCAGTGGGTGGCAGGTCACACAGCCCTTGCCGATGCGGGGTCACTCCCAGTGAGGTGCCCTCGCATGCCTCGGATGAGGGTCGATGCAATCGCTCCGCACCCGTCCAAAATGGCCGCTCTTTCCGGCTCGGGGAACCAGCGCCGAACTGGCGTATTCTCCACTCCCTGACTTCGTGTCGCGCTGTCCGATGCGGAGGTCCGGGTCTACCAGTGCATCCGGGCCTTTACGAACAGTCTCTCCGGTGATCGTCCCCAACACCACATCCGATGATTCCGGCCAGGACCAGTTCCGGGGATCGTGGCAGTTGGTCCCCACTGGCCCACTCTAAGATCGCACAGCCGGGGACCAAGTTCGCAGATTGTGCGGGAGCCGGAGCCAGGGGCTGCGAAGGCGAGCGAGGGAGCCGGAGGGCCTGGCAGCGCCCAGCAGCGGTCAGAGGAGGGGCTTCGGGACGGGCCATGTGGTGCAGGCCCGCGGCCTTCCCGATCCCCGGGCTTGCGTAGTTGCTTCCTGTCGACTCCGCCTTCGCTTCCACTGGTGATGCAGCTCCGCTCCGCCGAGGAAGGCCGCCCCAGCACCCACCGGGGACAATTGCGGTATCGAGTCGTGCGCAATCTGTTGGTCCACTCCGTGCTACAGGCTCCCCTCGTCGGGATACCAAGGCCTCGTGGTCGGCGGCCTCTGGGCCACTCAGCAAGGCCCTCGGCGGCCACCGCCTCGGCTGGTTCTCTAGCGGCTCCGCCGCGGCGGCAGGGTAACTGAAGGCTGCGGACTGCTCCACACCACCACGGGGAGCACTGGGTACGTTTTCCGCTCGATCCGGGGGAGATCAGCGGTGTACAGCGGTGCCGAGTTTCCAGGGGCTCGGGAGCTCACGGCAAGTTCGTCCTCTCAGCCCGCCATCTTGGCCACGCCCCTAGCTGTACATTTAGAACTCTTTGAACAGGCACACCTTATTCCATCCGCCTCCCCGCTTCAATAACAGCTGAATGGGCAGAAGCCCAGATGTTTTATGAGGGCATTCCGTTATGGACTTTGAATTCTAAGGTCTAGTTAGTGCTATATGCATGCAAAGCTGTAGTGAGCTTGTGTTTATACAAATATATGTTTACAGAGTCTTATCTCCCTTCAGTCCTCATCCCACGAATTCTTGGTAATATACCTATCACAAAAAAGCTTATATTGCAGAAAGAAGGCAATAAACTAGGGCTGACCATAGTCCGACTCTTCTATCACAGAAAGGTATGTAGGGACAGACGCACTAAGCATTTTTACAGGTGCTAGTACTGTGATTCAGAGTTTTCTACTGAAAATAATTTTTCTTTTGAATGAGTTCCATTTTAGAAGTCAATAAACCTTTATTGACTTCTAAAATGCAATTGCGACCACATTCCAACTTGGTGTTTGAAAGTAGAGTGTTGAAGGTGTCCTTTCCAACAGATGAATTGGCATGATATGTATTATTGTTTTGCAAGGGAAATTCTGTCTCAGAACATTGAAAATGTTCAACCCCGAGTTGGCTCGGTAATGCAAAAGGGATACCCTCCTCTTTGGTAATAACAAAAAATATGTTTATTGGGATGGTAAGCAGTAGTCTAGGGGACGACTATCAACTCTCAAACAAACTTTTTATTTAACCGCTTAACCGCGGTGCAGGGGTTTAGCGGAGTGGGGGGGGGGCTGCGTCGGCTAACAGACGTGCACAGCACTTCGGAGGATGGCCGACGAAGACAGTGAAGGGGCTAAACGCAGCCCCATCTCCTTTCAGGACAATGAGTTGCAATAAAAAAATACTTTCTACTTTCCTTGTGATGGGCTAAGATTATCATGAGTAGCAATTTGTGAGCTACCGCATTGATATTCATGAGGCATTGGTGTATTACGACCCACGCTAATTGTGAATTTTATGAACCAACCTATTAGTTCATTTGAAACCTTAATTTCAGCTCGAGGCCATAGAAAACACAAGTAAACAATATTAAAACAATAATATTCAGAATTCTATATATAGATATATTAAATACATATATTAAAAGCAAATACACCTAAAAACAGTACCAAAACTGTCATGTGTACAGAGAAAAAGGGATCAAAATAACAAATTAAGAATGTACATTTTGTAGCATTTATGCACATTAACACAATAACACCAGGTATTTAACCTTTAGTGGTACTACATTTATCCCTGGCTTTCCACATTGTCAACCGATAGCGGGAGAGTGCAAAAACCAGTGGTTTACTAAGGTTGGTTTTTAATATCCTTAGGAAAAACTTATGCTCTCTATTCTCCAAATTCTGACAAAGTTGTAAAATCCAGCACTGCCTACTAGTTGAGTATGCTGGGCAGAAAAACAATACATATCTCCTTAAAAGCTCTAGACGCTGGGCACAGCTGTTCATCCTCCAGAGGCGATTAGGCTCATGTGGCAGTAAAAGTACAGAGAGGAAAGGTCCCATTGCAAAATAACAAGAACAAGCGCCTCGCTTGAGGGGCTCAATCTCATCCAGAAAATCTTCTCTAATGAATGAGCCTTTGACCAAAAGAAAGTTTAAAAAAACAAGGGGGCCCAGAGAAGTCAACAACAGTGGTCCCTAGAACAAGGATTAATTTCTTAAATGAAAATAGACTCAATAGCAACTATATTTTAGGGACATGTCCAGCCGGACAGAGCTCTAATTTTTACTTGATCAATAATATTAGACAGTTTTAACAAAACAATACATAAAGTGGGACACAAGCCTGTGTCCTAGTTAGCAATATACAAACAGGGAGGGAGGGTACCAACAGGGGGTTCAGGCACAGCTGACGGTTTGTTACACAAAGAAATGCACAATGACACAACAAAGCAACAAATCGCGGGTTACACCTTTACACTTTCAATGAACCATTGTTTTGACATGTATAAGGTCCTTTTTATGTGTCGACTGCGCTTCGATCCATCCATGAGGATATCTGGATCATCATCAGGACATGGGATACATGCCTATAATTGTATTAGCCTGTTTATTCTGAGGAGGGATAACATACAATTAGGGAAGTCACATCAAAAGTTAAAGGGTAAAGGAAACGCTTATTTGAGCGGACTCAGAGAACATACAGTTGAGGAGGTTGCATAAAAGGTTAAGAGGTAAAGGAAACGCTTATTTGAACGGACTCAGAGGGCTACATGCTTATGTGCATTTACAACAGCGTGTTGAACTACGGAGTGTTTTACAATTGGCAGTGAGTAGGAGGGGGGCAATTAGATACTGGTGCAAGAATAGAGAGAACATGCATCGAGAATAATCATGAGGCAACATAATCAGGTTGCATGGCATAGGTCAGGCGGTCAGGGTACGTTTGAGGGGGTGAAGTGTTCATGCAGCAACGGTCGCAAGGATTAAAGGAGTACGGCTACTGGTGCAATAGAGTATGCCGTGATGTATTTTGTGAAGGATTAAGCAAAAGTTGGCTCGTTGTAGAAAACCATTATCTGTGGCAAAAGGGATATGTTCTAGTTTGCAGTGGGCCTGAAGGTATTAGTCATAGTCGGTGATGAGAAGCCCGAAGAATTTTAACTAGGGCCAATGATACATTACGATAAAAACATTTAGATAGCACAATATTATGTTCACGCTATGATTTAATAAAAACAGCTAAATAGACTATGAATTGCACCCATAGTGGGTTAAAATCACAATGCAAACATTACATCCTCAATTGGTTCATACAACAATGCGACTATTGCGGCACAGTGAGAGGGTGCCAGGGAGACCAACTTGAGAAATATTCTTGGTCATAAAGGTCAATTGGTGACATAAGATGTAATTTCTTTTTAATTAACTGCGCAGTGTCAAGATGATACCAATAAGAGAAAGATTGGTCCAGGTCACTGATGAAAATTGATGACATAAGGTGCAAGTTACTTTTAAAACAACGGCGCAGTGTCAGATTGTGTGGAGGCAGAGAAGGAAAGGTCTTACCCAAAGATTAAGGGGTTATAGGTACGCTCATGGGCAGAAATTAAGGGGCTGTCCAGCCTAGGGAAGGTGTTCTAGGTATATAAGAAAGGAGTGTTAGGTGAAAGAATACCAGTGAACTTCCTAGTATGTCAGTTAAGCATTGGGGTGCTCACAAGAGTAGTATACAGGGCCGATTTCCAGGGCGCAATGGCGATGGTTTAATCAACGGTGTTCAAGCTGTAGGCTTGGATAGGGCAGGTGTGGAGGGAGCCTAGAAGGGGGTAAGAGGTAAAGACAATTGGTTGTTGGTTAGACCGTCACAAAGCGGGAGGCTCCGAGGCTGGAGCGGAGTAACCCCATAAGAAATGAATCCTTGTTCTAGGGACCACTGTTGTTTAAAATTTTTACCAAAAGAAAGGCATCAGTCAAAGAGCATTGCCCAGCTTTGGACTATATTAAGGACTCATGGTTCTGCCAATATGCTAATTTAATCTTACTCTTGGGAATTTACCTAGTCTCTCTCGGGGCGCTCCACAATGCTATTAACCCAATCTCTCCCATGGTGGCTTTAATGTACTTAATCCAGTGTATGTTACTAGAGCTCACCAGCCTGAGAATTTCTTCTAAACCATCTTGATAGGATCAGAATCTACGGTGGCCTAGATCCTTCTCCAAAAGAGGATGGAACGAAGATCTGTCTTTTCTGAAATAGGTCTCAACCCAAGATCAAGCCTGAGAGGCAGCAAGAAAATGTCCAGATGATGTCCAGATGACCCCACAGTTCCACCCCACACGTGGCCGTCCCCAGGGCTTGGTGGTAGTAAACCTGTAGTGCCGGCTGTGCCAATCAGAAAACAGACTTGTGGGTCAGCTTTGTAACTTCCAGGGAAGTTTATACACACCATATAAGGGATGCCCCATCATTCAGTCCTACTGGGAAGCAATAATGTGCAAAATCTCGCAGGTCACCGAGATAGAGACCCTCCAGGAACCAAAATGCAGTCTTATTATTATTTGGGAACCTACAGAGCTCAACCATTCGTACCAGGACTGGGTAACTCTCTGCCTGACAATATCAAAACCCAATATAGCTCTAAACTGGGGGTCCGGGCAGTCCCGAAACCTGCGGAAATGATGCCAAGATATGGATACTACAATTTTAATTGAGAAAGAACTATACGTCTATAGGGGTTGCCCCAAAAAGTGGACACACATCTGGGGGAAATGAAACGCACATCGTGGAAATATATTTGAGCCCCCCAAGAGGACACTGGATCTGATACTAGCGACTAAATAGAGTCTAAAATGGACAGATGGTAGGCTGTGTAACAAACCAATTGGGGATTGTGCTCTATTGATACTCTGATAACAAACATAATGACATTTGTAGAAGAATTGTGAGTGTGTGCAAATGTGTTGGCAGTATTAATTGTGTGATTTGATTACCAACATAACCATCTACAATTTTCTTATATGTTGCAAAATAAAATAAAAAGAATTATAAAAAAAGAAAGGCTTGTTTGGGAGAAATGAATAATAAAAGAGGTTTGAGATGACACAAGGGAGGGGTAGAAGAGGGAAGAGTCTAGAAAGGGTTACTTTAGGGATCATAGTAAGGGTAGAGTAGGGAAGAATATGGAAAGGGTTATTTTGGGGATCATAGTAGTCAGAGTGCGGAGGCACAGTTTCAGCTAAGGCATCCAAGTCAGGGTTTGAAAGAGGTTACAAGATTTATATATACTGCTTAGCTATTGATCATCCCCCTTTTAGTCAAGGCCCATAAAACCATACAGCCCGACAGATCCCTCCCTAGCTTTTCGTTCATGACATCAGTGCTTTTTGTAATGTGAATTTCTCCCCGCACAATGCTTTGCTCATGCTTTTTCAATGCATTCCATCAATACCTGAGCTATGTTTCAGGTTGTCACCCATCGCAACTAAGCAAAGCTGCCCCACTGGCAAAAGATCCATGCCACTGCAGACAAACGAGAAATCACAAACGCCACCAACTACGCACACAGGTGCCAGTTCCTAAGGTAATGAAGCACTACAAAATCAAATAAAAAAAGATGTGTCCACAGATAGGAGCCTACACGTGTTTTCCCTGCAACCCGTTTCCCTTGAAATAAAGGACTCTTGTGAGGAGGTATATAGCAATGAGGGTTGCAGTGATATGCCCAGGAAACTGTGGGCACCAACCTACTCATTCAGTTCATGTCATGTGAGTCGGTGGAAGTGTGTGTGCGTGAACGTGTGGTGACACGCTCACACACACACTTCCACCGACTCACTCAAAGTGCAACAGTCCTGTGCTTTTCAATGTTTCATTAACACCTCTACTCCCAACCTTGCCCCCCTTCTGCTGGCATCCTTGATCTGACAGCGATGCTTTTGAGCAGCAAGGCTTCTGCCCCTGGGGTGAGTACGGGAAACCCTACTCTGTTCTATGCAATAACAAAAGCAATCATCCTCTGCAGCTACAAAGAACCCTGTGATGATGGAGTGGGTGCTTTAAGGAATGTATGACAGTACATCACCAACCGTTACAACACGCGCTCTTAGCACGCAGCCTCCTCATCGCAATGACTCTTACTTCGCACTTTTTTTCACCGCATGGCATTTCAACGCCAATGTTGTTTAGCCTATAGCAAATTCCATTAGGACGCATACCGAAAGATCGCACCCATTACAACGTGTAATGGTTTCTCGTTTTTGCTCGTAAACTCCCTGTAATGAGTTTGAAAGTGAACTAAACTCAGATAAGGGAAAAAAGGGCAAAATACTTCAAGCAACCGGTGTGATTAATTTGGAATCACTGAAGCCCCCACATTTATCTAAGGCGGTTTGACAGGATGACTGAAAAAAACACAAGCCGATTTTATTTCAGTGCAGCTAGCAGAACTGCTAAACTTTGTGACCTCTGGATTATGGTCTACCGGTCCCAAGAGATAAATGTTTATTTGTATAACTTTAGGACCACAAGAAGCCGACAAGCGGTACCAAAATAACAGTAGAAAAGCTGCAATGTAGTTGTCTCCTATACGGAACGTTTAGCAAAGCACAGATTTGTTCAGCAACCACACGACATTCTTATTTTTGAATTGAAATCTTTAAACGGCTCAACCAATCCATTTATCGCACACAAATGAATAATTAGTCAAAAAAAATAACCGCATTTCATGAATAGAAATCATTTGATAATTATGCAAATTGTAATTGCTCCTAAAATGTAACATCTGGTCTATTTGCTAATTGACATTAGAATAACTATACTGCATGTTTTGTTGACTAGTGTCTTTAAATACAGCGTTATATTTACCTCAAACCATCAACAGTAGCTATCCTTTTTGTGGGGTTTGGTTTAACAGAAGATATATACTCCAGTTTAATGCAAGTTAACCAACAAAATAAATACATGATATATCATTGCACATTCTGACAGAATAACACATCAATAAGTGATTAGAGTTTACTTGATGAGATGGGAGTGCGATAGCTCCGCAACGCCATGTCTACAGTTAACATTTAGTTTATGGATTTATTTCACATTTTTATATTGCACTTTGACAGCTGGACATGTATTAACGTGCTTTACCCAGAACTGAAGAGTTTTACATGAACATGGGTTAGGAATGAGGGGAGAAGAGCCAGGGAGGAAGGGGAGAGCAGGGAAAGGGGTGGAACCGATGGGAAAAAAAGAGAAGCAGCTGAATGGACAGTAAACAAAAATGTGATTACAGCCCCCTTTTAATTGCAATTTGCTCGTATTCGCCATGTGTGCATGAGGTGTGGTAATAACCCTTGTAACTAGCAATGTATATAATTTAGTGTTTTTTATTTTCTCTCAAGCTTTGCGAAGGGAATCAAGATTCGATATCTGTCCCTGATAAGCTTCCAATGCTTTATAGTCTTTCCACCCATCCATCATGAATCCATCCACCCATCCATCCACCCATCCACCATGCACCCACCTATCCACCCACCCATCCATCATGAATCCATCCACCCATCCATCCACCCATCCATCCACTAATCCACCCATCCATCCACTAATCCACCCATCCATCATGCATCCATGCACACATCCACCATGCTCCGATCCATCCACCCACCCATCCATCCACTAATCCACCCATGCATCGAACCATCCACCATCCACCCACCCATCCACCATGCATCCATCCATGCATCCATCCACCCATCCATCCATCAACCCCCATCCAGTACCCATCCATGCATCCATCCACCCATACACCCATCCATAGATCCATCCAGACACCCATCCATCCATCCATCCGCCATCATGCACCCATCCACACTTTTATCCATCCATCCATACATCCACCTACCCATACATTCATCCATGCATCCATCCACCCATCCATCCATCCAACCCCATCCAGCCACCCACACATCATGCATCCATCCACACTTGTATCCATCCATCCATATTTCCACCCACCCATACATCCATCCATGCACCCATCCACCCACACATCATGCACCCATCCATCCATCCATCCATCCATCCATCCATCCATCCATCCACCCACCCACCCACCACACACACATCATACGGTCTCAGCATCTCAGGTTTACGTAGCCAATTTGCACGAGGCCTGTAAAGCTGGTTGTCGAGGACAAAGAGTTGGAAGAAAAGGTGATAGCAGTGAGCCTTCATACGTGACAGTCTGCACTTTTTGTTTGCGATGCTCTGCTGACAAGGAAGAGGTGTCTCTCCCATTGCAGGTGACATCAAAAGCAGCTGAATAAAAAATGAAGTTAGGGAGCTTATTTTGCCGTGATACACATTTGCACGAGGCCTGTAAAGCTGCAATTAACATTGCAGCTTTACAGGACCACTATGGTAGTGGTGCATATAATTGCAGACCAAAATGAGAATCAACTTAAAATGCACATATGGAATATGACGACTGCACTGCTTTCATCCTTATGTAAATGCGCCAAGACGGTGACTTGCGCCTGCCTTCACTGTTCTGCGGGGTAATCGCACTGGCAGCATGTTTAGTTGTATTTCTCATACGTGGAAGTCTGTGAAAGGTTGCCTCCCGGTCCTAAGTTACAACTGAACGTTTAATAAGAAACTATGCACTAAACACTAATCAGTTCAAACAGACCAACACACTTCACTGCCCTTCATCTACATGTGTTCCCAATAAAGGGGGGTGATTAGGATGGCAGGCGGACTTAAGTTCGCCTGCCATGCTAGCGGTAACAGGACCACCTGCCAGCCATGCGGCGGTCTCAACACAACAATCATGATGCGACTGCTACCGCGGTGGCCGCATGAGGCATTTCAACATTGCGACGGGTGCAACACCCACCGCAATGATTAAATGCCATGTTGTGCATTGCCATGCACAACGTGGCAGGCACCGCGTGGTGCCTGCCACCTTGTGCATCGGAATAGGGGCCCACAACGGGCCCCCAAAGTAGATTCCTGCCAGCATTTCCATGGCGGCATCACCACCATAGAAAGGCCTTGAAAGCCACAAATCCTAATATGGATGGCGGTGCATGCTAGGCACCGCCATCATATTGTGGCTCAAGTAGGCCAAGCCAGCAATCGGAACGATTGCCGACTGGTGGAAAAGCGGTGGACGCACTTTGCATCTGCCTCGATACCCCCGCCATTATAATAGGGCGGGGTACATCGGGTTGTGATCTGGCCGCCATCCTATTCAATCCCATAGTGTTTTAAGTTTATATCAACGTGGTAGCACAGTGGAAATGCATTTAACACACTTGGACAATAAAATGAGCTTCCAATCCCTTAGGCACGCCGCCCCTCCCTCCTTCAGATTGTGTCCCTCCTCTTTGCCCTAGGCCACCATTTTTTACAAGTGGTTTCTGAACATAAATAAACAGGGAAAGAATAGCCTGAGTCAGAGGATGCAGCTGATGGAGAGACAGATGGACGTGGATTTCCACACAGCACCCAACAAGGGCACAGAGTTACAAGACGGGTCATTTCAGTGAGATGGGGGAGAAGGCTCGGACAACGTGAGAGGGGGCGGGGGAGAGAAGACAAAGACAACAGGAGGGGGGTGGGAAGGGGTGAGAAGGCACAGACAACGGGAGGCGGGCAGGCGGGGGTAGAGGAAAAGGCACAGACAACAGGAGGGTGGGCAGTGGTGTGAGAAGTCACGAACAACAGGAGAGAGGGCGGGGAGGGGAAAAGAAGGCGAGGGAGGGGGGAGGAAAGAAGGCACCATAGCATTTTGGGCCTGCAGTAGGAGAACCTCATTAAAGAAAATACTGCTCACAGACTAAATAACAGCACCATATAACAACCGAAGTAAAGGGGCCAGGCGCCATGGGAGGTGACAAATGAAGAGGAGGCGGTACTAAGGAGGGACTAACAAGCCTATTGGTGAATCAAAAGGTAGCATTTAGGATGGACAATGAAAAAAGCCAATGGCAAATGTGGGCAGAGAGTGGGCGGGGCTTCTATTCCCTACTCCTCTACGATAAGTCTTGCAGAGCAGCGCATGCGCGCTGGCTCTAGGCTCGACCTAAAAAGTTATGCTAGGCTGTTTTGGATAGCACCCCGCAGCTGATCCATAGTAGTCTGCCGACAATTATACTCTCCCTCCATTCTCTGTTCTCCGTGCATTTGTGTTTGGTTCTCCTGACTTCTTACAAGGCGTGTGCGCGAGCACGGCATGATGGCAGGGGGAGGTCTCTCCGGTCTATGATGGGGCACCATCATTTGCTCCTATTAGTAATTAGGCTGGTTCGTGAAATTCTTTACATGGTGCAAAAATCCCAATCACAAAATCTGATTCTTACTATATCTGGACCTTAGTTCATTAGATCTGTGTCAATGGGTCTGCAGTTTTAGTAATGCTCGTAACGGGCTTTGTTGGGTTCAACACTATTACAAGGACTTCTTTTTTACATGAGCAGGACAGTTTGTAAGAGCCTCCTCTTGCCCAACATTATGAAAATCCAAGGTTGCCAAAGAAGGTATCAATGCACATTGTTGCCTTGTGAGGAGGTTTTTGTCTTAAGTTTGAAAGGTCATTATGTGACGAGGTTAGTAGTGCCTCCAAGGCAGAGGCACTGAAATTATGTGATTCTACAACCACAGTGTTTTCCACTCAATTATGGATTTGACACATTTGTTTCATAAACCATCAGGGCCATCATTGCCGAAGGGCGTCTTGTCACTTAATGCACTTTAGCTAGTACAGAGGTAAAGAAATTAGGGTCAATTGGACAGTCAGGTCTTAAGATGTCTTCTTAATTAGTGCAATAGATGCAGTAACAACTGGTACAGTGGTGTTAACATCCCACTGCACCCCAGCTATGATTATTTACTGCCCAACTGGGTACAATGTGTGCTCATTTTATTTGCTTGTACTAGGGCCCATGGCACCCTAGCTATGCCACTGTGTTCCTCCAAGGTTAATGGGAAGTGTCGCATATGGTAATTGACAGTTGGTTAAAGCATGAAAATGTTAGCTATGTGGCACACTATGCAAGGGGTTTCATTAGTAGAAGGGATTTTGGTATTGATATGATTTGTGGAAGGATAAATTCATTTTACAAATGGAGATAACCTCTGTCTGGAATTCAGACTGCCGCAAGTCTATGGAAAGCATGGTTAGTGGTTCAGTATGTCACTGACTTGGCCATTATTCTGGAAACTGCGATTTGATGTATAAACTGTGCCAGAATGTGATTATTTGGAGGCTTGATACAATCTCAGTAAATGTATTGTATTTATCTAAGGTCTTTTTTAAGTGTGGCATTAGATAAGACCTTTTGATTTTACTAACATTATATGTGTAATACACTTATTTACATAGGTATTGGGAGAGCCCTCCTCATTGATTGTTTTTTTGTTGTGTGATTCACATTTTTCATCCACCCATTACAGCATACAGCATGGGTGCAATGGGTCAGTCCGCTATAGCCATTGGAAAACTTCAGTGTGAGTGGGGGGATTCAGCTCTTTTGCAAGGAGCTCATTTACAAGCCAATTATTTCTCTTCATTCCTCTATGGCAATGGGTGCTTTTGAGAAAAGAAAATATTTTAGCTTTTAGCCCATGTTTTTCTTTTTAGAGGGCATGGCGGTTTCCCCAACAAAGTTTTGGAAAAACTATGGTAAAATAAAACAAGCAATGGCAAGGCGAAATGTTTGTTCCAAACGTAAATAGTTTTATTTATGAAAACACAACATAATAAAATATTTATGTTATGTTATGTTAGGAATTTGTAGAGCGCATGTCTGCCCGAGGACTTCCTAGCGCTAAAAGTAATGTTTATAGGCTCTATCCATAAGGTGTCTACAAGGGGAACAGGAACGTTTTGAGATGTTTCCTGAAAACGGTTTCGTTGGGTAGAATTCCTTTTTTATATGGGGGGCATTCCACATCTTTGGTATCAGGTGGGAAAATGATCCGCCCCCCCTCCACCTGGCTCTCATTGTCCTGAGAAGCTGTTGCTGGGCTGATCTTAGATGCCTGGCCAAGATATACCTGACATCATTTGTTTCAGTTTTTTGGGCCTTTTTTGTTAACAGCTTAGGCATAGGGACTTAAAACCTTATTCTTGTTTCAATAGGGAGCCAGTGTAGCTGTTTCACTGCTTCTTTAGTCAAAGTGCGTTTGGGGATTTTTAGAAGGAGTCCTGCTGCCGAATTTTAAACTACCTGTAGTCTCTTTGCCACATATTTAGGCGCCACATAAAGTGAGTTTCTATAGTCTGAGCGCAAGATTATAAGAGACTGGATGACCGTTCTTTCAGATGTTCCGGGATCACTTCAATAATCTTTCTTACTATTTTAAGCAGAGAATAACATATTCCTGACAGTTTCCTGGATTGGCAATCCATTGTGAGTGAGTTCTCCATCCAGACCCCCAGGTTTTTATCACTAGTTTGAGTATAGGTGGGTTTCCTGCCACACCAGTTCAGACTTGGCCATATGCAAATCAGTCTGACCCCGTGCCCCATGGGAACAGTCCAGCCCGAACTGCCAAGCCATGTCTTCCCTGGACCGGAAACAAGCATCCTGGGACTGGTTTCTGGCTAATCAGCCGTCATCAGCCAGGCTAGCTTGAATCTAGTGGCAAAGTGAGCAAGGGACCCACGTCTGGGCATACCCTGCCAACTTAGGGCGAACAAAGCAAAACCAAAGGGGATGATGGACGGAGGATTGAACATTGCAAGAACTCACCCCCAGTCAACTGATCTAGGTTGAATCCATCATCATTCTTTAGCTCAGTCCGCCACCCCAGTTCAGACATGGACATATGCAAATCATTCTGACCCTGTGCCTCATGGGAACAGTCCATACCGAACTGCCAGGCCATGTCTTCCCTTGACCTTAAACACGCATCCTGGGACCAATGTCTGGCTAATCAGCCAGGTTAGCTTGAGTCCAGTGGCAAAGTGAGCAAGGGACCCCCGTCTGGGCATACCCTGCCAACTTAGGACGAACAAAGCAAAACCAAAGGGGATGATGGACAGAGTGTTGAACATTGCAAGCACTCACCCTCAGTCAACTGATCTGGGCTTAATCCATCATCATTCTTTAGCTCAATCTGCCATCCCAGTTCAGACATGGCCATATGCAAATCAGTCTGACCCTGTGCCTCATGGCAACTGTCCAGCCCGACCTGCCAAGCCATGTCTTCCCTGGACCGGAAACAAGCATCCTGGGACCAGTTTCTGGCTAATCAGCCGCCATCTGCCAGGCTAGCTTGAATCCAGTGGTAAAGTGAGCAAGGGACCCACATCTGGGCATACCCTGCCAACTTAGAGCAAACAAAGCAAAACAAAAGGGGATGAAGGATGGAGTGTTGAACATTGCAAGCACTCACCCCCAGTCAACTAATCTGGGTTTAATCCATCATTATTTTTTAGCTCACTCCGCCACCCCAGTTCAGACACGGCCTATGCAAATCAGTCTGACCCTGTGCCTCCTGGAAACAGTCCAGCCTGAACTGCTAAGCCATGTCTTCCCTGGACTGGAAACAAGCATCATGCGACAGGTTTCTGGCTAATCAGCCGTCATCGGCCAGGCTAGCTTGAATCCAGTGGCAAAGTGAGCAAGGGACCCACGTCCAAGCATACCCTGCGAACTTAGGGCGAACAAAGCAAAACCAAAGGGGATGATGGACGTAGTGTTGAGCATTGCAAGCACTTACCCCCAGTCAAATAATCTGGATTTAATCCATCATCATTCTTTAGCTAACTCCACCACCTCAGTTCAGACATGGCCAAATGCAAATCAGTCTGACCCTGTGCCTCATGGGAGCTGTCCAGCCCGAACTGCCAAGACATGTCTTCCCTGATTCAGAAACAAGCATCCTAGGACTGGTTTCTGGCTAATCACTTAGGCTAGCTTGAATCCAGTGGCAAAGTGAGCAAGGTACCCACGTCTGGGCATACTTTTGCCAACTTACGGGGAAAAAAGCAAAACCAAAGGGGATGATGGACGGAGTGATGAACATTGCAAGCACTCACCCCCAGTCAACTGATCTGGGTTTAATCCATCATCATTCTTCAGCGCGCTCCGCCACCCCAGTTCAGACATGGCCATATGCAAATCAGTCTCACCCTGTGCCTCATGGGAACAATCCAGCCTGAACTGCCAAGCCATGTCTTCCCTGGACTGGAAACAAGACTCCTGGGGCCGGTTTCTGGCTAATCAGCCGTCATCAGCCAGGCTAGCTTGAATTCAGTTGCAAAGTGAGCAAGGGACCCACGTCTGGGCCTACCCTGCCAACTTAGGGCAAACCAAGCAAAACCAAAGGGGATGATGAAAGGAGTGTTGGACATTGGAAGCGCTCCCCCCAGTCAACTGATCTGGGTTTAATCCATCATCATTCTTTAGCTCACTCTGCCATCTCAGTTCAGACATGGCCATATGCAAATCAGTCTGACCATGTGTCACATGGGAACAGTCCAGCCCGAACTGCCAAGCCATATCTTCCATGGACCAGAAACAAGCTTCCTGGGACTGGTTTCTGCCAATCAGCCGTCATCAGCCAGGCTAGCTTGATTCCAGTGGCAAAGTGAGAAAGGACCCACGTCTAGGCATACGTCTGGGCTACGTCTGAGCATACCCTGCCAACTTAGGGCGAACAAAGCAAAACCAATGGGAATGATGGACGGAGTGTTGAGCATTGCAAGCACTCACACCCAGTTCCCCATGCAGGCAGTGGCAATGAGGCACTGCACCCATCTGCAGAGGGATCTCTGAGGAGTGCTTGTTTTCAAGGGGAGCCTCATGTGTCCCACAGCCTGTGCAACAAGTCTTTGTGGTACAAAGTGAGTGAGCCTCTAAACTCACTGTCTGCCACCGCACCCTAGTGCAGCGCCTCAGCAACATCGGAATCCAGGAAAAGGCACTGGAGTGGATCATCTCCTTCCCCGCTGGAAGGACACAGAGAGTCTGCCTACCACCGTTCAGATCTGCAGCCACGGAAGTCATCTGCGGCGTTCCTCAGGGCTCCTCTCTCAGCCCCACCCTCTTCAACGTATACATGAGCCCCCTTGCGGCCATCGCACGCCAACACAACCTCAACATCATCTCCTACGCCGACGACACCCAGCTGATCCTCTCCCTGACCAACGACCCCGCCGCCGCCAGAACCAACCTCCACGAAGGGATGAAAGACGTAGCCGAGTGGATGACGACCAGCCGCCTGAAGCTGAACTCAGACAAGATGGAAGTCCTCATCCTGGGTTCCTCGCCCTCCGCCTGGGACGACTCCTGGTGGCCCCCCGCCCTGGGCACTGCACCCAAACCGACAGACCACGCACGCAACCTGGGCTTCATCTTGGACTCCTCCCTCTCCATGACCAGACAAGTCAACGCCGTCTCCGCGTCCTGTTTTAACATCCTGCGCATGTTACGGAAGATCTTCCGGTGGATCCCCACCGAGACCAGGAAGACGGTCACCCAGGCCCTCGTCACCAGCCGACTGGACTACGGCAACGCCCTCTACGCCGGAACCACCGCCAAGCTCCAGAAGAGACTCCAGCGGATCCAGAACGCCTCAGCCAGACTCATCCTCGACATCCCCCGAAGCAGCCACATCTCCGGACATCTGAGAGACCTGCACTGGCTCCCCGTCAACAAGAGAGTCACCTTCCACCTCCTCACCCACGCACACAAAGCTCTACACGACCAAGGCCCGAGCTACCTCAACAACCGCCTCAACTTCTACGCTCCCAAACGCCACCTCCGATCAACCTACCACGCCCTCGCCGCCGTCCCCCGCATCCAAAGAGCGACAACAGGAGGAAGGTCCTTCTCCTACCTGGCCGCCAAGACCTGGAACACCCTCCCGACCGACCTTCGCCTGACCCAAGACCACCTCTCCTTCAGGAAGAAACTCAAGACCTGGCTGTTCGAGCAGTAGCGGCACCCCCCCCCCCCAAGCGCCTTGAGACCCTCCGGGTAAGTAGTGCGCTCTATAAATGCCTTGATTGATTGATTGATTGAACTAATCCTTTGCACCTGTACCAGCATGTGTAACACAGCACAGATACAGAAGGAAAGAGTTCTCTCATTTGCATGGCTCCCCTTACAAATGACTGAATGCCCTATTGAGATTGCACTTGCTCTATATGTGCAAACACACAATCTGTATTACAGAAGGCGTCACACAGGCATCTACGACACCCTCTGAAATTCCAAAGTACACAGACGGAGTACAAACTAGTTGCATACAAAATGAAGCTCTAACTCAGAGAAATATTGGGTTGAATGAAATCATTTTGTATACTACAGGCACATAAAAAAGGCGTTGGGCACCTCGCTGGGGTATTAGAGCTCACCAAGATGTGGTGTCATGTGTGTTTTGGGTTTGTTTCATCAATCAGATGGAATTTACACCACTCAGTGCAGCGAGCAAGAGAACCAGGTTCTGGTCTGGACAAATCCAATCCACTTTAGGAAACTCAACAGATAGCAAACATGGGGATATACAAATCTGAGCTAAGGCTTCTAAACCAAAGTCTTGAATGAAAATGCTTCCACTGGTGCTATAAACCAGAGCTACGATGTGTAGACCCTTCTCTAAGTCTGTGCACTTTCAGTCACAATGCTGGGCCAGGTAGGCAGCCCTCGGCTAGTCTTTCTAGGCCTGTGGCACACCAGACCTTTACCAGCTAGCTTCAGAGGTTGTGAATGACTGAGTGAAACCCAGGAACATGAGTTGCAGCATACAGGAAGGCATCAGTGCACTGTCATTTACATGATACAGAAGGGGTATATTGAGAGGGAATGCAGACTGAGGGGTGGCTGGGGGGAGCTGAAATTATATAGGCCCAGTGAAAGGAATAGGCGAGAAGTTGGATAGCTGCAGAGGTAGGAGTCAGACTAAGAAGGGGGTCAGGGGATGAGTGGGAGTCAGGTTGAGTGTGGGCAATTCATGGGTGGACTCGTAGAGGGTCTGGTTGAGAGGACAAGCAAACATGTGTGATTTAGAATGAAAAAGGGCAGGTGGGAGGAATGGATAATGCCTAGTTCTGATATCAGTTAAATATCTGCTGCAGCACTCTGAGGAGGTCACTCTAAGGACCGATGTTGAGTGGTGGTTGAGTGCATACAGAATGATAAGAAGGCAGGAAGAAATGGCTTTTCATGAAAGTTAGGCAGACAGGAAGGAGGGGAATACTATGTGCATCATCATGCTGAAAAGTGGGGAAAAGAGGAAGGTAGGCTGTGAGGAGGGACAGAATTATAATAGGGTCGACAAAGTGGTGGCGAGACGGACACTGGGATGAGTAGGTCTGAATGAAGAAACGTAGTGGGAAACATTTGTCTGTAGTAAAGGGTTTAGCACAAGGATTCCGTAAAACACAGGTTTTCAGGCAAAGGTAATTGCATGTGAGGTAATACAGAGGTTTAGTTTATGCACATGAAAGGAATAAACAGCACGAATAACGATGTATATTAAGAAGAAGGAATCATGATTCACAGTAATTATTTTGTTGCACTGTGTAGACACTTATTATTGGAATAGATGATTGTAATGTATTAGCACATGTTTTGTTTTTTATAAATACAAGAACATCTATCAGTTTTATAACTTAGGTATGTTTCTATTGTCACATTACAGTGCCCCCTGATGAAGGGCGTATCCCGCCTGAAATGCATTGGGATAGAAATAAACACTGCTTGCAACGAACCCTGGCATCTGTCTTGTTTAAGCTAGAGGCCTGGATGGGCACAGTTTATACATAAGAAGCATGGAAAATTGCCATAAGAAACCCCATAAGTAGAGCCTTGATCTAGAAAGTGGATAAAGATGTTTGAAAAACGGACTATACCTGAAGTATGGAATAATTTGCAAAAATGGAATAAAATAAAGGATTACTTGTAGAAAATTGGAGCCGAGTAGGCACTTTCTTGCAGTGCACTTGGTTTGGGGCGCAATCTCGCCTCATCGTCACACATTTGCTCTTGAGAAGAGGCCAGTTCACAAGCGGATTAACCTTAAAATAAAGGGTGACAGGCTGAAAAGAACAGGCTGGGGGCAGATTGAGCAAGGGCACACTGATGGGAAGACTGTGAAAGGATATTCTGATTGGTCAGACTAGCATTAGGTGAAGGTGAGTATATTGATATGCTGAGATTGGGGGTGGTGGGCCCAGGCTAGGCAGATGAGGCAGGTTGAAAGTATGGGCAGGCTGAGAGGAGTTATGCTTCAAGGAAGAAGGATGAATCAGGGACAGTGTATCATGATTAAGGCTATACTCCCAGAGCAAAACATGCAAAGGCTCCATATCAGTGGCAATGGATCCCTGCCCTTCTCAAGTTAGGTTTCCATAGTACAACCCTTAGAAAAAGTGGATGGTTTTAAAAATGCACATTGGATTTTTCTTTCAATAAGAACAACTGCAGCAGTTATCTCCTAGTAGTACTGCCTTGGGCAATAATCAACAGGGTGAAAGTATGGGCAACAGCAAGACAAACGTTCATGTCAATTTAAAAACAAACAGATTATCAACGTGGATTGCTGAAACACGAGAAATGGTTATGTTATGTTATGTTATGATGTGTTATGGTGTGTTATGTTAATGGTACTTGATTACTGTTCACCTCCCTCAAAATGACATGTTATCAATATGGGTTGATGTATTTAGATTATTTAACTGAATTTGGTTCTGTTCACATAGCAATAATGTTTTGTTCTAGTGAGTGGTTTGTGTATGTATGATTGGCTGAACAGGAAGAGGTGAGGTAGCATGAGAAGTGGGTCAAATGGTTTATAAACTGCCACTCATCGTTTTGCCAATAAAGGCAGCTAATATGTAAGGCACTGTGGAGTATGTAAAGTAGTACTTCTGTAGTACTCTTATTTTATCTTACATGACTTTGTGAATTGGCCAACAAATATCAAAAATGAGAGTAAAATGAAAACATTTGGGGAATACCCATATACAGATAGTAGACGTAGAAAGAGTTCTATATTTTGGGCCAAACACAGGTAAGAGTGCATAAAATAATACTCCTGCAGTGCTACTGTTTGTTCTCTTACATCGTCTGTGAATCAAATACAAAGTCATCATTTGAATTTAAATATAAGGATCCTTCTTTGTACCTATCACGCACCCTGGGCTGAATATAGCAGCTCACTGGGATCATCCATGTCAAGCATGTGTCATGAGGTAGGTCTGGTTTTAGGGCCCTTAACTGAGACATATTGTGGTCCCTAGTTTTGATGTACTATGAAATTTTATGGAGCTATTAAAGCTTGCCGGGCGGAGACCACCCATCTGTGAGTGAGATTCAAGCCCATTGAGAGATTCACACAAATTGTGGAATTCTGTACCATCCTGCCAGCGATATTCACCCCTCCATTGAAAGATTGCCACTCATACTGAGACTTTGGGACACCTATATTTGAGATGTATGCCTAATGAGAGTTTCACACCGCTGGGGAGTGAAACTGCATCATCCTTCTGTGAGTGAGATGTTTGTCTAGTGACTGACAGACTCACACTGATTGAGAGTCAGTGCCACTCTTCTGTGAGTGAGATCCACACCTAGGGGGAGAGTCACAGTGATTAAAACTAGGTACCACTTGTTTACAATGGATATTTGTGCCCAATGAAAGCATCACACTGATAATGGGTAAGAATGAGTACCATTTTTCTATGCATCAGATTTCAACCTAGTGTGAGCTTCACTCTCTCAATGAATGAGACTCAATACCGCCCGTTTATGAGTGAGATAAACATCCAGTGAGAGTTTCAAACCCTTTGGGAGTGAGTTGCTGCACTCTCTTGTCTGATGAGATTCACACCCTGTGACAGTTTCACAGTTCAAGTTAGTAGGATTCTGTACCACCCTTTAGTGATTAATATTCACTCCTTGTGAGCGATTCACAATCATGAAGAGAGAGACTTAGCGCTATTCTATGAGTGAGATTTCCGCCCAGTGGGAAATCCACACTTTTAATGAGTGAGAGTCAATGCCACTGTTTTATGAGTGATGCGAACAAATGATGGACGGAATGCTGAATAAATCATACATTCACCCCCAGTCAAGAGATCAGAGTTAAATACATTGTTCTTTTGCTCACCATGCCACCCCAGTTTAGACCCAGCCATATGCAAATCAGTCTTGACCCTGTGCTTAATGGAAAGAGTCCAGACCGAATTGCCAAGCTAGGTCCTCCCTAGACCGGAAACAATTCAAAGGAGTGAGACCATATATCACCTTCCTGTGAGTGAGTTTTACTCCCACTGAGAGAGTAACACTACCTGTGAGTGAAACTCAATTTTATTTATTGTTCCATGTGTGAGATTTACACCCACACACAGGGATTCACACTTTCGACGACTGAGACAGAGTGCAAACGTTTTATAAGTGACATTAATGCACAGTGAGAGATTTACACTCATGGTTTGTGAAAATTCGTACCATCCTTTCATGAATGAGATCCATGCCACTGGTAAGGACTTGTCCAGTGAGACCAGTGGGGCTCAAGCACAGTCACAAAGGGGAAGATTAATGAAAGCATTTATGAGCACTTGAAATAGAACTATAGGAGTATTCCTTTATATACTGCTGCAGGCTTTTGTGATCTGGACACGCTCCCAATTAGTAGAGTGGCAAAATAGGGACAGTCCTTTCTATTTGTACTTCCCATTTTGTTCCCATTTTAGATGTATGGGGGTTAATTCACAATGGCATGTAAGAGTATGTGAAAGAGTACTACAGGAGTACTATTTTAGGTCCTGCAAAATGGTTTTGTGAAAAGGTCCCAAGGTGTCAAAGTAAATATTTTAACAAAGTAAGGCATTCCCTTATGCTTTCCAAAAGGGTGGGTGAAGTTGTGCCAATGAGCAAAGGGGCATATGGTGAGGGGTAACTTTGTCATGTGCTAAATTACCATCACACAGGATTCACAAGCAGTCACATCCTTAACCCATTCCGTGCTGGCATCGGCCAATGGCCGACGCGAGCACTACCTTCTGGGTGCTGCGCACGACCGTTGTCCGACGCCGCCCCACCCACTCCGTAGAACACTTGCCCCGCGGTGGAATGTCCGCTGCGGTAAATGGGTTAACCAATTTGCAAGTATTTACAGATTGCCATAAAACCATGGCCAACAATAAAGACAGCCTGAGTCCAGGTGAATAATCTTCAAGTACAATGGAGCAGAGTGTGACAAAAGCCAAAAAGCAGAGCCCTGATATGAAACCTGCCTGTCCACTTTTGAGGTATCTTAGATGGACAACAGAATAGGGGGAGCTCTCACACCTTCCATTTTCAAGAGCTGACCAGTCACTACTAGAGTGAAAGGGTTCATTAAAAAGCAAACAAGCAGTGTTTTAAGTTGGATGAAAAAGTAGAAGGGTCTGTAAAAGAGGACTGGCTGAAGGTGTAAATCGGAATCTTTTTAAGGCGCATGCCTTATGTAGTTAAGGGGTATATTCATGAAAGAGTTGCGCCGCCCTTGCACCACTCACTGGGGTGCAAGAGCGATGCAACTCTTAAGTTTGATTTATCAAGCCAGGCAAGGCCACCTTTATTGCACCTGCATGACTTGGTAAATCTAGAGTAAAGCAACGCAGTGCAATTCACTGCGTTGAATCACTCTGTCGCGATGAGGCATTCCATGAGTGGAGATTGGGTGTTCCCATGCATCCCGCCATGGAGTTTGGCACATTCCCAGAGATACCAACACTTGTAAACCTGAGAATGTGTCAAAACCCCCATGGAAGTCGTACCTAGGAGAAATGTCTTTGTTTATCCTCATTACGTCCTCTTTCTATGTGCCCTGCATTCTGCAGAACACATAGAAAGAGGCAATGCCTTAGAGGATTGATTTTGTGCTGGAAGGTGGCCCTTCCTGCACAAAAACAGTCCTGCTTACAATGCAGGCATCCTTTCACCATGGTGCAAGGTTGCCTGTGTTGGAGCTAGGCAGCCAAATGGGTGCCAGTGCAATAAAAGGACTGGAATGTGTTGTATTATGTTAAATCCAACACATTCATTCCCTTTCCCTTTCATGCAGCCCAGAGCAGCAAGGTGGCTGAAAGGTACATAAATATGCCGCTAAGTGTGTAGTTTAAAACATGCAAAAGAAAATCCTACTCTTTATACAACATGCCATCTGAACAGTATTTAAACCTTACTAAAGTCTGTGGAAGCAGCAGTGGCCCTCTTAGTGTCTCAGACTCACCCCCTGACAGCACTTTCTTCTACAGTTTCCCACTGATAAACACTTGCATCTTTCTCCCACTACCTCTTTCCCAAATCCTCCATTTACAGATCTCACAGTTTCCCACACATACGATTGGTACATAGGTGACAATCGCTCTGTGCGCTCGACAGCGAGGCTAAGGATTGGATGTGCATGTAGTATGCACGTTCTTTGTGACCCGCTGACAGGCACTGTGAGAAACTCGCACTGCCTTCTCAAAAATATTCTGAGCTTTCAACTGTGCCCCTTATAATCTCGGCCCAACAACCTGAACTTACTCAGACACCTGAGGTGACTCAGTGCAAATAATACACTATACAAGAATCCTATGTTGCATGAAAAAACTACAAGCACATACTGAAGAAATACAAACAGGGATTGCATCCCTGGCATGGTTTACAGTAAGGCTTTTTATACTTCTTTTAAAATTGATCCGTGTTTTTGCAAATACAGTTAAGGACATGAATACAGAGCCCAGATAGGGAGCTTCTTCGAAGCCAGTTTTTAGGTTTTACCTGCACAATTCTTGTGCTGTGTTGTAAAATATATTGTAGTTAATATATATTAAAAGTGGCTTCTCTTATCAGTTCCCAAGGCCAAAGTACTCATCCAAATCTGCTTTAGTGGGTGTATCTTTATTTCTTACATTAAGGCTGTACACCATGCATTGTTTACAGATACGTATCTTCCCCTGGCTGCTTGCATGTAAAAAACATATCTTCTACTAAAGCTATTCACTGTCCAGACTTCAGGGACTGATAAACTATAAGATAAGATCTCTTCCCAGGGAAAAGGCAAACAGCTTCTAGCAGTATGCGGGAATTCTTGCTTTTTTTTTACTTTGTTGTGAAAAGGAGATGCTGTAGCCTTAGACGGTTTGTGGCATTTCCTATCCTTGCCTCAGTACCTTTGTATGCATTATCAGGTCAAAGTTACCACTATGCAGGCAGTGACAATTTGTAGTTAAAAGGTGCTTAATTTAAATGGCACAGCAGGTGCAGTGGCACCTGGGCCAAAAGTTATCATAACTCCACAAAACATCAAGTATCACTATACTTTACTACTAAAAAGGCAGTCATAAGTGCAGTTATCTAGCAGACACTAGGGCTATGAATTCAATAGTGCAGCAATTGTAGTGGCACTGAGATCAAAAGCTCTAGGCACCCCACCAAACACCGATTATTGCTATATTTTACAACTAAACAGGCAGTCACCAGTGCAATTATCTATCAGGCACTAGGGTTATGATTTCAATGGTGCAGGAGGTGCAGTGACACCAGCCCCAAACATCGTCAGAACTCCTCTAAAACTTAGGGCCAGATGTAGGAGCCTTAATACCGGTCGGAAACGGCCGATTTCGGCCGTTTCCGACCGGTATTTGGCTTTTGAGATGTAGGGGGCATTTAATTTACAGAATCGGTATATTTACCGATTCGGTAAATATACAGAATCGGTAAAATACCGAATCGGTAAATTTACCGATTCTGTAAATCAAGATGTAGGTGGCACTGTAATCAGTGCCACAGGCCCTTACCGAATCGTTATTTACCATGGAATACTATTCCATGGTAAATAACGATTTCCAGTGTACATGCACATCTGTGCATGTACACCTGTGCCATGTGGCTCACAGACATGCCCTAAGGGCATGTCTGTGTGTCACATCGCACACAAGCCAGAAACAGGGGTGCAACAGGGTGTCAAAGTGACACCCTGTCACCCTTGCAAAATCGGTAATTTTACCGATTCTGTAATTACAGAATCGGTATTTGCCATTGATTCCTATGGGCTTCAAGGCCCATAGGAATCAATGGCAAATACAGAATCGGTATTTGCCATTGATTCCTATGGGCTTCAAGGCCCATAGGAATCAATGGCAATGGCAAATACAGAATCGGTATTTGCCATTGATTCCTATGGGCTTCAAGGCCCATAGGAATCAATGGCAAATACCGATTCTGTAATTACAGAATCGGTAATTACCGAATCTTACAGATTCGGTATTTTTACCGATTATTTTACCTACATAGCAATTACTGAATAGTGAATACCGAATCTGTAAAATTCGGTATTTACCATTTGGTAAATTGCTATTACCTACATCTAGGCCTTAATATTGGTAATTTTAATACTAAACAGGCAGTCACAATTGCAGTGACTTTCATTTAAAAGGGGCATAATTTGAATGGTGCAGCAGGTGCAGTGTCACTGGGGCCAAAAGCTCTAGGTGTCCCACTAAACACAGATTATTGCTAAATTTTACTACTGAACAACTCAGTCACAAGTCCAGTTATCTAGCAGGTTACAGGGTTATAATTTCAATGATGCAGCAGGTGCAATGACACCAGGACCAATGTTTTAGGCACACCATTAAACACCCAGTGTTGCACTGGAACCAAAAGCACTTAGTGCCCCATTGAACACCGATTGTTGCTATATTTTAAAAGTAAACAGGCAGTCACAAGTGCAGTCACCTTGCAGACAACAGGGTCATGATTTGAATGGTGAAGCAGGTGCAGTGGCACCGGGTCAAAAGTTGTCATAACTCAAGTAAACACCTAATATTGCACTGGAACCAAAAGCTCTAAGCACCCCACTGAACACCGATTATTGTTATATTTTACAGCTAAACAGGCAGTCACAAGTGCAGTAAGCTTGCAGGCAACATAATTATTATTTAATTGGTGCAGCAGGTGCAGTGGTCCCAGGCCCACAAGTTGTCAGATCTCCTCTAAATACCTAATATTGCTCTATTTTACAACTAATCAGGCCCTCATAAGGGCAGTTATCTAGCAAGCACTAAGGTCATGATTTCAATATTGCAGCAGGTGCAGTTTCACCTGGACCAAAAGCTGCAGTCACCCCACTAAACACCAGTTATTGCTATGTGATAAATAGGCTGTCACACGTGCAGTTATATGACCTATGGAAACTTGTTTCTTCCCTGTAGCTCTAACAGGAGGTTAGTCAACTGACACTTTGAAGCACTTATGTGGAGCCTGAGCTTACGTCAAGCAGGTCCAATCTTCATTCTTCAGATACCAGGGCAATCCATTTCCTGAATCTATCACAGGACCAGCAGTGTTCTGATGAGAGATTTTGAAGGTGCCACTTTTATCCTCAGTGCCAGCCTATGGGGGAGGCATGTCCTGTCTGTCTAAACTTGCCTCTTACCTATGTTTGGCTCCAAAATGGGTAGGGTAACAAAGGGTAGATAGGCATATTTGTGAGATGCATTTGTCAGTGGCACAGCAGACACCCCTTAGAAGTCAGGAAGGGCAGGGTCAGCCATAAGGCTATGCTTTGAAGTTCAGGAAGGCTAAGCACAACCTTCAAGGACATCCCAGTCAGGAGGTGAACACCCAGCCCCACACCCAAGGCCCTTTAGTCCTCACATCTGGAAGTAATACACAAAACACAATGGGAGATACATTCAGACTCATGTGATCCTGGATCTTGGCAGAAATGCACATTTGGTTTATGCAGAAAAATACACACTTTGTAAAATTGGGTTTTACAGAATAACAACTTAAAATCCGGCTTTATGATTAAAGAGGTTCACATATTACAATGTATTTGAATTGAAACAGTGTCCCTTGATCTGGTCCCAAATTGAAGTTATGACTTATAAAGCATAGAAAGGTAACCCGTTGTTAGTCTATGTGAGACTTAGCTTTACAACATTGAAAACTGCCTTTAGGAGTTTATTCATTGTCAGGGCATGTAAAACTGAAATACACATGTCCTACATTTTACATACAATGCACCCTGCCCTATATATCATGGGTGAATTCTAAGTATTGGACAGGAAGATTTAGGCCTAGCAAAAGGTTTGTAATGACTGGTTGAAATGGCAGTTTAACACATTACTACAGATTTTAGTGGTAGGCCTGAGACATGTTATGCAGTGCTACTTTAGTGGGGGAGGAGGGCACAATGAGTGCTGCAAAGCACTAGTAGCCTTTAATGTTCAGGCCCTGGGTATATTTAGTACCATATAATAGGGTATTACAAGTAAAGTAAATGTAACCAATCAGACAAATACCATCAAGGGTGGCTCTAGGCTCATGGCGGCCCTGGGCAGGGAGCGTATGTAGGGGGCCCCCGGAGGAATGCAGGCACGGAGGCCAGTGAAGAGGGGGGGAGTCAGGGTGTTCGGAAATGGAACAGAGCCGAAGGCCGCCAAATCCCTGCCAGGGGCCGCCACGCAAATATATATCCATCCTCAGAGGATTATTATATTAAGGAGATATATTGGCGTGGCGGCCCCTGGGGTTTGGCGGCCCTGTGCAGGTGCCCAGCTTGCACATGCCTAAGGCCGCCCCTGATGCCATCTTTACCCTGTTTGCAAGGGAGACCATAATTTGTTTACCACTATTTAGCAGCCCTAAAAGCCATCAAAAAAGAGTTCAACGAATGAAGAAAGAAATGGTGGATTACCTTGCATAAATGACCAGGTTGAACACCACCTCATTCCGTTCCTGTTTAAAACATGTAGGACTCATATTACCAGCTCACTGACTAGTAATATCTTGTTAGGTTGTAAGGCTGATCAACAGATTTAAAACCATCACCACTGACATTGATTAGATGCAAATACATTTCATAAGCATATATGCTTTATTACTATTTGATAGGTTGACAAGCCTAGCCCAAATGTAAACATATGGTAGATATCTCTAGGTGGTGAATAGTGTTTGAACAGAAGACAAGTAATCCTTCTTCATTTTCACCACAGCCTGTATGTTTTCCTCTTTTACTGTACCACTACCCAGGATCATAACACGGATGTGACACCTGACAGCCCTCAAACACAAGACCCACATTAAAAGATGGAAGGAACAGCAGTGTTTAATAGCAACAACTCTAGCCCAAAAGAGAAGCAAAAAACAAAATTTACTAGAAAACCTAAATGTGCGCAATAGCAAAGCAAAAATAGAGATGCCTATAAAATTTTGAGGACAATAAAATACTGCAAAAAAATTATTTTAGAAAATCAACTTTGAAGCACTAAGGAAATGTTTGACACTGAAAGAATTTCACAAATTAGGTAAGGCGTAACATTTACAGACTAGAGCTCCTAACACTTAAACGACTTTACACTCAATTACCACATCTCTAGATGTTTTAAACATAAATCAATCACCCAAAAAAATTAAAAATGTAAACATAAATCATAACATTTCTACTAAGCAAGAAATCATCTAAGCAGGTACATGGTGCACAAATATCTTTGGGTACTTAATTGAAAGCCAAGAACATGTTTGCCATAGAAAACATTATAGATAGCAATAAAATAACATACTCAAATGTGTGTGTGTGTGAGTATTTATTTTCTTACCTTGATAATTCACACTGTTTACTGAGAAATAGATGCAGTTATTTTGCTACATTTCCAACTGAATTTCCAGGAAAGTCATGTGTGTTTCATTGAAGTAAATTGAGTGCAATGTTACAGTGAAAAGTGAAACTGCATATTTGTCATACAGATGGGCTAAAAATTCCCAAGACACTCATTACCATAGCATAGCAGTAAAGTCTCATCATTTGTCCTCAGTATGTGTTTGTGTTTGGTTAAGTGTGCATGGATTCGGAAAATACATAGGCCTGTAAAGATAGAACAATGTCTAAATTCTATTTAAGTTAAATATTAACATAATGGTTTAGATTCAAAACATAAGAGATATCCCATCCATCTTATTCCAAGTGTATTTATAGTCTAAGGCACTTGTAATATGGCGGAAGAAGTATATGTCACATTATGATTGAGTATCCCATCCACCTTATTGAAAAAAGACTCTCAGACAAGCAATCTAACACATAAATTAACTTACCAGTGGTAGAAGTAGACAGGCTCACTAATAAATGTCAATCTTTAAAGAAATGGCACTTCTCCTGAGCTAGCACAGCTTCAACCTCCTCCTTCCAAGTCTCCAAGGAAAGTGACCACTGTGCCTGAGATCTAGAACTCTCAGCCTCTGTGTCCTAGGCAACACTAATGGATCTGTTATGACACTATCAACAAGCATCTGCTTGTTATGTTTCTATTTTTGCTACCTGGCAATGCTGATGATGTCACAGACACAGAATCTGCAGAGGGTGGAAGATGAGTTGAGAATCCTGGTGTGAGGGAAATTCCAACAAACAACTGAAGCAGGATTTCCCTTAAAGAAAATGCAGAAAATGTCACAGTTCTTTAATAAGGGAATGCCCACAAGCTTTCCAATCCACTTTAGCTTTGTTCCTGTGGCACACTTTCACAGGACCCACGCCTGGACATACAGTGTGTCATGAAAACCAAGCTATACCTGTCTGATGAGCCCTTCTAGTGTGAAACCAGTCTTGGGTGAAGACTGATTTGATTTTGACTTGGCACAAACTGAGGTGGCATAGTATGGAAAATAATGATGGATCAGGATGAGATTAATTCAAACATTACACCCATCACTGTTCTGTAGACTTAAACCTTTTCACTGCTAGGCTTCAACCCTCCCCCCATGCTAAGCCTTTATTTTGGGCTATTTGGGGTAGGTTGCGCTTAGACCTCTTTAACATATTGTCCACACAAGGTATCCATTCCAAATTTGCATCCTTTTGTTCCAACATCAGGTGGATTTGAAAGGTACCCATGGGTTGTGTGTTCCTATGAAGGCGACAAAGATATTATCCAAAATACAGCTAAACTTTGGGTTTTGTGAGGAACAAATGAGAAATATTTCTGCAGAAAAAAGTGCTTGTATTCCCCTGAAAGTGGTATCAACAAAGGGTATGTTGTTCTGACATCACCATCTTTCCAGCATTCAGGGACAGGCAGACATTTATTAGACAAACAACATTTTCTGCACAGTTGTGGCATTTTATTGAGACAAAGCCTATTTGTGCAATTTTTAGTGCTTTTAACCTCCTTCCAGTGTTCTTTTTAAATTGATTTATTGAAAGCTTGCAGTTACAATCCAAATGCTCCTATCGGGAACCATCAGGCACTTCATTGCATGAAATAGCACAAACATTTTCAAGATAAAGTGTCTTCATAGAGGAGAAGGATGCAACTATAACAGCAGCTCAGAGAGCCAACAATCCCCACCCCCAACCTTTCCCCGCAGCACTTAAAGAAAAACAGTATCAAACAAACAAGGCACTTGAATGTGATTGTCAAGGAAATCTAGGGACACAGCATGTGAATCGAACAACAATAGCCCCCTTCGAGACACAGACCTTAAACATAGTAAAATAAAATAAAATGCTAGGAGCAGGACGCTTCACAAATCTGGATGACTCAAAAAATACATTGTCAGTTGGGCCCAGAAATCTTTGGGACGAGAGGATTCAGCCAGATCCTCTGCATAGGTCTCCAGTTGTTCCCTGCAATAAGTTAGATCCCAAACCTATTTTCGAACTGTAGGGAGACTCTTTCCACCCCAGCATTGTGCCACAGCCCGCTTGGCCATTAAGTTTGGTACTGCAACCAAACGCCTGTTACATCTCCCAGCAGACACACCTCTGGCGCACACACTGCACTCGCTCCATCACCACCTTGGTCAACACAGTCGCTACTTTAACCCAGAAGGCAGCCACCCCTGCACACTGCCATGCTAAATGCAGAAAATTGGCATCAGCCTGCCCGCACCTCACACAACAGGCAGAGTCACGCAAGTCATATTTGTTTAATTGCAGAGGTGTAGAATTGTACTGATGGAAGAAATTGAAATGGATAATTCGTAAATTACAATTGGCGGTAAGGGGCCCCGTAAATGTACAGCAGAACTGCCAATGTTCAAGTGGGAAAGTGTGCCCCAAGGTTGTGTTCCATTTAAGATATGAAGGGTGTTTTTCCGGGTCATTCTCACATTGAGATGCAGTGTATAGACTAGTGATCAAATGCTTACTTAACTCCTCAGACAACACTATCTGCAGCGTGCACTATGGCTGTGGTTCTATTGGATAATCAGGGTAGATTGTCCTAATGCCTGTCGCACCCTGACACACAATTCAATTCAATTTTATTGATTTATGATCCGGAACTCAATTGAGATCCACATAAAAACATAACATAAAATGCACCAAATACAAATGCATAAAGTCCATAAAATACACTCTATTGAATCAAAAAATCAAATGAAGGATTCATGTCCATTAATACAAATCTAGGAAACATTTAAAACAGTTAAAAATTCTATAGCAAAACGTTTCATGGGGGGGAGGGGTTATGAATAGCTTCTACTTAAGAGTTGGCAGACAAAATACTTAATTTTAAACAAATTGGTCTCACCCACTTTCGGCGGTGAGCCATTAAGGCGGGCATATGAATAAAACGTGGGCGGTATCCTGGGTCGAATTATTACACAAGTTACACTTTTCGCAGGAACCATACCATCTAGCTAATAATTTGTTCAAAGGGAGGAGATCCTGCCACAAGAGAAACCAAAAGCGCCGTAAGCCATGAGGAAGGTTCCAGGAGGCATAAGGTTGCATACGTTTAAGTAAACAAGAATTAATAACAGAAGAAGCACCTTTCTTTAAAATAAGGGATTCTCTATCCCTACAAAAACTTAGATTCCATGTTGCCAGTTTTAGGGTAGACTTTAGCTGATGTTTGGAAAGCGAAAAAAGAGTTGATTCTTCCAGTTCAAGTAGTGCAACGGCCCTTCTAAAGTTCTTTATAAGTAAGGAATACTCTTTTAGGGGAGCCAATAATTCTTTTTGGATGAGGTATCTTAAAGTGGCCAGTTTTCCCTTTAAAACACAAGAAACCCATCGTATTACTCCCGCCAGGCCCTGGACCCAACTGCTTCGTATGCCAAATTCAAGCCTAAGAGATGCCACAGTACAAGCGTTGTTGACCGTAGTTAAATATCGCAACTCAACAGTATTCAAAAAGCTCCATTGCCCCAAATCAAGAAGTTCAATGCCATAAAGCAGAGAGGCTGGAATTTTTGCCCAAAAATCCTCTAACAAATGAACAAAATGTCTTTTGTCTGTGGCTTTATAAAGTACACTTAAGCCTTTACCCTGTGTCATAGCCTTCCGAGAGTTTTCATCTATATGGGCCTTATCGCTCAAGTTGCCACATACTGTCTTCCCTAGGAAAACATAAGATTTTACGATTTCCAGCCTATGACCACCTAAAAACCAACTAGAATTCCCAAATTTCGATTTTTTCTTTCCCGTCATACACATTACCTTGCTTTTTGAGATATTAATCTTCAGATGATGGGACTCGGCAAATACATGCAATGCCTGCAGACGATTATTTAGACCTTTTGGAGTAAGGTCTAGTAATAGTATATCATCTGCATACATCAAGCATGTGATTGGTTTGTCCCCCAGAGAAAAAGGGCGATGCCTTAACTTAGAGATAGGGTCTGGGGGAGATCACAAACATAAAGGGAAAACAATAATGGGGCAAATAAGCAACCCTGTTTAAGACCATTGGCCGAGGGGATGGCTTGAGATATGCCTCTCTCCCCTCCCAACAATACTCTACACTAGGTATCAGAGTGGAGGTCCTGAACTAAGTCTAAAAGCCGGGCTGGCATACCTAAGGAAGATAGTTTCCTCCACAGCAAAGGACGATCAACTTTGTCAAAAGCTGTGGAGAAGTCTACAAAGGCTGCGTAGACTCTCCCCCTCTGACCCTGATGTATTTATCAGATATTACTTGCAGAGCTGTTAAATTATACATGGTGCCATGGTTCTTACGAAATCCCGTCTGCTCTAGGGGTAGTATATTACTCTGGTCCACCCAATCATTAATTAATTTCAAAAGACATTTTGCAAAAAATTTGCCAATTGCATCCAAAAGGGCAATTTGACGATAATTTTGGGGGGACAACCGGTCACCCTTTTTAAAAAGGGGAACCAAAATACTCCCCTTCCAGGATGGGAGAACCGTTCTGCTCGAAAAAAAAAGGTTGAACACCGGGCAAAGCAATTTGCTCCATTTTACACTACTTTGATTTAAAACAGAAATAGGGAGTTCGTCCAGTCCCATTGCCCCGGAAGAGCACATTTCCCTAATAGCCAATTCAATAGCCTTTTCAGAAAGTGGGACCAAGGGCTGACTATCCTCACTAGAACTTATGCGGGGGACCACTATTCCATTACTTGCATAAAGGACTGTGATATGGTCCACCCAAGTTTGCTCTTCAATGGGGATTGGAAGCGGGCTTGTTCTGGCCCCGCATCCCTCGCCTATGAGGGACCAAAATCGTTTCATTTGTCCATTAATGGCGGCTTCTCTTAGTTTTATCCAGATAGAATCCTCCCCCTCTTTTCGTAATTTGGCCAGTAACCTTCTCCTCCTTCTTTTTAGTAGGGCTATTCTGCGCGCTCCTTCAGACGATTTACACAGATACTGTTCCCTTACTAACTTATTTATTTCTATATTAAGGAGTCGAAGGGAATTAGAGGGTATTGTGGTGTATCTTTTCTTATTTGAGTTTTTAGCGACAGAAATCACCACCTTCATAAAGTCAAAGAAACGCACAATTTCTAAACCATGCCAATTAGCAAGGTCATTTACTGCTACATCAAGGATGCTCTCTAAGCCTCTTAGGGCCTCTGCATTACAGTAGCATCTCCCGGATTTAACTCCGAAGCTCACCAGATCACTATTTAACGACCAACGATCCGATTTGGGAGTATTTATTTTTACAGAGATAGATAATAATTTGTGGTCACTAAAAAGTGTTTCGATGACCCTAAGATCCTTCAGTAAGGCAAAGGCAGAATTCTCCACTATTACATAATCTAAATTGATTCACCCTGATTACATTTATGTGTAAAGTTTGCAGGGGAATCGGAGGGGAGCCTTCCATTCACAATGATCCCATCCATATCAGAGAGTTCTTCAAGAAGTATCTTCCCTCTCTTATTCGTTTTAATATTCTCAGGGAAGAGGGCTTGGGGAATCTGCTGTGATTCTTCTTTATGTTTGTCTTGAAGCAGGCGCAGACTCAGATTAGAAATTTTACAATTCAGGTCTCCTACCAAAATTATATGAGGAGTGGGAATGTTCTCCCTAATACTCTGTATATAGGCAAAGACCTTTTTTAAAATTAGGTTGGAGCAAGCATCGGGGGGAATATAGGCATTAATCAAAACTAAGGGTTTAGAAACATCAACATTGTCAGAACTAAACAACGTTACTGCCTGAAAGAGATTACAAGAATACAGATAATGAGAAAAATTCCATTTTATCTGGTTAGACAGTAAACAAGCTGTACCCCCACTAGCATGACCTCTCCTTGAGGGAGAAGCACGACCCTCCAATACAAAATAATCCTTTCCTACCAAAATTTTCTCCGAACACCATTTCTCTTGGAGACAAATCACACTGGCTTCTAAGGAGAGAAGGAATTGAATTTTTCAGGGCGATTCTTCAACCCTGCAGCATTCCAATATCTTATTGAAGGTAGCTCCCTCTTACTTGTTGTTTTGTTCCATCAAACCCTAGTGCGTAACCCCATCATAGTAATATGATCTTTTACAACAATGCTCTTTTCAACCAAGTCATCAGACATGGACCCCACAATTGTGGCTCTATTCTTTCCCCTTTCCCAAAGATTAAATAATTGGCAGGTGCCCTTTAATTGCGTAGCATGGCTATCCTTATTTCGTAGAGGATTCGATTTAGTTTTGGATGGGGCAGATACTGCTGGGGTCTTTATAGGATCAAGAACCTTACTAGAATATTCCTCAATATATCTCCTTCACAGCTCCATATCTAAATCAGAAGAGACTAAACCGTTATTTCGCACTCCTCTCGGAAGTGAAGGGCTAAACTTATTTTTAGAAGGAGACTCGCTGGGATTAAGAAAAGGGACATATACTGTAGCCCCCACTGCTTTAGAATTAGCTTCTGACGGAGCTTGGATGGGATGGGATGGGATGAGGGAATTGTATGTTTTTGTCCCCTAAAGTTAACAGGGAGGGAGACACACTATTCTTCAAAATAGGGTGACCTTCTATAACTTCAACTGATAGGGTAGCTCCCTCTTACTTGTTGTTTTGTTCCATCAAACCCTCAGTGCGTAACCCCATCATAGTAATATGATCTTTTACAACAATGCTCTTTTCAACCAAGTCATCAGACATGGACCCCACAATTGTGGCTCTATTCTTTCCCCTTTCCCAAAGATTAAAAAATTAGCATGTGCCCTTAATTGCGTAGCATGGCTATCCTTATTTCGTAGAGGACTCGATTTAGTTTTGGAGCACGACCTTCCCACTAATATTTTCCCTGAACTTAACTTTTTGGCCGTCATTTCGAAGACCAGAGGAAAACACAAAAGATCACTAACTACTATATGGATTCAAAATAATAGGAACGATTTAAGCTGCTAACAGACAAAGAATAAAGAACACACATAGAGGAGCAAATTATTTGAAAAGGAATGGGCACAGCTCAGCCTACTTCAGCGTCTGAGGGCCTCAGAGGGCCCGTCCTTTGCCCGGGCTTCGCCCGGCGCCGTCCCGCGCGCGTCCCGCGAGTGGGGGGGGCGGGCGTGATTTAATAGAGGAGGCAGTAGGCGGAAAGAAGGCGTGATGAGGCCCAGGTGTGTCTGGTCACACTCGAACTGGCCTATGGTCCTCGCAGTCCCGCTGCAGAGTCTTGGCCTCCTCCAGTCGGCAAAATCAGCAAAAACAGTGTCCCACAGGGTTTGGCAGGTTTCGAATCCCTATATCGACAGTAGCAGAAAGAAACAGACTCCCTCTTTTCCAGGATACGAGCGGCTCCCGCGGAGCATGGTCTGCGAGCCATATTTATACTAGGAGGGAGGCAGTAGGTGGGAAGAGGGCGTGATGAGGCCCAGGTGCGTCTGGTCACACTCGCACTGACCTATGGTCCTTGCAGTCCCGCTGCAGAGTGTTAGCCACCTCCAGTCGGCACAATCAGCAAAAACAGTTTCCCACAGGGTTTGGCAGGTTTCGAATCCCTGTATCCACAGTAGCAGAAAGAAACAAACTCCCTCTTTTCCAGGCTACGAGCGGCACCCCTGACACACGTGAAGCACGGAATAAACATATAGTATCCCAATTAGTATTATTGAAAGACAATTAGATTGGATATGCAATAAACATTATTAGTAAGGAAATAAGTAGATTAATTGAATATTTCAAATGTGTTCATGGCATCATATTTATCTACGAAAAGGTAGGGCAAAATACAGTTGTAGCAGCACTGTAGGTAAACAAATATTACAACCCTAATTGTACTTGGTGCTCAAGATGTGCATGTGAAGAACAAGGTGGAGTCGCTTTCCCTGACGTCCCGCCGCCGGACATACGGAGCTCTGCCGAATATCTTCGGGCAGGGAGATCTTTTAAAACAATTGCCTCATATTTACTACCCATGATCCTTGGAGAACCTTCCTTAATCTTGCAGTAAGAATATATGGCTCAAGGCAGAAAAGCTAGCCCCTTTTTGCATTTTCATAAACAAAGAGAACATACCAAGTTTTTATCTCCAGCCATCAAATCTGAGAGAAAGACAAGCCTTGTACTGCATTTATTATAAAAATTAGGAGGTAATCTGATATACAGATCCTCAAATATAAAAAGAAGACTACATTGACCAAGTCTATATAACCAGCTACATACTTGCTATAAGTCTCCGGTTGGCGGGAATTAAACCGATAGGTTTCATCCAATCAGCTCCTGTAACATCCAATCACCAGAGGGAGTATTCAAGCAACAAATTGAAACGTTATCTACTTTAGCTGTATTATCACTATTGCTCAGTTTACGTGGCTGCTCCAGAAGAAGGCGCTGGTTCGCCGAAACGCGCGTAGAGACTTATTGTGCCACTTATTTTTTAATCTTTTTGACCTGTGTTCATATAAAATGTTTTGAATGTATGATTTCTATTGACATTGTATTATATATGATTCTAATTCTGTCATTTTGTCGTTTTTAATTGCATTGTGTCATTGATTTTCCTAAATGTCTAAAACCAATAATAAAATAAGTATTTTTGCAGTAAGCTGTAGCCAATTGTCCTTATATATTATATATTGTTGTATGTCTTAAAACATTAGTTGCCTGGGTAACAAAGGGTAGACAGGCATATTTGTGAGATGCATTTGTCAGTGGCACAACAGGCAACCCTTAGAAGTCAGGAAGGGCAGGGTCAGCCCTAAGGCTATGCTTTGAAGTTCAGGAAGGCTAAGCACAACCTTCAAGGACATCCCAGTCAGGAGGTGAACACCCAGCCCCACACCCAAGGCCCTTTAGTCCTCACATCTGGAAGTAATACACAAAACGCAATTTGAGATACATTCAGAGTCATGTGTTCCTGGATCTTGGCAGAAATGCACATTTGATTTATGCAGAAAAATACACACTTTGTAAAATTGGGTTTTACAGGATAACAACTTAAATTCCGGCTTTATGATTAAAGAGGTTCACATATTACAATGTATTTGAATGGAAATAGTGTCCCTTGATCTGGTCCCAAATTGAAGTTATGACTTATAAAGCGTAGCAAGGTAACCCGTTGTTAGTTTATGTGAGACTTAGCTTTACAACATTGAAAACTGCATTTAGGAGTTTATTCATTGTCAGGGCATGTAAAACTTAAATAAACATGTCTTACGTTTTACATACCATGCACCCTGCCCTATATATTATGGGTGAATTCTAAGTATTAAACAGGAAGATTTAGGCATAGCAAAAGTTTTGTAATGACTGGTTGAAATGGCAGTTTAACACATTACTACAGATTTTAGTGGTAGGCCTGAGATATGTTTTGCAGTGCTACTTTAGTGGGGGAGGAGGGCACAATGAGTGCTGCAAAGCACTTGTAGTATTAAATTTCCAGGCCCTGGGTATATTTAGTACAACATAATAGGGTCTTACAAGTAAAGTAAATGTAACAAATCAGACAAACGCCATCAGGGGCGGCTCTAGGCTCATGGCGGCCCTGGGCAGGGAGCATAGGTATGGGACCCCCGGAGGAATGCAGGCACGGAGGCCAGTGAAGAGGGGGGGGGAGTCAGGGTGTTCGGAAGTGGAACAGAGCTGGAGCTCGCCAAATCCCTGCCAGGGGCCGCCACACAAATATGTATCCAGCCTCAGAGGATTATTAGATTAAGGATATATATTTATGTGGCAGCCCCTGGGGTTTGGCGGCCCTGTGCAGGTGCACAGCTTGCACATGCCTAAGGCCGCCCCTGACGCCATCTTTACCTTGTTTGCAAGGGAGACCATAATTTGTTTACCACTACTTAGCAGCTCTAAAAGCCATCAAAGATGAGTTCAGCGAATGAAGAAAAAAATGGTGGATGACCTTGCATAAAGGGCCAGGTTGAACACCACCTCATTCCATTCCTGTTTTAAACATCTAGGACTCATATTACCAGCTCACTGACTAGTAATATATTGTTAGGTTGTAAGGCTGATCAACAGATTTAAAACCACCACCACTGACATTGATTAGATGCAAATACATTTCATAAGCATTTATTCTTTATTGCTATTTAATAGGTTGACAAGCCTAGCCCGAATGTAAACATATGGTAGATATCTCTAGGTGGTGAATAGTGTTTGAACAGAAGACAAGTAATCCTTCTTCCTTTTCACCACAGCCTGTATGTTTTCCTCTTGTACTGTAACACTACCCAGGTTCATAACACGGATGTGCAACCTGACAGCCCTCAAACACAAGACCCACATTAAAAGATGGAAGGAACAGCAGTGTTTAATAGCAACAACTCTAGCCCAAAAGAGAAGCAAAAAACAAAAAATACTAGAAAACCTAAATGTGCACAATAGCAAAGCAAAAATAGAAATGCCTATAGAATTTTGAGGACAATAAAATACGACAAAAAAACTTTATTTTAGAAGATCAACTTTGAAGCACTAAGGAAATGTTTGACAATGAAAGAATTTCACAAATTAGGTAAGGCGTAACATTTACAGACTAGAGCTCCTAACACTTAATTCACTTTACACACAATTACCACATTTCTAGATGTTTTAAACATAATTCACTCACCAAAGAAAATTAAAAATGTAAACATAAATCATAACATTTCTAGTAAGCAAGAAATCATCTAAGCAGGTACACTGTGCACAAATATCTTTGGGTACTTAATTGAAAGCCAAGAACATGTTTGCCATAGAAAACATTATAGATAGCAATAAAATAACATACTCAAATGGGTGTGTGTGTGAGTATTTATTTTCTTACCTTGATAATTCACACTGTTTACTGAGAAATAGATCCAGTTATTTTGCTACACTTCCAACTGAATTTCCAGGAAAGTCATGTGTGTTTCATTGAAGTAAATTGAGTGCAATGTTACAGTGAAAAGTGAAACTGCATATTTTTCATACAGATGGGCTAAAAATTCCCAAGACACTCATTACCATAGCATAGCAGTAAAGTCTCATCATTTGTCCTCAGTATGTGTTTGTGTTTGGGTAAGTATGCATGGATTCGGAAAATACATAGGCCTGTAAAGATAGAACAATGTCTAAATTCTATTTAAGTTAAATATTAACATAATGGTTTAGATTCAAAACATAAGAGATATCCCATCCATCTTATTCCAAGTGTATTTATAGTCTAAGGCACTTGTAATATGGCTGAAGAAGTATATGTCACATTTTGATTGAGTATCCCATCCACCTTACTGAAAAAAGACTCTCAGACAAGCAATCTAACACATAAATTAACTTACCAGTGGTAGAAGTAGACAAGCTCACTAATAAATGTCAATCTTGAAAGAAATGGCACTTCTCCTGAGCCAACACAGCTTCAACCTCCTCCTTCCAAGTTTCCAAGGAAAGTGACCACTGTGCCTGAGATCTAGAACTCTTAGCCTCGGTGTCCTAGGCAACACTAATGGATCCATTATGACACTATCAACAAGCATCTGCTTGTTATGTTTCTATTTTTGCTACCTGGCAATGCTGATGATGTCACAGACACAGAATCTGCAGAGGGTGGAAGATGAGTTGAGAATCCTGGTGTGAGGGAAATTCCAACAAACAGCTGAAGCAGGATTTCCCTTAAAGAAAATGCAGAAAATGTCTCAGTTCTTTAATAAGGGAATGCCCACAAGCTTTCCAATCCACTTTAGCTTTGTTCCTGTGGCACACTTTCACAGAACCCACGCCTGGACATACAGTGTGTCATGAAAACCAAGCTATACCTGTCTGATGAGCCCTTCTAGTGTGAAACCAGTCTTGGGTGAAGACTGATTTGATTATCACTTGGCCCAAACTGAGGTGGCATAGTATGGAAAATAATGATGGATCAGGATGAGATTAATTCAACCATTACATCCATCACTTTTCTGTAGACTTAAACCTTTTCACTGCCAGGCTTCACCCTCCCCCCATGCTAAGCCTTTATTTTGGGCTATTTGGTGTAGGTTGCGCTTAGACCTTTTTAACATTTTGTCCACACAAGGTATCCATTCCAAATTTGCATCATTTTGTTCCAACATCAGGTGGATTTGAAAGGTACCCATGGGTTGTGTGTTTCTATGAAGGCGACAAAGATATTATCCAAAATACAGCTAAACTTTGGGTTTTGTGAGGAACAAATGAGAAATATTTCTGCAGAAAAAAGTGCTTGTATTCCCCTGAAAGTGGTATCAACAAAGGGTATGTTGTTCTGACACCACCATCTTTCCAGCATTCAGGGACAGGCAGACTTTTATTAGACAAACAACATTTTCTGCACAGTTGGGGCATTTTATTGAGACAAAGCCTATTTTTGCAATTTTTAGTGCTTTTAACCTCCTTCCAGTGTTCTTTTTAAATTGTTTTATTGAAAGCTTGCAGTTACAATCCAAATGCTCCTATCGGGAACCATCAGGGACTTCATAGCATGAAATAGCACAAGCATTTTCACAATAAAGTGTCTTCATAGAGGAGAAGGATGCAACTATAACAGCAGCTCAGAGAGCCAACAATCCCCACCCCCCCAACCCTGTCCCCGCAGCACTTAAAGAAAAACAGTATCAAAGAAACAAGGCACTTGAATGCCATTGTCAAGGAAATCTAGGGACACAGCTTATGAATAGAACAACAATAGCTCCCATCGAGACACAGACCTTAAACATAGTAAAAGAAAATAAAATGCTAGGAGCAGGACGTTTCACAAATCTGGATGACTCAAAAAATACATTGTCAGTTGGGCCCAGAAATCTTTAAGACGAGAGAATTCAGCCAGATCCTCTGCATAGGTCTCCAGTTGTTCCCTGCAATAAGTTAGATCCCAAACCTATTTTTGAACTGTAGGGAGACTCTTTTCACCCCAGCATTGTGCCACAGCCCGCTTGGCCATTAAGTTTGGTACTGCAACCAAACGCCTGTTACATCTCCCAGCAGACACACCTCTGGCGCACACACTGCACTCGCTCCATCACCACCTTGGTCAACACAGCCGCTACTTTAACCCAGAAGGCAGCCACCCCTGCACACTGCCATGCTAAATGCAGAAAATTGGCATCAGCCTGCCCGCACCTCACACAGTAGGCAGAGTCACGCAAGTCATATTTGTTTAATTGCAGAGGTGTAGAATCGCACTGATGGAAGAACTTGAAATGGATAATTCGTAAATTACAATTGGCGGTAAGGCGCCCCGTAAATGTACAGCAGAACTGCCAATGTTCAAGTGGGAAAGTGTGCCCCAAGGTTGTGTTCCATTTAAGATATGAAGGGTGTTTTTCCGGGTCATTCTCACATTGAGATGCAGTGTATAGACTAGTGATCAAATGCTTACTTAACTCCCCAGACAACACTATCTGCAGCGTGCACTATGGCTGTGGTTCTATTGGATAGTCAGGGTAGATTGTCCTAATGCCTGTCGCACCCTGACACACAATTCAATTCAATTTTATTTATTTATGATCTGAAACTCAATTGAGATCCACATAAAAACATAACATAAAAAGCACCAAATACAAATGCATAAAGTCCATAAAATACAGTCTATTGAATCAAAAAATCAAATGAAGGATTCAAGTCCATTAATACAAATCTAGGAAACATTTAAAAAAGTGTAAATTTCTATAGCAAAACATTTCATTGGGGGGGGTTATGAATAGCTTCTACTAAAGAGTTGGCAGACAAAATACTTAAGTTTAAACAAATTGGTCTCACCCACTTTCAGCGGTGAGCCATTAAGGCGGGCATACGAATAAAACGTGGGCAGTACCCTGGGTCGAATTATTACACAAGTTACACTTTTCGGAGGAACCATACCATCTAGCTAATAATTTGTTCAAAGGGAGGAGATCCTGCCTCAAGAGGAACCAAAAGCGCCGTAAGCCATGAGGAAGGTTCCAGGAGGCACAAGGTTGCATACGTTTAAATAAACAAGAATTAATAACAGAAGAAGCACCTTTCTTTAAAATAAGGCATTGTGTATCCCTCCAAAAACTTAGATTCCAAGTTGCCAGTTTTAGGGTAGACTTTAGCTGATGTTTGGAAAGCGAAAAAAGAGTTGATTCTTCCAGTTCAAGTAGTGCAACGGCCCTTCTAAAGTTCTTTATAAGTAGAGAATACTCTTTTAGGGGACCCAATAATTCTTTTTGGATGAGGTATCTTAAAGTGGCCAGTTTTCCCTTTAAAAGACAAGAGACCCATCGTATTACTCCCGCCAGGACCTGGACCCAACTGCTTCGTATGCTAAATTCAAGCCTAAGAGATGCCACAGTACAAGCGTTGTTGACGGTAGTTAAATATCGCAAAATTTTGCCCTCAACAGTATCCAAAAAGCCCCATTGTCCCAAATCAAGAAGTTCAATGCCATAAAGCAGAGAGGCTGGAATTTTTGCCAGAAAAGCCTCTAACAAATGAACAAAATGTCTTTTGCCTGTGGCTTTATAAAGTACACTTAAGCCTTTACCCTGTGTCATGGCCTTCCGAAAGTTATTATCTATATGGGCCTTATCGCTCAAGTTGCCACATACTGTCTTCCCTAGGAAAACATAAGATTTTACGATTTCCAGCCTATGACCACCTAAAAACGAACTAGAATTCCCAAATTTCGTTTTTTTCTTTCCTGTCATACACATTACCTTGCTTTTTGAGATATTAATCTTCAGATGATGGGACTCGGCAAATACGTGCAATGCCTGCAGACGATTATTTAGACCTTTTGGAGTAAGGTCTAGTAATAGTATATCATCTGCATACATCAAGCCTGTGATTGGTTTGTCCCCCAGAACAGGGGCGATGCCTTCACTTAGAGATAGGGTCTGGGGGAGATCACAAACATAAAGGGAAAACAATAATGGGGCAAATAAGCAACCCTGTTTAAGACCATTGGCCGAGGGGATGGCTTGAGATAAGCCTCTCTCCCCTCCCAACAATACTCTGCACCAGGTATCAGAGTGGAGGTCCTGAACTGAGTCTTAAAGCTGGGCTGGCATAAGGAAGATAGTTTCCTCCACAGCAAAGGACGATCAACTTTGTCAAAAGCTGTGGAGAAGTCTATAAAGGCTGCGTAGACTCTCCCCCCTCTGACCCTGATGTATTTATCAGATATTACTTGCAGAGCTGTTAAATTATCCATGGTGCCATGGTTCTTACGAAATCCCGTCTGCTCTAGGGGTAGTATATTACTCTGGTCCACCCAATCATTAATTAATTTTAAAAGACATTTTGCAAAAATTTTGCCAATTGCATCCAAAAGGGCAATTTGACGATAATTTTGGGGGGACAACCGGTCACCCTTTTTAAAAAGGGGAACCAAAATACTCCCCTTCCAGGATGGGAGAACCGTTCTGCTCAAAAAACAAAGGTTGAACACCGGGCAAAGCAATTTGCTCAATTTTACACTACTTTGCTTTAAAACAGAAATAGGGAGTTCGTCCGGTCCTATTGCCCCGGAAGAACACATTTCCCTAATAGCCAATTCAATAGCCTTTTCAGAAAGAGGGACCAAGGGCTGACTATCCTCACTAGAACTTATGCAGGGGACCACTATTCCATTACTTGCATAAAGGACTGTGATATGGTCCACCCAAGTTTGCTCTTCAATGGGGATTGGAAGCAGACTTATTCTGGCCCCGCATCCCTTGCCTATGAGGGACCAAAATCGTTTCATTTGTCCATTAATGGTGGCTTCTCTTAGTTTTATCCAGATAGAATCCTCCCCCTCTTTTCGTAATTTGGCCTGTAACCTTCTCCTCCTTCTTTTTAGTAGGGCTATTCTGAGCACTCCTTCAGACGATTTACACAGATACTGTTCCCTTACTAACTTATTTATTTCTATATTGAGGAGTCAAAGGGAACTAGAGGGTATTGTGGTGTATCTTTTCTTATTTGAGTTTTCAGCGACAGAAATCACCACCTTCATAAAGTCTAAGAAACGCACAATTTCTAAACCATGCCAATTAGCAAGGTCATTTACTGCTACATCAAGGATGATCTCTAAGCCTCTTAGGGCCTTTGCATTCCAGTAGCGTCTCCCGGATTTAACTCCAAAGCTCACCAGATCACTATTTAATGACCAACGATCCGATTTGGGAGTATTTATTTTTACAGAGATAGATAATAATTTGTGGTCGCTAAAAAGTGTTTTGATGACCCTATGATCCTTCAGTAAGGGAAAGGCAGAATTTTCCACTATTACATAATCTAAAATAGATTCACCCTGATTAGATTTATGTGTAAAGTTTGCTGGGGAATCGGAGGGAAGCCTTCCATTCACAGTGATCCCATCCATCTCAGAGAATTCTTCAAGAAGTATCTTCCCTCTCTTATTCGTTTTAATATTCTCAGGGAAGAGGGCTTGGGGAATCTGCTGTGATTCTTCTTTATGTTTGTCTCGAAGCAGGCGCAGACTCAGATTAGAAATTTTACAATTCAGGTCTACTACCAAAATTATATGAGGAGTGGGAATGTTCTCCCTAATACTCTGTATATAGGCAAAGACCTTTTTTAAAATTAGGTTGGAGCAAGCATCGGGGGAAATATAGGCATTAATCAAAACTAAGGGTTCAGAATCTTCAACATTGTCAGAACTAAACAACGTTACTGCCTGAAAGAGATTACAAGAATCCAGATAATGAGAAAAATTCCCATTTTATCTGGTTAGACAGTAAACAAGCTATACCCCCACTAGCATGACCTCTCCTTGAGGGAGAAGCACGACCCTCCAATACAAAATAATCCCTTCCTACCAAATTTTTCTCCGAACACCACGTCTCTTGGAGACAAATGACACTGGCTTCTAAGGAGAGAAGGAATTGAATTTTTTCAGAGCTATTCTTCAACCCTGCAGCATTCCAAGATATTATTGATATGTCTCTGCTAAAGATGAGAATGGGACACAGACTTATTTGTCAAGTTCCTCGAGAGAACTCCGGGCAACCAATTCCATCGGAGACTCTCATCAACAACATTACCATGGAGAGGGGCATAGGAGGATTAGTATAAGACACAAGGCGGAAACCTTTTGATATACAGACTTTCAAATTATCAAATCCGCCAGACCGGTCTGTGCTGCCAGAGGCTTCCTGCAGGAGTGAAAAAGGAGAACCTAAGGATTTAGAGGGTTTAAAAGGTCTACCAGATAAAACATTCCCCCAAAAGGGCATAACATCGATCCCTCTACTCTGAAAACCTTCCGACCGTTGAAGGATAAGGTTTACTACTAATTTAGAGTAAAACTTTACCCTTGTTCGAATTCCGTCCTCTGTCTTCAGGATCAGTACTTTATCTATATCTGCAGATTGTAATAATTTCAGACTTGCGGATTTCTGAAAACATTTAAGAAGTAAAGATCTATTTAGGATGCAATCAGAATCAAATAAAGGAAAGAAAAGGAGGATAAGAGTGTCAATACTTTCCTCGTTGGGTATCTCGGGAAGTTTTTTAACGGCCACTTCTCCTTCCACCTTATCGGGATAAGGTCTAGCTAGGAAATTAAGAACTGTTAATGCGGGACCAATTGATTTGATCGCATTCCCCAGAAGGGCAGAACTAGTAGGACCCCCTTTTTCAATATTGCGACCACCAGATGAACAAAGAGGGTTATTAAGGGAAATGGCGGGAATAGATGGAGAGGGGACCAGCCTTTGTTCTAAGGAGATTGATGTGTCTAGAACTCCTTTTACGTCCCCAATCTCATCTTTTAATGCAAGCAAAGAAGCCTGATGAGGCTCTTTTTTAGTAGACAAATCCAAGGGATCTCCGAAGAGGATTTTTCTCCGCCTTTTTTTTTTCAATTCTTCTAATTAATTTCCTCTTTTTCCTCCCATTCTTTTTTAGCTTTCCCTGATTTACCCTTTTTTCTATTTTCTTCTAATTCTAATACTTCCTTGTCTCCCTCACCCCTCTGTATATTAAAGATCAGAAAAAGTTCTTTGTCTACCCTTGAAACGGTTTCATTCAGAACCTTTACTACTGGGTCAAGAACTACTGCACAATTAGAAATAGGGGCTCTCAATGGAGGGACTGATTTTTCCCTATCACAAAGTGCTTGAGAAGTATTAGGAGACTCATTCTCTGTCTTAATATCTTTCAGCTCTACAGGTTCTTGCCGGCTTACTTCTAAATTAGAGCTAGTTTCCTTCTCCTGCCGGTTGCTCAATAAAACCTTCAATATTTGAGTTACTGTTTCCAGTACACAATCAGAGCCCCCAACAAATTTTTCCAATAATAGCAAAATAGAAGAGAGCAAATGTTCTAGAGAGGAAAGAGAGTCAGAAACGGGTTTATCTAACCTAATTGGATGAATAGCATAGATACCTGTTATGTTGAAATTAGGGATCATGGAAGTATTTGACTGAGAAATATTAAAATGGATTTATTGGAGAGGGTACTACTATACAGTTGGAGCCCAGATGGGGCAGATACTGCTGGGGTCTTTATAGGATCAAGAACCTTACTAGAATATTCCTCAATATATCTCCTTCACAGCTCCATATCTAAATCAGAAGAGACTAAACCGTTATTTCGCACTCCTCTCGGAAGTGAAGGGCTAAACTTATTTTTAGAAGGAGACTCGCTGGGATTAAGAAAAGGGATATATACTGTAGCCCCCACTGCTTTAGAATTAGCTTCTGACGGAGCTTGGATGGGATGAGGGAATTGTATGTTTTTGTCCCCTAAAGTTAACAGGGAGGGAGACACACTATTCTTCAAAATAGGGTGACCTTCTACAACTTCAACTGATAGGGTAGCTCCCTCTTACTTGTTGTTTTGTTCCATCAAACCCTCAGTGCGTAACCCCATCATAGTAATATGATCTTTTACAACAATGCTCTTTTCAACCAAGTCATCAGACATGGACCCCACAATTGTGGCTCTATTCTTTCCCCTTTCCCAAAGATTAAATAATTAGCAGGTGCCCTTAATTGCGTAGCATGGCTATCCTTATTTCGTAGAGGATTCGATTTAGTTTTGGAGCACGACCTTCCCACTAATATTTTCCCTGAACTTAACTTTTTGGCCGTCATTTCGAAGACCAGAGGAAAACACAAAAGATCACTAACTACTATATGGATTCAAAATAATAAGAACGAATTAAGCTGCTAACAGACAAAGAATAAAGAACACACATAGAGGAGCAAATTATTTGAAAAGGAATGGGCACAGCTCAGCCTACTTCAGCCTCTGAGGGCCTCAGAGGGCCCGCCCTTTGCCCGGGCTCCGCCCGGCGCCATCCCGCACGCGTCCCGCGAGCGGGGGTGCGGGCGTGATTTAATAGAGAAGGCAGTAGGCGGAAAGAAGGCGTGATGAGGCCCAGGTGCGTCTGGTCACACTTGCACTGGCCTATGGTCCTCGCAGTCCCGCTGCAGAGTCTTGGCCTCCTCCAGTCGGCAAAATCAGCAAAAACAGTGTCCCACAGGGTTTGGCAGGTTTTGAATCCCTGTATCCACAGTAGCAGAAAGAAACAAACTCCCTCTTTTCCAGGCTACGAGCGGCTCCCGCGAAGCGGGGTCCGCGAGCCGTATCGATACTAGGAGGGAGGCAGTAGGCGGGAAGAGGGCCTGATAAGGCACAGGTGCGTCTGGTCACACTTGCAGTGGCCTATGGTCCTCGCAGTCCCGCTGCAGAGTCTTGGCCTCCTCCAGTCGGCACAATCAGCAAAAACAGTGTCCCACAGGGTTTGGCAGGTTTCGAATCCCTGTATCCACAGTAGCAGAAAGAAACAAACTCCCTCTTTTCCAGGCTACGAGCGGCTCCCGCGGAGCGGGGGCCGCGAGCCGTATCGATACTAGGAGGGAGGCAGTAGGCGGGAAGAGGGCGTGATGAGGCCCAGGTACGTCTGGTCACACTCGCACTGGCCTATGGTCCTCGCAGTCCCGCTGCAGAGTCTTGGCCTCCTCCAGTCAGCACAATCAGCAAAAACAGTGTCCCACAGGGTTTGGCAGGTTTCGAATCCCTGTATCCACAGTAGCAGAAAGAAACAAACTCCCTCTTTTCCAGGCTAAGAGCGGCTCCCGCGGAGCGGGGGCCGCGAGCCGGATCTATACTAGGAGGGAGGCAGTAGGCGGGAAGAGGGAGTGATGAGGCCCAGGTGCGTCTGGTCACACTCGCACTGGCCTATGGTCCTCGCAGTCCCGCTGCAGAGTTTTGGCCTCCTCCAGTCGGCACAATCAGCAAAAACAGTTTCCCACAGGGTTTGGCAGGTTTCGAATCCCTGTATCCACAGTAGCAGAAAGAAACAAACTTCCTTTTTTCCAGGCTACGAGCGGCACCCCTGACACACGTGAAGCACGGAATAAACATATAGTATCCCAACTGGTATTATTGAACGACAATTCGATTGGATATGCAATAAACATTATCAGTAAGGAAATAAGTAGACTAATTGAATATTTAAAATGTGTTCATGGCATCATATTTATCTATGAAAAGGTAGGGCAAAATGCAGTTGTAGCAGCACTGTAGGTAAACAAATAATACAACCCTAATTGTACTTGGTGCTCAAGATGTGCATGTGAAGAACAAAGTGGAGACGCAAGTGACAATGTGATCAGCATAAACGGCGCATACTGAGTGGTGCTTAGATATATACAGTGAGTAAATAAAGCAATGTGGCTCCGGATTAATTGTGAAGCTTTAATTCTAATTTAGGTTGATTGTAGTTAGGATGAACCACATTGTGGGCTGCAGCTCTTACTGCGCTGAGTGGTCGACGGCGTTTCGATCCTCATTATTTGGGATCATCTTCAGGACTGGAATGAAATAAAAACGGTGCTGTACAGGGGGGAAAAAGGTATGGTATGGGGTGAAAGAAGGGGACGTGAAAGCGCAAACATTGCGCGGAGGCGGTAGAGTGCAGTAATAAGCCGATTAATTGTTCCCAGACCCAAAGCGCTCTGCCACCCTTCCTAGGACCCCTTCACCAGCCCAGGTTCCACCGTGGCTCACAAGCCACCAGTTGCTCCATCTCGCAATTGGTCTCCTTTAGTCACACCATAAGTAGGTTATCTGTTTCCATACCCGCCGCACTCTGCCACCCTTCTTAGGACCCCTTCACCCGCCCAGGTTCCGCCGTTGCTCGCTGTTGCCAGCTGCTACTTTTAGCAATGGGTCTCCCGATTCCACGACCCACGTGTATTTGCTTTTCTCCTTCGCATTAGTCCTTTCCGGATCATGCTGGTATTATTTGTTCCCATACCCGCCGCCTTTGCCACCCTCCTTTAGACTTCCTCACCCGCCCAGGTTCCCTGGGTGCTCATCACGCTGCCACATCTCGCAATTGGTTTCCCGACTCCACGACCCACGCGCAATTGCTCTTCTCCTTCGCATTAGTCAAATCCGGATCATGCTGGTGTTCGATCCCTGGCCCTATATCCGATGTACATCCATGTCTATGAAGCGTCTCCAACACCAATCATTATGCTGTGCTCCAAATGTGAACTACACACGCCTTCATGCCGGGCACCTCCCTGACTTGGCCTTACCATAGCCATCCTCCCTGCGCTCTACCACCTCCCCCCAACACTTGTGCTTTCACTTCCCTTTCTTCCATCCCTTACCATCCCTTTTTCCCCCCTGTACAGCACCGTTTCCACTTCAACCCAGTTCTGAAGATGATCCCAAATAATGAGGATCGAAACACCATAGACCACTCAGCGCAATTGGAGAATCTACCTAAATTAGAACAATTCATCCAGACCCACATTGTTTCATTTACTCACAGTATATATCTAAGCACCACTCACTATGCGTCATTTATGCTGATCACTTTGTCACTTGCGTCGCCACCTTGTTCTTCACATGCACATCTTGAGCACCAAGCACAATTAGGGTTGTGTTATTTGTTTACCTACAGTGCTGCTACAACTGCATTTTGCCCTACCTTTTCTAGATAAATATGATGCCATGAGCACATTTGAAATATTCAATGAGTCTCCTTATTTCCTTGCTGATAATGTTTATTGCATATCCATTCTAATTGTCTTTCAATAATACCAGTTGGGATACTATATGTTTATTCCGATTATCCACCCCATTTCCAACGTGGTTGATGGGTTTTTGCTCCTGTGTTTTATACAAGACATGTGAAGCACAGCATCGGGTGGAAGCCTGACCCGCATGAACGTTGCTTCACACTGTTATAAATTGATAAATCCATTCCAGGCCATTCTGACCGGCCTAATTGAAAAGAATGCCTTGCACCTGAGAGACTATCCATGCATTCACAGATTACTCTCTCTTGGCTTCAATTATAAACTTTCTAATTAAGCAGACCAAGTATAAGAAACTGCGTACTTAGTTGAGAGTAGTAGAAGCACCAATCAAATAATAAACACATTCATTGTCTGGGTGAACTACAAAAGTCACTAAGTAAGCCTGTGCTTACCCTCTAGTACCTTAACACAAAAGCACTCATGCTTTACTTAGTAGTAATGTGTATAGTACTTAAACAAATAAAGTACTAAAGTGAAAACACTGCAAAATCTCAAATCTTTTTACATTCCTAGAGCTTCATGTTAGCAGTAGTCACAGTCTACTGCTGCTGATGCTGGTTCTTGTCGAAGACGCAAAGAGCAGGTTGTCACAGGAGATTTACATCAGCGGTCATCGCAGATGGTTGTCAGGCGGCATGAGGACTCCATTTGTAGTCGCACATGGACCAAAAACCTTAGAATCTTTATCAGAGACTCAGGAATTGTGGTTTTCAGGCAGGAAGAGAATACTCTGATGCCAGTAAAGGGTCACAACCTTGACTGGGTGACCAGCGCTCACTTCAGCAGAGGCCCGCAACAGGACTCATGCCGGTTCATGCAGGTCCAGTTGGTGCTGGTCGGCTTGACAGTTGCAGGGAGACCTATGGAAACTTCTTTCTTCCCTGTAGCTCTAACAGGAGGTTAGTCAACTGACACTTTGAAGCACTTATGTGGAGCCTGAGCTTAAGTCAAGCATGTCCAATCTTCATTCTTCAGATAAGAGGGCAACCCATTTCCTGAACCTATCACAGGACCAGCAGTGTTCTGATGAGAGATTTTGCAGGTGCCAATTTAATCCTCAGTGCCAGCCTATGGGGGAGGGATGTCCCGTCTGTCTAAACTTGCCTCTTACCTATGTTTGGCTCCAAAATGTGTAGGGTAACAAAGGGTAGACAGGCATATTTGTGAGATGCATTTGTCAGTGGCACAACAGGCAACCCTTAGAAGTCAGGAAGGGCAGGGCCAGCCCTAAGGCTATGCTTTGAAGTTCAGGAAGGCTAAGCACAACCTTCAAGGACATCCCAGTCAGGAGGTGAACACCCAGCCCAACACCCAAGGCCCTTTAGTCCTCACATCTGGAAGTAATACACAAAACACAATTTGAGATACATTCAGAGTCATGTGATCCTGGATCTTGGCAGAAATGCACATTTGATTTATGCAGAAAAATACACACTTTGTAAAATTGGGTTTTACAGAATAACAACTTAAAATCCAGCTTTATGATTTAAGAGGTTCACATATTACAATGTATTTGAATGGAAATAGTGTCCCTTGATCTGGTCCCAAATTGAAGTTATGACTTATAAAGCGTAGCAAGGTAACCCATTGTTAGTTTATGTGAGACTTAGCTTTACAACATTGAAAACTGCATTTAGGAGTTTATTCATTGTCAGGGGATCACTGACATAATATAGAATGACAAAATATAGACTTACCAAAATATAGTCACCAAAATATAGAATGCCAAAATATCGAATTCCTATCTACAAACAGGTAAGTACAAAAATATCGAATCCAAAATATAGTCTGTAAAAAATATAGTCAGTCAAAATATCGAATTTTTTTAAATGTCTTAAAAGTAATTTAAAATTAATGTAATAATAAATATAATTAACTAAAACATACTTAAAAATACTCAAATAACCTTAAAATTAAGATATAATTAATTTAAGTTATTAATAAAAAATGTACAATATTTTACCGTAGGATAGCAGGAGGGTAACATTTAATATTACCACTCCAGTGAGTGCAACAGTAGGGAAAGCGTTGGATAGCGTAGGGGTAAAAAATACTATTCCCACTCCAGTGAGTGCAACAGTAGGGAAAGCGTTGGATAGCGTAAGGGTAAAAATTACTATTCCCACTCCAGAGAGTGCAACAGTAGGGAAAGCGTTGGATAGCATAGGGGTAAAAATTACTATTCCCACTCCAGAGAGTGCATCAGTAGGGAAAGCGTTGGATAGCATAAGGGTAAACATTACTATTCCCACTCCAGAGAGTGCATCAGTAGGGAAAGCGTTGGATAGCGGGAGGGTAAAAATTACTATTCCAACTCCAGAGCGTGCAACAGTAGGGAAAGCGTTGGATAGCGTAGGGGTAAGAATTACTATTCCCACTCCAGAGAGTGCAACAGTAGGGAAAGCGTTGGATATAGGAAGGGTATAAATTACTATTTCCACTCCAGAGAGTACAACAGTAGGGAAAGCATTGGATAGCGTAGGGGTAAAAATTACTATTTCCACTCCAGAGAGTGCAACAGTAGGGAAAGCGTTGGATAGCGTAGGGGTAAAAAATACTATTCCCACTCCAGAGAGTGCAACAGTAGGGAAAGCGTTGGATAGCGGGAGTGTGAAAATTACTATTCCAACTCCAGATAGTGCAACAGTAGGGAAAGCTTTGGATAGCGTAGGGGTAAAAAATACAATTCCCACTCCAGAGAGTGCAACAGTAGGGAAAGCGTTGGATAGCGGGAGGGTGAAAATTACTATTCCCACTCCAGTGAGTTTAACAGTAGGGAAAGTAATGATTTAATATATTATTAAAAATAAATTAAATATCAATACCAATAAAACATTAATTGAAATTAATAACCAATTTAATATTATGTAATAATTAATTAGAAATACAACTACATATTAGTTATTAAAAATTAATAACCTATTCATAATTATTCAACAACGAATTAATTTTAAATAACAAAAACTAATTAATAATAAAACTTAATACCAATTAAAAATTAACAGTAAATTAATTATCAATACACAAAAAGTATTTTTAATATGTAATTAATTACAATTACATTACTTCCCACCCTATTCCCCTATAAACCCACATCCCACTACAGAAAATACATTAATACAATTATCATAATTATCAAATATTTAATTAATACAAAATATTACCAATTAATAAAAATTAATTGCCAATTAATAGAAATGAATTACCAATTAAAAATTAATTAACAATAAATTTAAAATCAATACGAATAAATGAAAAAAAATATTTACTTTATTACAATTAAATTACTTCCCACCCTATTCCCCTATAAACCCACAACCCGCTACAGAAAATAAATTAAAAAAATTAACATAATTAACAATTAATCAATTAATACAAATTAATTGGCAATTAATAAAAATTAATTACCAATTACAAAATAACAATAAATTCAAAATGAATACCAATAAATAAATAAAAATATATAATTAATTACAATTAAATTACTTCCCACCCTATTCCCCTATAAACCCACAACCCGCTACAGAATTATATTACGCAAAAATTAAATAACATAAAATTCATTACTTAAAATACATTAAACATACATTACAAAAATTAATATACACTTTTCACACATATACTAACATACAAAACACTTTAAAAAAATTGATAATATTAAAAAATCGATATATTTAATGCCTATATTGTATATTTCGATATTTTGACTTCTATATTTTGAAAATCGATATTACTTACCTTAAATTCGATATTTTTAACCACTATATTGTGTCCATTCGATATTTTGTCCATTCTATATTTTTACTTCGATATTATGTCCATTCTATATTTTGGAATAGATATTATGACTGTTTACCGTTAGATGTGAGGGACACTAGAATTACCATAGTAGAATCCTCAAACACACCCGCAGTCCTCAGAGTCCAAGTTTAGTTTAACTGGAGAATGTTGCCATCTTAAAAGTGGGTAGGGTCAGCCCAGTACCATTTACCCAATTGGTTAGAGCATGTCCAGGAGTCATTATAACCTGCGAGCTTACGTCAGCTATAAATGTGGCACTTTGAGACACCCACACCTGATGACTTCCTGGACAGGAGGAAGAACAGAAGAAGTCTCAACCTGCTGTCTGTGTCCTGTTTTGAGCCCTGACAGACTGAACCCTCTCCTTCTTGTTTTCAGGACAACAATGTGGACTCCAAGGGTCATACAGCTGACCTTCTGTTCAAGCTATAGTGATACAACAAGCTACAAGAGACCTTTTCTGCAACTGCCCAGCTGACCTGACCAGTGGCACCTGGGCCTGGATCTACCCTGCTGGTGGCCCCTGCCTGACACACTGTGAGCCTCTAAGTACCACTTCTGAGGCCCCGGGTTCTTTAAAAGTGAACTCAAGTGGTGAATTGGGGCTTAAAGGATTAAATCAGAATGTAAAATCATTGACCAGGACTAACCTGGTTGGTGTATCCAAACCACACTCCAGGCTCTAATTGGACTAGGGCCCAGACTACCACAACTAATGACTATCATTGAATCTTTGTGCGTTTTTGTTCTATTTCTACTCACAACTTTACAAATTCATATCTCTGATTCCCCTTATTGGATTTTGAAAATTTTAGTCTCATTTTGTCAATTACATTTTACTCTATCTGTCTCATTTGAATTGGGATTTTTCTTATCTTGCATTTGACTTTATTATTGTTTTGGTACAGCATAAATACTTTACACATTGACCTAAGATAACTCATCTGATCTGTGCTATACCTACCATGGGGTTGAGCTCAAATTAAATCAGTGACTTTGAGAGTTCACAATGTCAAGGGTTGTGATTATTCCTTGAGGCGGGTAGCTACTCACCCCAAATAATAATCCAGTTTCTTGCAGTTGCTCTGCAGACAATTGGAAGAAACCCTGCATAACGGTTGACTGCTTTTTCAATCACATTCAAAAGTGAACAGACAGTAAAGCAGACCAGTGAGATGAATTCCCCCTATAAACTTGTAGGAAATGTGTTTGAAAATAATGAGATCACAATTAAGTCGATAAAGTGAATACCATTTCAATGGGTAATAATAAAAAAACAAATCTATTAGCACATAAAGGACATTCAGTTATTGACATGTGCTATAAAAATTCTCATTCTTTTTCTTAATGATCAAAATAAAATGCCCAGTAACATTTTTTATTCTTATCATTAAAATAGGGGGTGTTCAGTATTTCTTTTAATATAGTTTAGCTTGCCGTATTTCACAGACATATGTAGGTGCCTATTTACTTTCAGCAAACCAATCAAACATTAATTTTAAAAACAATAGTTTGAGAAACAATGAAGCTGCTGGCCTTATATGGTCAGATAACGGGAGCACTAGGATGCCTTTTCACATCTGTGTGCATCTTCCGCATCATCTGCAAGTGCTATCAAGAGTGAGACATAACTTAACTGCGTTGCTATTGCAGTAATTGGTTTCAACAATCTATTGTAGACCTATTGTTTTTTAATTAAAAAAATTTAAATTTAAAAAAGAAGGAGAACATCTGGAATGGCACATCAGTAGTGTAGCAAGGGTGCCACTGGCCCTAACACAGTCAAAGAAAATGGTTTCTCGTATTCCTCATTTGGGGTCCTAAAAGGCACAAACACATCAGATACGTAGGTGATCTTAGTCATTATCAGAAAGAGATTCCTCTGTGCCAACTAATTACGCAACCCCCAGCTAGGAAATTTGGTGTAACTAGGGGACTACATCAAAGGTTTCCACAGCTAAACATCTACTTTTCCACATTTGTGGTGTGTGGCTAGGATGCTATAAGTAGGTGAGATTTCACCTCACTCTACGCTTAGCGTAAAAAGGTCTTAAAAGACAACCATAATTGGAGTGCAGTGGTCCCCTTGTCTGTAGGTCCTATTAAGTGACGGCCAGTGCTGGTAAAGGCGTTGAGGCGGGGTGAGGAGTGAGCGACAGATGACAACAAGGGAAAATTACATTTAAATAAAGAAAAACACTTACCTTGCTCTTGCTGCATTGTGTAGTTCCGTGGTTTGTGGGTGAGGTTCGGTAGTTCCGAACCCGTTCAATAAAGGTCATCGGAAATAGACGATTTTGGTGTCAGCAGACCGCAAATGACGAGTGTAGTGTGTCTGAGTGTTTTCGCATGAATCGATCAATGAGAACACTCCGTATTCAAGGATTTGGTTTGAACCTTCGGGTTCCATTTTGTGTACGGCAGCCATTTTGTATGGTTGCCCTCACATAGGCCCGATGACTGCGGCCGAACGAGTCCTTGAGACACGTATGCCTTAGCTGACTTCTGAATGACCTGGCCGATTTGACTCCTTGCCCGAGGCTGACCTCGCTGAGCCAGTTCCTTGTTAAGCAGCTGGTCAGATAAAGATCAAAGAGTAGGACATGCCCGAGTTTATGGTACACTACTCCCACCTTCTATCTCACTTCCAATCTGTTTCTGTTCCTTCCTTTATGACATAATCACTGATTTGGGTTGAGGGTTTTATGATGGGTTTGTCCGGCCTGATCCGACAAGAAACCTGGAATGTGCTTGGTCATTTCTGGTGGGCTGGACAACGGAAAATGGATTGTCGTCATACGCTACTTTTGAAATGTCACGCTGCCATTGGCCAATTTGTATGAACCCAATGCTAATTTGAAATGTTGCCTGAGGCTTGATTTTTGGCATAAAAGACCATGCTCCGCTCATTGAATTTGTGCAGTCTCTAGCGAACCACCCGTGTGTGCTTCGTAGATTTCTGTTCCTGGTTGCAGCCAATAAACTTTGGTCCTTGACGTCATCAAGAAGTATCCTGTGTCTCTGTTTGCCAAGACAGGGGAACTCGAAGGCATCGGGCGTTCTCCCTGACGCCGCTCGGTTCTAAAACCCGGTCCTTCAGTTGGCGCCCAACGTGGGGCGACTTCAGCGTACCGGTCCAAGCCCGAAGATCGTGAGGAGCTTCGTGTGAAAATTCTGGAGGAAGGCCTACCACTTCATCGACCCCTGTATGTCGGCGTGGTCCGAAAGTCTTTGCTGCGAGGTTTCCCGCTTTCCGACGGCTACGAAGGACTGCTGCCCTGACTGTCGCCCTGATTTGGAGCCTTAGATGTTTGTAGAGCGAGACGATTGACGGGTCTTCTGGTGACGCCATCGACATTTCAGTTAAGTATGAGTGGAGCGTCTCGTAGTCCTTAGTTTGTTTTTGGTATCCCTTTAGTGGATCACTTTGATTTGGTACCTGCAGGCCCCAAAGCCAAGGGGCTCGTGTATTTGCGAGACTATCGTTTTGAGATTTCCCTTGTTGTTTGAAGCTAGACTAGTGAGCAAGATGCCTGGTCTTAGCAGACTTGGAAAGATATTTGGTTGTGCTTGTTCTAAGGATTCCCGGTTAGAGGATTTGTGTCCGGTTCTTTCAATTGGAACTCCTACATATGAATTATACGTGAAACATGGTGTGGGCCCTATTAGCTATAATGAGATAAGGGTAAAGTACACAAGGAAAGACGGTGTCCTACAGTGGCCCCGTTACAGTAGTTTTGAAACTGAAATTTTAGACAATCTCGAATTGAAATTGTTCAAGAAGAAAGCCCGGCCGGCAATGTTTGACTCTTTCCGCATATGGCGCAAAGAAGCCAAACAGAAAGAAATTAAATTAGCGAAGAAGAATAAACGAGAACGAGGTATGTCAATGGTACAAGCTGCTATTGCGTTTAGGGATAATGAGGAAGAGCAAGAAAGCAAACAGATGCTTAGAGTGAAGAAGTTAGCGGTAGATAGATGCTACCCAGTTTTGCCGCCTAAAGAGCAGGAAGATAAGAAAGAGCTTGCGAAAGATCCTTTAATGTCGCATCTCCTGAGTTCACCACCCCCTTATGCACAGAGTACTACGGCACCACCGCCAGCAGTTGCGGTTGTGCAACCTCCAGTTGTTGTGCCACCTGCGATTCCTCCACAGCCAGCTTCTCTTCCATTGGCTACTGTTCCTTTGGCGCAGCCTCCTCAGGGGCCGCCAACTTTGCCTCCCCCTTTGTCTGCTACTCCTACGCCTGTCCTTAATGCTCCTTCTGTTCCGACTTTGGATTCTTCTACTATTGTTCCGTCTTCCCTTATTCTTCCATCTTCTCCTTCTACTAGACAGCGAATGAGCGTTGCTTTTTCTGGTTTTCTGACTCCTTTGTTGGGACAATTGGGTATGTCTCCTGCGAATGAGAGTAGACAATCGCGTAGTCAATTGCCTGATACAGATGAACGTGCAGTTTTGGATCATATGGAACGTAGATGGGTTACGTATACCTCCCAGTATGATCTTGAGGGTATTATGGATGTTTTTCAACAATGGAAAGCACCAAAGCAACGGTACATTTTTGAAATGATGTGTGTGTTCCTTCATGAGCAATGGATTGACGAAGTGGGTAAAGTTCCTGAAGAATTGTATCGAGTGCATTCCGAGTTTGCGAAAGGGACGCTTGTGAGTCTCCTCGACATCGAGAGCGCGGTGTCGACGTTGTTGTCGTTTCGTAATAATGCTCCTTCCGAGCGATTGTTTGAGCCTGATTTGTCAGTTAGGAGAAAAGCGCGTCAGTATCCAATGCGTGAGGTTCCTCCAGTTTGGAGACCTCAAGATGGTAATGTTGCTGCGCACTTTCAACGAGTGTGGGTACATGTTCCTTGGAAGCGTGCTAAAGTTCTAGCACTTAAGCAGACTTTACCTGATCCGCGCAAAAATCCGGCAGGATATCATAAAGAGCTCACTCAAACTGTGGGTTCGTGCGTCATGAATTTAGCGGACATAGACATGTTGTTTGGTAATGTTGTTCCACATCCTATCTAAAATGTGATTCGACATACGGATCATGATAATGAATTGGGTGATACATGGGTTAATCTTGTTGCTGCAAATGATAGACAAGTTGGAGGTGCTAAGCCTGAAGATCTTATTACTGAACTTCCTGGTAGGATAATTAATTTCATGAAGACTTTGATGCCCGAAGTGCGTGTTAATTGGGACAAGTTGTCTGCATGCAAGCAGAAGAAAGACGAGACTGTGTCTGATTTCTTCACGCGGTTTGAAGAGACTTTTGTAGATCATAGTGGTCAGGATATGCCTACCGAGGGTGGCCGGTTTGTTGACAAGTTTGTGCATAATTTGCTTCCCGAGTTGTGCACTAAGTTGAAGGATTCCGAGAGTGCTTGGCCCGTTTCCACGTCAGCGCAGATTTTAGCTACGGCTCAGTACTACGAAAATAGGCGCAAAGATGAGTTAGAGAAAGCGGATAAGAAGACTAAGGAATTGAAGACTAAAGTTCTTCTACAACAAGCTTATCCACCCCGTACTAATAGTCAGCGTGATTATCAGCAACCTCAGCAGTATTCGAGAAACTCGCAAAGGAACGAGTCTTCTCAACAGCGTTTTCCGTATGGGCCTAATCAGTGTGCATATTGCAAAGAAGAGGGTCATTGCAAGAATAGTTGTCCGGTTTTGTTACAGCGCACAAATGGTGCTTCTGGTGTACGAGGTAGAGGTGCTCAACAAGCACCTAGAGGTAGAGGTCGCGGACAGAACATACGTCCTTTGCCTCCACAGAACTCGATGAATAGTTTTGATCAACAGCAAAGTTCGTCTGGTAGGACAGCACAGTACTATATGGATGATTACTATGTTGAAGGTAACGAAAGGAATGGTAATGATTGTTAGGACAGCCATGGACAAAGAGAGGGAGTTGTTTCAGTTCCAGTAGATCAGAGTGGACCTTATGTTGAAGTAATTGCATCAGGTGTGTCAGAACCTTTTCTGCTAGACACTGGTGCTACAAAGAGTTCTATTATGCACTCTAAACTCCCTGGCGCACCTTTGTCTGGCTTTGATAATGTTTCTGTAGCTTTTTCTGGCGCCCCCGTTACAAATCTGATTTCTGCTCCATTGTCTCTTTCTGTTGGTCCTCGTAAGTTTGAAGCACCCTTCTTTTGACTACAAGATGTAATGAGAATTTGTTGGGATTGGATTTATTGAAGAGACTGTATGCGACACTGTATTGTTCTCCGTCAGGAGTACATCTTACCTTGGGTGAGAGAGTGATCTCTCCGATGTACATGTCGAAAGATAGTCTTCCATCTGAGTTGTCTTCTTTACCAGATTCATTGTGGGCTACAGGTCCGAATGATGTGGGCCTACTGGAAATTCCCCCATATGTTGTGACACTGAAGGCGAATGCTAAGTTACCGCGCATTCCACAGTATCGTATCTCGAGTGATGGTGAGCGTGCACTTTTAGCGATTATTTATGATCTGATCGAAAAGGGTGTCATTGAGGAAACGAGAGGTAATGTGTGCAATAGTCCTGTTTTGCCTGTTCTGAAGAGAACTGATTCTTCACAGCCTCCTGTATATAGGTTTGTCATCGATCTTCGCGAAGTGAACAAGATTGTTGTTCCACAGTTTCCTGTCGTGCCTGATATTACTGCCTTGTTGACTCTGATTCCGGCTATGGCCACATGGTTTTCGGTGATCGACTTGAAGAATGCTTTCTTCAGTATCCGATTTGCCATGGAGAGTAGGGACATCTTTGGATTCTCTTTAGGAGGACGAAGTTTCCGCTTTAAGCGCGCTCCTTAAGGCTATTGCGAGAGTCCATCGATCTATAGTCAAGCTTTGAAGACACAACTTGATTCGTTGGTTTTACCTGATGGCGCAGCCCTTATGCAATACGTTGATGATTTGCTAGTTGCCGCTGATACTGAGGAGATTTGTAGGGAAGCCACTTTGTCGTTGTTACGCCACTTGTCTGATTTTCATCACAAAGTTTCTCTCTCCAAGTTGCAATATTGTCGACAAGAAGTAACCTACTTAGGTCACCTCTTATCGAAGGAGGGAAGGAAACTGACCCCAGAGAGAATTCAAGCTATTGCGAAAATGAGTGTGCTTACGACACAGAGAGAAGTACGTGCGTTTTTGGGTATTACGTCGTACTGTTAACAGTGGATTCCTAAATTTTCTTTGTTAGCGAATCCTTTGATAGCTCTTACTGTTAAGGATACTCCAAATCCTATACTTTGGACTGACGAATGCCAAAAGAGCTTTTCTGAATTACGCAATGCGTTGTGTTCGGCTCCTGTGTTGGGTACTCCCGACCTTTCACATTGTATCTTCATGAGAGAGAGGGATGTGCATTGTCAGTGTTGACTCAGCAGTTTGGCGATAAGCAACGCCCATGTGCTTATTTTTCATCGACTTTAGATCCGGTAGCTTGAGCGTTGCCGAGTTGCTTGAGAGCTACAGCGGCTGCGGCTGTTTCAATTTGACAATCTGCTGGTTTAGTTATGGACAACACATTAGTGGTTATGGTTCCACATGCAGTGGATACCTTATTGAACCGTACGAAGACACAGCATTTAACTAGTGCTCGATTGTCGGGTTACGAGTTGACATTGTTAGCGAGTCATGTGCACATTAAATGATGCAATAGGTTGAATCCAGCCACGTTGTTGCCGATTTCAGTTGAGACAGATAATAGTGAAGAACAGCATGACTGTTTTCTGAGAACTGAAGAAGAAACGAAAGGGAGAGTAGACCTTAGGGACACTCCTCTTCCAGAATGTGATGGTACTTTGTGGGTTGATGGTTCGTGCTTTAAGTTGCCGAATTGGTGATACGACTGCGGCATATGCTGTTACGACTTTGCATACGATTGTTGAAGCTGCACGTATTCCACATAATTCAGCACAAGCAGCGGAGTTGATTGCATTAACGAGAGCATGTGTGTTGGCGAAAGGAAAACGAGTGAATGTGTATACTGACAGCCAATATGCATTTGGCGTGGCTCATAGCTTTGGAAGTTTGTGGCGTGAACGTGGATTTCTAACTTCGCATGGGACGAAGATCCAGCATGGGCAGTTGGTGAATGAACTTCTTGAATCTCTTATTTTGCCATTACAAGTAGCGATTGTAAAATGCAGTGCCCATAAGAAAGTTACGGATGATGTTGGTCACGGAAATGCATTTGCAGATGAAGTTGCGAAAGAAACTACAAAGAATGTGATGAGTCGAATGTATGTTGCGGGTCCGGCGAGATGGTTTCCAGAGAAGAGTATGTGTAAAGATACGATTGAGAGTGTGAAATCCATTCAAGCTGAAGCTACAGAGAAAGAGTTGAATGAATGGAGAGAAAGCAAGGGTAGATTGGATTCGAATGGTTGTTGGACTCATTTGTCTGAGCATCAGAGATGGTTGTTGCCTAACGCGTATGTGCTTCCGGTTGTTACAATGGCTCATGGAATGGCACATATCAGCGTGAAAGGGATTTGTAAGTTGTTGGCTCCGGTTTGGCAGAATGCGGGAATTCCAAAATGTGCAGAGAACTTGGTTAAGAACTGTATGGTATGCTTGATGTATAATCCTGGTAAGGGAACTCCAACACCAGCTGGTCATTTTTCTCCTCCTACGTATCCATTTGAGGCTTTGCAGCTAGATTTTATCCACATGGAGAGATGCAACAACTTTAAATATGTTTTAGTGGTTGTTTGCTCCTTTTCTAGATGGGTAGAAGCTCATCCCCTTAAGGACAATACTGCCTTGTCCACAGCGAAAGCCCTTATCAAAGAGTTTTTCCCTAGATTTGGAATTCCGAGAATTATCTGGAGTGACAATGGGAGTGAATTTGTGGGTCAAGTCATGAAGAGAGTGTGTGAGGGACTAGGAATTCGGCAGAAATTCCATGCTGCAAATCATCCCCAATCAGCTGGTATAGTCGAGTGCTATAACGGCACTCTGAAATTGAAATTAGCCAAAATCCAAGCGAGCACTGGTTTGCAATGGCCAGATGCTTTGCCTTTAGCGCTTTTGTCCACAAGAATGACTGTACATTCGAGAATGGGTCTGAACCCTTATGAAGTTGTCTTTGGTCGCCCAGCGAATATTTGGGGTGTGCCAAGGCCAACTAGATTTAGGGAGATTGAGTACCCTGTGTTGCTTGACTACTTGCGTGAACTGACAACTAAATTGCGTGTTTTACACCAACAGGTGCATTATAGCCTGCCACAAGCTACTGAGGATCCAGGCCATTCTATTGAACCTGGAACCTGGGTGTTCGTCCGAAACTTTAAGCAGAGCAAGAACGATCAGCCCCGCTGGACGGGAGCCTTCCGAGTCCTCCTGTCGACACATTCTGCGGTCAGAGTACAAGGCAAGCGAAACTGGATCCACGGAGTACACTGTAAGCGAGCACCATTGCCCTTACCGTCTGATAAGTGGGTCCAGGAGGGACTTCCAGACTTTGAAACAGACACTGTTCCACGATTTTTGCCATTCAGCGATGCTCGTCTGATTGGTACGAACTCTGAAAGAGAAAGTGATGACATTTTGCAAGAAGCAGTGCCTCCTTTGAATCGATTGAACTACCGAGCCTGAACTCTTATTTAAAGATCAAGAATTGTCTGGAAGAAGCCGCTATAATTTGCGACCGAGAGTCATGGACAAATAAATAAAGACAAATAACGTTTTTATGATTTTTCTGATTTGCAGGTTAACTCTCCACTGAGGATCTACTCATTTTTGTTTTTCGAACCGCCATCCGGGTTCAGCTGTAGGGTCGCGGTGCCTAAGTCTTTGGAGTGCAAGCCTGAGACACTAGGTCGAAGGTTCTGGTTGGCCTAAGGGAGTTGCCCTGGGTTGACAGAGGCAATCCTTACCATAGAACACCCTACCATCGCGAGCAGCATATTTAGTTTAGGATGGATTTCTTTGAGTTGGAAAGACCTGCACGGACAATGATTTTTAGAAAGAAAATATGTAAACTCATGTCGAAGAAAAGTTTTTTGATACCGTGTTTATTTTTGCTATTGAGTTTGATGATATTCATAATTGGTTATGTGACATTTTCTTTCAAAGTAACGTTTGTTCCCACTATGCAACCTACACCTCCACCTACTATTTCTTCTCATTCTTTTCTTCCTTTGCCTGAGCATGAGGTAGTTAGACGATTGGAATTTGCCAATAATTCCTTTATTCAACTTTTGCACCAACACCAGTTAGTGATGAACACGACAAACTGTTGGATCTGTGGTCTAATGCCCCATACGACTGATAAAGGTATTCCGTACTTAGTTTTGCCTTTTAGTTTAAATGGTTTGATTTGGGCTTACAGAACGATGTTTATCTATGCCCATAGTGTCTATCCCCAACGTTCAGTGAAAGACAACCCGAAGAATAGTGCTCTGGTCAAGGGTATAGTCAACATGATTAGAGGGATTAGTTCGTATGAGACGATTCCGAGAGATGAGACACAAGCCTACATTGGTTGGAACGTTACTGGATATGGAGTTAGTCTGAGTGTTAACCAGCGAGCGAAAAGTTCTCCACCGATTTAGATAGTGCCCCATCAGGGTCGCTATTGTCTGCAGGGTAATGGAAAGAATCCAAGAGCTCAGTTAGGGAAGAGCGTTTGTACTGATACTTATGTATTTACATCCCAGTCTTCCCCGGCATTTTTAGCTGCTACGGGTACCTAATTTGTTTGCTACGACAAAGCATATACATGGTTGCCCCCTGATTTTTCGGGCACATGTTTTGTTTCTTTCCTGTTGCCTCCCACTTTTACAGCTGCAGCAGATTACCATAAGACGAGAGTTGCTACTGGTGTCTTTAGTAAGGAAGACACTGCAGGGCAAGAGTTGGGAGATTTCTTTAAGGGTTTTCTGCTGTTCTGGGGACCAATGGCAAACAGCAGGAATATTCGCCAGTTGACGAGAGTGGTTGAGTCCACCATAGTCGAAACTGCCGGTGCCCTTAGTAACTTGACTGCTGAGCTCCAGTCGGATAGACTTATGACACTTCAAAATAGAGTTGCCCTTGATGTCATACTAGCAGATCGAGGTGGAGTTTGAAAAATGATTCAATCAAGCTGCTGCATTTTCATTCCAGACAACGCTCCGTCAGTTTTCCAGGCCATTTCTAAGCTACATAAGATCTCCGATTCTGTCCATTTGGACAAAGGAGATTGGTCGTTGATGGGATGGTTATGGGGATTGATATCCACTTGGGGGTGGAAGATTTTGATGGTCATTGGGATGGTCTTAGCTATCCTTTTCCTGTTCTGTCTCTGTGTACAGTGTGCTCCTGCTGTTTGTGGCCTCTGTGCTACTTCGTGTGTAAGGAGACCTGTCCAGAGAGAGGTACTAAGTAATAGGATGATGCTACAGCAACATATCGATGATCTGATGAATATAGATCCGGATTCAGATTGACATGGGTTTGGGTCTGTTGCCTATGTAAGGGCAAAAGGAGGGTCTGTAGTTCCATGGTTCGTGGGTGAGGTTCGGTAGTTCCGAACCCGTTCAATAAAGGTCGTCGGAAATAGACGATTTTGGTGTCAGCAGACCTTAAATGACGAGTGTAGGGTGTCTGAGTGTTTTCGCATGAATCGATCAATGAGAACACTCCGTATTCAAGGATTTAGTTTGAACCTTCAGGTTCCATTTTGTCTACGGCAGCCATTTTGTATAGTTGCCCTCACATAGGCCCGATGACTGCGGCCAAACGAGTCCTTGAGACACGTATGCCTTAGCTGACTTCTGAATGACCTGGCCGAACTGACTCCTTGCCCGAGGCTGACCTCGCTGAGCCAGTTCCTTGTTAAGCAGCTGGTCAGATAAAGATCAAAAAGTAGGACATGCCCGAGTTTATGGTACACTGCTCCCACCTTCTATCTCACTTCCAATCTGTTTCTTTTCCTTCCTTTACGACATAATCACTGATTTGGGTTGAGGGTTTTATGATGCGTTTGTCCGGCCTGATCCGACAAGAAACCTGGAATGTGCTTGGTCATTTCTGGTGGGCTGGACAAAGGAAAATGGATTGTCGTCATACGCTACTTTTGAAATGTCACGCTGCCATTGGCCAATTTGTATGAACCCAATGCTAATTTGAAAAGTTGCCTGAGGCTTGATTTTTGGCACAAAAGACCGTGCTCCGCTCATTGAATTTGTGCAGTCGCTAGCGAACCATTCGTGTGTGCTTCGTAGATCTCTGTTCCTGGTTGCAGCCAATAAACTTTGGTCCTTGACGTCATCAAGAAGTATCCTGTGTCTCTGTTTGCCAAGACAGGGGAACTCGAAGGCATTGGGCGTTCTCCCTGACGCCACTGGGTTCTAAAACCCGGTCCTTCAGTTGCCGACTTGGCAATGGGGCAATCGCAAGGTAAGTGTTTTTCTTTTTTTTTATGAATTACAGGGCATATTATCAAGAACAGGCGTTAACATTATTGCCGCTTTATCGGCAGGAAACTGCAGCTAAAACAGCGATAATGGGCTTCATAATGTGTCCTTGTGAATTCCCATAGCAGTCCAGGTTCTGGTGTTAACCTGGGCTGCTATGGTAATTCACAAGGGAATAATATTAAGCCCATTATCGCCACTTTAACTGCAGTTTCCTGCCGATAAAGCGGCGATAATTTTATCGCCTGTTCTTGATAATATGCCCCTTCATTTTCCCTCGTCGTCGTCTGTCGACTCCCTCCCCCACCCTGCCCACCATTCTTACTGGCATACCCCATCAATGGACCTAGTACCACTATAACTGCAGCAACAAAAGAGGGTTCATCCTCAGCCAAAAGCTCTGTGAACCTGCCAGCCTTTTATCTACTTCACAGATCCCACAGACTTTCAGAAGTAAGGGGCTTCTTGGGAGTTCTACCGTGTTCCCTATAGGTCTGTCCAGCTGCGATAATAATGGTGAACAAATAAGGAAGCTTTCAAATTCAGCGGAAAGGCAAGAGACATAAGGGTAGACCACCGTTATCATTGGATGCATGTAGGGGGCCATCTTGTTAGAAGATACATTGTCTAATGATTTTCTGTACTACCGTTCCTTTTATAAAGCTTACGTCCCACCTGGCATCGTTAAGTCGACCTTGTTTGCTGTACTAAATGTGATTCACTATTGAAAATACCCAAAGGTAAGCCTTCGAGAGCCACTAATCCTTTTATGTGGCAGGCTACAACCGCAGAGCTGCGCTATTCTGCAGTTACAGGGCATTGATTGCCGCTCTTGATGCGGACGTGTCCTGCGTAAACTGTCACGTTTTATGGGCCATGTTTATTTCATCGGGATAGAAATGTGCTCCCAGAGGGAACCTTTGACTCAGATGCTTGTGCAGTAAATCTTGGGCCTGCTTTGTTTCAAAGCAAGCGTGCTGTTCCTGTACCACAGAATATAAATTACCAAATGGTAACGTTTCTGCAGCCAGTGATTCACAGACAGAAAACCCAACCACCCTTGAACTGGAAGTCCAGCTGCGCTGGGTAAATAAAAATAATAAAAATGGAAAATGAGCAATGCCCTGCAGTATATCGTGAAAACAAATCGCGTGGCATGAATAACGCATAATTAGAAAGTGAGAAAAGGAATTATGAATTGAAATCAATAGTAATGAAATGAATCAGCACTTTAGCAATGGTGGCTTTAATAAGTCTCATATAATATACGTTGCTGAAATTCTGTGCGAACGATTCTTCAACGTATTGATTTTAAAATTGTATTAGGCTAGGGGCGTGGCTTGCGCGCCGCTGTGGTATGGCGTGTTGCGCTTGAGCTCCGGGGTGAGTTGATCCCGTCGAGCGTTTCTCTTTGTCTCTTCGTGCCCTCTTGACCGGAAAAACCACACACCTACGGCGGAACATGTGCTGAGCTCCACGACGCTGTTTTTCCGCGATTTAAATCATCGGAAGTATGTGTTCTGCTTCATGCCTCGCAGGCGCTCGCATTCCTGAGGAGCGGCCGCCATTTTGCCGCGTATGACGCTCCTGTCATCTGTCATCTGAGGCGCCGCCGCGGATACAATTTAACAGTCTTTCGTGTCTGTCTAAGGGTTTCTTCACACAACGGCTACAATGGTAACATTTATGCTTTTTTTCTAATGTTACTTCTTGCTGCTTGGCTGGGTTCGAAGCTGCTCACAGTTTTTGTTTCTCTCTTAACTGACTCATTGAGGTGCTCATGTCGCTATATTGAGGTGTATTCCTATTTATGCTCATATTTCAACCGCTAGATTAGCGTAGCGTGTTTTGAGCGTGAATTGCCTCTTTTTTCACTGTTTTTCTGACTATTTTGCGCAACTCTGGTGCTATACTCTATTTCAGGGGTATTTTTGTTAGTCTTCTGCTACAACACTGTCATTATGAGTCGCTCCTTGAACACCAAAGACTCTAAGGACCCGGGCACATCTTTGAAGCGACTTAAGTCAGTCTCTCCGACTCCTGAATCACCTCAGGCGGACAATACTTCCACATTGGACACCATATTGGCGCGCCTTAATGAGGTTCATGATATTGCGCAGTCAACCAAAACTAACACTGACTTACTACAAGTGGAAGTGTCTGCTATCAGAAATGATTTTAAAGCCCTTTCTCTACGTGTATCAGCGACAGAAACTCGGATAAGTTCCGCAGAGGATGGTATGCAAAAGCAATCCAGGTCCCTCTCTCAAATGGAGCGGTCTATGGCGGCGATGCGCAGAGACCTCACGGAGCAGGAGGACCGTAATAGGAGATCTAATCTGCGTATTTTTGGCCTTCCGGAGGACTCAGAGAAATCATCCTCCTCCATGATTGAGTTCTTATCTCATTGGATTCCTGATACACTTCAATTATCTTTCCACAGAGACTTTGAGATTGAAAGAGCACACCGTGTTCCAACGTTCCGTTCTAAGGCAGCCACCCAGCCAAGAGCAATCATTTTTAAGCCCTTACGACATCAACACACTGAGCTGATTTTGTCTCATATGCGCAAGATTAAACAACTCAACTGGGAGGGTCATCGCATATCCATTTCCCAAGACTTTGCCAGAGACACGGTCATAAGACGGAAAGGTTTCTTGAATCTTCGGAAACGTCTCACTGACTTGGGCATTCCTTTTTCCTTTTCTGGTCCATCCAAGTTTCGCATTACATATAAAGGGCGTTCCAGAATCTTCGATGAACCGGCAGACTTGACAACGTTCTTGGACAACCAGGAGGAGATAGAGATGGAGATTCAAAGAGCAACGACGCAGACTCCTGGGGCCTCAGGGACCTGATTTGTTGTTCTCTTTACTTCTGGTTATGTCTTTTTCTGGATGGTTACCTTCTCTTTTTTCTCCAGTCATGTTTTCATGTTGATCTACACCTCCGCTATTGTATGTCCTATCTCTGTTCTTCTTTCTATACTACTCTGATGGATCTCCTTCTTACTAGTTTCTGACCTCTCCTTCTTTTTTCTCTTCATTATCCTTCGAGGAACTTCTTGTAGATCCTTTCAATTTTCTCTTCTTCTTTCTTTTACCCGTCTTCTCTGATTTCGTGCGTATTTGTATCTCTTTTTCAACTCCCTCTTTCTTGCTCCTATCTATTTTTATTACGGTGTATTTCACCTATATTGTTGCTGTTTCTACTTACTAGTTACCTGCTCGTTTTATAGTTATTAGTTGCAGATTTAGTGTCTATAATTCAAGTATTATTACTTCTTTCAATAGCATCTTGTATTATATTTGCATTACACTATGTAGCATTGTAGTATCGTGTGTAGACTTCTCCTTTGTCTTTCTGCTCTTTTTTCATCTTCCCTCTCAGTTTCTTCCTCTTTTCTACATGCTGTTCTCATACACCTTTTTTTTCTTTCCTCTTATGTACCTCCATTTTATAGTATAGTTATAATTAGGTGTTTTGTATGATTCATATGCGATTTCAACACATATTTGTTCCTCTAGTCACAAAATGATATATGCTTTTGTTTTTTTAAGATGTTTCGTACATAATTAAGCTTTTCCTACGTTTTATAGTATTGTTATTTAAGTCATGCTCTTGCGCTTGCTGGGGTACTGTTAATATATTCTGAGTGGTATTTTTCTTCTATTAGCATTATAGTATCTCATTATGAAATGTATTTCTATGTGTATGGTTTATATATTGCTTTTTAGCTCACTGACAGTTGTTTTTTTTTTTTCATAATGGGCTATTCTTCTTTACCAATTTTTGCTCCTAGTACGGGTCTTCGACTCGCCTTTTCCACGTTCTCCCTTGCATGATATGGGTCTCTTTTAGACCTCCCCCTCTGCCTCGTTTCTCTCTCTTTTCTAATCTTTCTTCTCTCCTTCTGGCTTTTCTTTTTTCATGGTTCTCCCTCATGGTTGCTCCCGTAACATCTATTTTGTTTTGTGGTTGGTCTACTATATTTTTGTACTTCGTCCTTTCTCTGTTATCATTGTTGTCTTCGTGTGTATCCCCTTCAGTTATATGCCAGGTTTAAATGTATTATCCCTTAATGTTAAGGGTTTAAACCATCCGGTCAAACGGTCTAAAATCTTAGACTATTGTAAATCTCTCTCAGCGGACTTAGTATTATTTCAAGAATCTAAGATCACTAGTAGAGAAGCGGTATTCTTGAAGAAAGAATGGGTGTCGGATGTGTCTTGTTCGGATGCATCTGGTAAACGCAATGGTGTGGTTACGTTGGTTTCGAGAAATTCGGGTTTATCGATTCTCTCTTCTGAGCACGACTCTGATGGTCGATGGCTCTTATCTAAACTATCAGATGGACAACATGATCTGTTTGTTATGAATATCTATGCTCCGAATATTGATAGCCCTGCTTTTTGGAAATCCATTTCTAAAAAATTGCATGATACCCCACATGCGGGTAATCTTATTGTTGGTGGGGATTTTAACTTACCTATGGATCCTTTATTGGACAGAAATTCCGCATTTCAGTTTCGTCCGCCTAAAGCACACAAACAGATGCTTAACATGTGTTCCATTGCTCAATTGCATGATATTTGGCGTCTCCATAATCCCACTGGCAGTGACTTTTCTTTCTTTTCCTCCCCTCATTCCTCATTCTCGCGCATTGATTATCTTCTAGTCCACTCTTCTCTTGTCGCAGCTTCTACTTCCCCACTTATACATCCCATTGTCATCTCCGACCATGCTGCGGTCACTTTTACGCTATCGTCCTTTGCTCCGAAACCACGTGGTCGTTCCTGGAGACTTAATACGGAGGTGTTATATGACTCTACCCAAGTGGAAGAATTTTCCAAGGATATAAACACTTTTTTCCGTGAAAATGAGGCTTCTGTATCTTCTCCAATAATTCTTTGGGACTCTTTTAAATGTACTTTCCGAGGCCAAGTTATTGCATGCATGTCCAAACGCAATTTAGCGATTAAAAAAGAACTTACTGATTTATCATCTGAAATCAAGACTCTGGAGGCGTCCTTTAGACATACTAAAGATCCGACTTTCCTACAACAAATTAAGCTTCTAAAATACAAATATAATACAATTGTTACTAAAAGAGCTCATATTGGTTTCCAAGCACAAAAGTCCAAAAAATTACTCTTAAAGAATCGGGCTGGCAAACTTTTGGCTGCTACTTTAAAATTCCAAGACTCTTCCTCTAAATCCTCTCAGATCTCCTCTATTAAAGATCATAATGGCTCTAAAAAATTCCAAACTGAGGAAATTCTTGAAGTTTTTCGTGATTTTTATAACAAATTGTATACCCCCTCTAACCAAGCCTCTTTTGATAAATGCCAAGATTTTTTAAAATCAATTCCGATTCAATCAGTTTCTGAGGACGATCGCTCCACTCTAAATGAACCTATTTCACCTGAGGAAATAGTTTCTGCCATCAAGGCCACCCGTTCGGGGAAAGCTCCGGGCCCTGATGGTTATCCGATCTTATTTTATAAAACCTTTCTCCCGTTGCTTGTTCCTAAGTTGCAGGCTGTCTTTGACGCTTTTGTTCGTAATGGTTCTGTCTCTGGTACGGCTGCCGAAGCCACCATAGTGGTGATCCCAAAAGAGGGGAAGGACCATTCGGACCCTAAGAATTTCCGCCCTATTTCGCTTCTCAATATGGAAGCGAAGATTTTTGCTAAAATCTTGGCTAAACGTCTAGAATCCTTTATTCCCAACTTAGTCCATCCCTCCCAAACTGGTTTTGTTAAAGGTAGGCTAGCAAGAGACAATATTCGCACTTTCTGCCATATTATTGGGGCGGCCAAGCGATCCCAATTACCTGCCGCGGCCTTGGCCCTCGATGCGGAGAAGGCCTTCGATAAGGTTTCTTGGCCTTTTCTTCGAGCTGTCTTACATGCACATAACCTTGGGGAATCATTTATTAACATGGTAATGTCTTTGTATTCCCAACCTAAAGCTAATATTAGAGTTAATGGTTCTACATCCTCTTTTTTTAATCTTTGCCAGGGCACGAGACAAGGATGTCCCTTATCCCCTCTCTTGTTTTTGTTATCTATCGATCCTCTCCTTCGGCTGATTGATTTACACCCTGATATCAAAGGGTTCTCTTTTGGCCCTCATTGTCTTAAAACTGCAGCCTACGCTGACGATGTTCTCATTTTCTCGGACGATATCGCGTTAGCCATTCCTGCTATTTCTGACACCATTTCATTGTTTTCTAAAGTTTCGGGATATACCCTAAATAAAGACAAGACAGAAATGTTCCCTTTAAATGCCTATTGCTTTCCTGCGCATATGGGTTTGGCTGGCTTTAAATGGCAAGCTACCCATCTCAAATATCTAGGCATTTATTTCTGTTCGACACTACATACCACGGTTACGTATAATGAGTCTCAAACTCTGGCTAAAGTTCGTCGTCTTCTGGACACATGGTCTCCAAAACATATTTCATGGTGGGGGCGCCTACAAACCCTTAAAATGATGATCACGCCGATTATCAATTTTGTCTCTTCCATGATTCCGATTAAATTATCTGACTCTTTTTTTCGGGAAATCGATGGTATCACCTCCAAATTTTTATGGAGCGGAAAACGGGCTCGGTTAGCATACAAATATTTACGTAGACCCTGTGATATGGGAGGTTGCAACTTCCCGGATTGGGAAAAATACCAGACTGCTTTTTTGGCCTCTCAAGGTGCCCTATGGTTTTCTCCCCCAACCCGTCATATTCCTCTATGGCTACGCATAGAACAGGATTTAGCTGCTCCCTTACCACTTGCCTCTTTTTGTACTACTTCCACTCTACATATTCTGTTCTCCCGATCTATCATTATTGATACAATTGTCGCAATTAAGAAAGTGGACAGGAAGATGGCATTTCCTCTGCACAAAACTAGATGGTCTTCCATTTGGCGTAATTCCAAAATTAAAATCAATATCACTCCCACTCTCATGTCGTATTGGGCGATGAAAGGTGTCTCTCTTGTACAACATCTGTATAATGAGTCTGGTGAGCCCTTACCTTTCTCTACCTTAGCGCTCAAATACTCTCTAACAAATCTAGACTTCTATACTTTTCTTAAAATCAAGGTTGCGATCTCGAAAACTCGTCTTCACCCCTCCTCGTCCACCATCTCACTGTTTTCTATCTGGCTCAAAGCGGGTCATGTTGCTTCCCACATATATAGGTTTTTATCCTCTACTTCGCTTCCTGATCAGACGGTTGCACAGCAAAAATGGTCGCGTCATTTTGATCACAATATTACGGATCGTATCTCCTCCGAAGCTTGGCAATCCATTGGCAAACTAGCGTTACGTAACAAAATAGCTCCTTCCTTAATACAGTCCAAGTTTTTCTCGATCAATCTACTCCACTGGACTCCGGTACGTCTTCACTCTCTCAACCTTAAAGAGGATGACCTCTGTTGGAGTTGTGGCGTTGAGGCAGGTGATTTTCCACATATGTTCTATAACTGTTCCTTACTTAAATCTTTCTGGGACCTTATTCAGCAACATTTGTCTCTTATCTTTGACGTTGAGCTCCAGCTCTCTTTTCCTTTAGTTATTTTAGGCCCCTGGGCGGCTCCTACGCCTCTTCCCCTTGATCCATTACAATTACAACTGTTAGACCTTCTTTTATCTGTAGCGATCAAAGTTATCCTTATGGATTGGAAGTCTTTCTCGTCTGTCTCCTATCATACTTGGTGGGCATGGGTTTCCTTCTTACGCAGTGCTCACACCTCAGTAGATCTAGCACACCTGTCACCTTCCATCTCTAGTGGGGTTTGGGCAACTCTGGATGAATATATGGAACTTTCTGCGAATGGGGTAGTCCCTCAATTTCCTGCTGTTATGTCTACCTAATTTTCGTCTGGTAGTGGCGTTACATTGGGTTGTTCCTGTGGGAGTCCTTCTTTCTTTCTTCCTCTTTCCTGTCCTCTCATCCCGTTCCTTCTTTCTGCTGCTTTTTTCCTTGCTCTTCTTCCTTCTTCCTGTGGTTCCTATTACCTTCCCCTGCCCCTATTCTCATCTTAGGGACTGATACGTTCTACGTTCTGAAAATTGTATCCCTCTATTGGCTCAATTCATTACCTTCATTTTAGGTGCCTGTTATCCAATTTTACTTACATTGAGCTTCGTTCTTGATCAGATATTACCCATGGTTTCATGTTTTTTCTCATATTGGAATGTATCGCCTCTTTGTATTTTGTTGGATATTATTTGGATCATTATTTCTCTCAATAAAATCCTCTTGAAATGATAAAATTGTATTAGGCTGAGTAGGGTTATTCTATCATCTCCTGTTTCGAATGTGATACATCAAAGCCATATGTGTGACCATTCACCGGCAATGGTGAAATAAACATGCTGAGAGCAGCTCAGAAATCTGCTGTAATTCTGGAATAATATTGGAAATTTCAGAGTGCTCTTCCAGAGACGTTAAAAGCGCATAATTCGTACGTTTATAAAAATGGAGGTGAGGTATATAATTGGAAATGTCGGTTAAAATCATTCAAAGTTTTAAGCTGTTATTTGTGTTACATTTTTATTACAAAGATAAGTAAATTATGTAGGAGTTTAGAAGCAACTAGTCTTGTTCTTTATTTAGTTGACCAAACTCCGTTTATGTTATTTATTATATATGTATATGTATATCTATATATATATATCTATATATATATATATATATATATATATATATATATATTCCGATGCGATGGTAACCCATGTTGAGTCGCGCACGAGCTGGGATGGAAGGTTACCAGCCTTCATGCACGGTATGGACTCAGTTCAGCATCCGTGGTTAAAAACAGCCTTACTGTAGCCTGATGCATTTCGAGTGTTCTCTTCTTCAGAGGCTTGTGCGTAAGGTACGTGCTGGGCGAACATACTCCTCCATTAATTATGCACAATGACACGCCCACAGTGGGGCAGCAATGATTAGCAGTGCGTGAGCATTCTGGGATTTGTAGTGTTCGTATTTCTTTACCTTTTAATTTAAGGCGCACTTGATAACTGTTTGTTTTTCAAAAAGCTCTGAATGAGCCCCGGTGGTGAACGTTGTCCTCATCCAGCATCCCAGCCCCACGTTGAGGGTGGAAATGAATCCTCGTGGCCCCCTGCAGATTTGGGGTGGAGCGGTGCTCGGCGGCTGGGCCGCCGCCTCTATGTTCCGATGCGATGGTAACCCATGTTGAGTCGCGCACGAGCTGGGATGGAAGGTTACCAGCCTTCATGCACGGTATGGACTCAGTTCAGCATCCGTGGTTAAAAACAGCCTTACTGTAGCCTGATGCATTTCGAGTGTTCTCTTCTTCAGAGGCTTGTGCGTAAGGTACGTGCTGGGCGAACATACTCCTCCATTAATTATGCACAATGACACGCCCACAGTGGGGCAGCAATGATTAGCAGTGCGTGAGCATTCTGGGATTTGTAGTGTTCGTATTTCTTTACCTTTTAATTTAAGGCGCACTTGATAACTGTTTGTTTTTCAAAAAGCTCTGAATGAGCCCCGGTGGTGAACGTTGTCCTCATCCAGCATCCCAGCCCCACGTTGAGGGTGGAAATGAATCCTCGTGGCCCCCTGCAGATTTGGGGTGGAGCGGTGCTCGGCGGCTGGGCCGCCGCCTCTATGTTCCGATGCGATGGTAACCCATGTTGAGTCGCGCACGAGCTGGGATGGAAGGTTACCAGCCTTCATGCACGGTATGGACTCAGTTCAGCATCCGTGGTTAAAAACAGCCTTACTGTAGCCTGATGCATTTCGAGTGTTCTCTTCTTCAGAGGCTTGTGCGTAAGGTACGTGCTGGGCGAACATACTCCTCCATTAATTATGCACAATGACACGCCCACAGTGGGCTGAAATTCTGTGCGAACGATTCTTCAACGTATTGATTTTAAAATTGTATTAGGCTGAGTAGGGTTATTCTATCATCTCCTGTTTCGAATGTGATACATCAAAGCCATATGTGTGACCATTCACAGGCAATGGTGAATTAAACATGCTGAGAGCAGCTCAGAAATCTGCTGTAATTCTGGAATAATATTGGAAATTTCAGAGTGCTCTTCCAGAGACGTTAAAAGCGCATAATTCGTACGTTTATAAAAATGGAGGTGAGGTATATAATTGGAAATGTCGGTTAAAATCATTCAAAGTTTTAAGCTGTTATTTGTATTACATTTTTATTACAAAGATAAGTAAATTATGTAGGAGTTTAGAAGCAACTAGTCTTGTTCTTTATTTAGTTGATCAAACTCCGTTTATGTTATTTATTATATATGTATATGTATATCTATATATATATCTATATCTATATCTATATATATATATATTCACTGAAAAAACCATAGGTTATAGACCATATATAGTTAGGAATTCGCATTTACAAAACCTTATTTTACTCACACAAAACCATTGAAATTCCATATATAGTTAGTTGCACTAACTATATATCGCGCACCCGCAATCCACTGCTGATGATGTCACATATTACATCATTCATGACATGGTCAGTGACATCACTGATGACATCACTGATGACATCTCAAATGACATCACTGATGACATCTCAAATGACATCACTGATGACATCACTGATGACATCTCATTTGACATTACTGATCACATCACTGATGATATCATTCATGTGATAATACGATGAACCTCTTCAGACTCTAATATAACCTTAGATACAATCAGTGTAAACAGACACTCACAGACTGTCACTCATCCATGGAGTTACTCACACACCTAGTCAGTCAATCAAAGAATCAATCACACCTCCATTTCCTCAACTATACAGTTATACAAACTTTACTTATTCAAACATATACTAACACATATTAACTCTCTTATACAATCCCTGATACAAGTTCACAATGATCCATACAGCCACTCACACATTCACTGGCTCTTATGCACAGTTATTTATATATGTCAACTCTCACATGTACTGTGTTTTACATATGTACTTACTTTGACATGTAGCAATGTAGCACTGAGATATCCATTCACTCACCAATACACTCATGCACACAGTCAACCGCCCATACAGCTGTTTCCACATGCACTTTTGAAACCATACATCTAGTGAATCAACTGCTCACACATCTATGCACAGAGTCATACACCTCTCAGCCACCCACACACACACTCAGTATCCCATACAAATACTTGGGCAACCAATCAATAACCCATATAGTTACTCATATAGCTACTTATCAACACATGCAACAGTTTACAGAACAACAGACATAATGATGCACAAATTAAGACAGTTTAGTCACTAACCCATGCACTCAGTGAGACACATTTAATCACTCACTCATACAGTCAGTCATGCACCTACTAAATCCTTCATCCAGACACTTATACATCCACTCATTCTTCAATATGTAAGACATATTTTAACTTTACAGAAACATACAGTCACTGGATGTTGTCATCAGTGATGTCATCAGTGATGTCATTTGAGATGTCATCAGTGATGTCATCAGTGATGTCACTGACCATGTCATGAATGATGTAATATGTGACATCATCAGCAGTGGATTGCGGGTGCGCGATATATAGTTAGTGCAACTAACTATATATGGAATTTCAATGGTTTTGTGTGAGTAAAATAAGGTTTTGTAAATGCGAATTCCTAACTATATATGGTCTATAACCTATGGTTTTTTCAGTGAATTTTCAAGGTTTTGTAAATGCTAATTCCTAACTATATATGGTCTATAACCTACGGTTTTTTCAGTGAATTTTCAAGGTTTTGTAAATGCTAATTCCTAACTATATATGGTCTATAGCCTATGGTTTTTTCAATGAATATATATATATACATACATATATAAACATATATCATCTGTATATCTACATATAAATACAAACATAAATGCATGCATACATATACTTATATGCATTTTAGGGTTGTTAGGGCGTTTTCGTGTGTATTATGTTGCTTTTTTAGGGCTTTTGGGTCAATTAAGTAGGGTTCCCGGAGCCTAGGGCTGAGGGGCCGGTTCAGTTTCGTGCGTATTGGTGTTGGCAAGGTTTTGAGGGATTTTGGCGGTTTTTGGACGAGATTTGGCCGTTTTATGGCTTTTTTTTGTGTTTGCGGGGGGCGCGTATTCGGGTTGAAATTCGTCCCCGTTCCAGTGGATGGATTGGGCTGATTTTTGGTGAGATGTTAGGGAATAGCTGGAACTAGTGTCCAGCCAAGTTTGAAGCGGATCGGAGCAGTGGAAGTGCTTTAAAGAGCAATTTCTGTGCGGAGTAGCGAATTGTCATGTTATTCAATGGGAGTTTTTGGTGCGCATGGAGAAGGTGAATTTGGGGTGTTCCAGTTGCGCTAGAGGGACGGGGCTTGGGTGAGCTGTAGGGAGATTGGATCGGCAGGTGTGCCGAATTTTTGGGATTTGTTGGCCGAAGGGAAGGGTGTGCTTGGGCAAAGTCGATTTGGTGAAAACGGTGCGTTATTTACATGAAAGTTGAAAAAACACTAATAAAAGCAAAGCTAAAAAGCCACCTCATTACAAACAGAATGGCTTTAACTTAAATGAGGGCAAGATCTATTGCATTTTCAATGCTTGTTTACTTTGGTTCCATCAAGAAGGCATTCAGATGTGTCACACATTTGCCATAAATTCTGAATGCTAGCACTCTAGTTGCACATTAGATCACTGTAGTAAAGCTACTGCTCACCAGGGACGTCTGCTGCTGGTATTCAAAGTGCATGTTTCAGTCTGCATGTCAGAATTTTTTTAATGAAATAGAAGAGGATTTGAGAAGTCACTCAAAATGATCCCTAATTTTTCTTTCTGAAGCACTAATCATACTTTCTATGGCAAAATTAACCCCCTCATGTTGTTCCTTTTTACATTGAGTGTTTTCAGACTTACCACTTCATTCCAATCAAGATGGCTTCTGGTGTGCCATACTTTTGTCATAAGTAAGACTGTTAGCGCTCTAGTTGTTCTTTAGAACACTCTGGGACATTCTGTCATTGGGCTATACTTGGGGTACATCTGGGTGATATTTGGGCTACATTTAGGCTCTTTTGTCTCTGGTGGCCATCTTGCGAGACTATGTAAGAATTTTTTAATGAAATTGAAGAGGGTTTGAGAAGTCACTCAAAATGTGCCCTAATTTTTCTTTCTGCAGCACTAATCATAATTCATATGGCAAAATATACCCCCTCATTTTGTTCCTTTTTAAATTAAATGTTTTAAGAGTTACCACTTCATTCCAATCAAGATGTCTTCAGGTGTGCCATACCTTTGTAATAAGTAGGACTGTTAGCGCTCTAGTTGTTCTTTAGAACACTCTGGGACATTCTGTCATTGGGCTATACTTGGGCTACATCTGGGTGATATTTGGGCTACATTTGGGCTCTTTTGTCTCTGGTGGCCATTTTGGGAGACTGCATGTCAGAATTTTTTAATGAAATAGAAGAGGATTTGAAAAGTCACTCAAAATGTGCCCTAATTTTTCTTTCTGCAGCACTAATAATAACTTCTATTGCATAATATACCCCCTCATTTTGTTCCTTTTTAAATTAAATGTCTTAAGAGTTACCACTTTATTCCCATCACGATGGCTCCAGGTGTGCTATACCTTTGTAATAAGTAGGACTGTTAGCGCTCTAGTTGTTCTTTAGAACACTCTGGGACATTCTGTCATTGGGCTATACTTGGGCTACATCTGGGTGATATTTGGGCTACATTTGGGCTCTTTTGTCTCTGGTGGCCATTTTGGGAGACTGCATGTCAGAATGTTTTAATGAAATAGAAAAGGATTTGAGAAGTCACTCAAAATGTGCCCTAATTTTTCCTTCTGCAGCACTAATCATACTTTCTATGGCAAAATATACCCCCTCATGTTGTTTCTTTTTAAATTAAATGTTTTAAGAGTTACCACTTTATTCCAATCAAGATGGCTTCAGGTGTGCCATACCTTTGTAATAAGTAGGACTGTTAGCGCTCTAGTTGTTCTTTAGAACACTCTGGGACATTCTGTCATTGGGCTATACTTGGGCTACATCTGGGTGATATTTGGGCTACATTTGGGCTCTTTTGTCTCTGGTGGCCATTTTGGGAGACTGCATGTCAGAATGTTTTAATGAAATAGAAAAGGATTTGAGAAGTCACTCAAAATGTGCCCTAATTTTTCATTCTGCAGCACTAATCATACTTTCTATGGCAAAATATACCCCCTCATGTTGTTTCTTTTTAAATTAAATGTTTTAAGAGTTACCACTTTATTCCAATCAAGATGGCTTCAGGTGTGCCATACCTTTGTAATAAGTAGGACTGTTAGCGCTCTAGTTGTTCTTTAGAACACTCTAGGAGGCTGCAGTAGAACACAAAGGAATCAACTGACAGTCTCTGTCCTTGTTGGATGTACATGTTTTACTGAGAATGTCAGACTTCATTTTCACATGACTGAGAAAGATAATGTGAATTTACAGAAAATATGCTTTCAGTTTAGCTTATAGATCCCCTTCCAAACCACTGTGGGAAAATCATGAGATATTAGTTTTCTTTCAAACAATATTCATGATATCACAGCAGAAGGTTTTTTCACATGGTAAAATCACCTTAGAACCCACCACAATTCCTAAAACGAGTATGGTACCATCAACAAATGATTTATAATGTAACTAAAGTCCTAAAACCCTCTATTAACTACAATGCTTTTTAATGAGGTGCTATCATGTATATTGGTCCCAAGATGGCTGCCAACACTTCTTGGATGAAGTGCTGACAGCCAATCAGATCAGATGTGTGGTTAGGCTCCGCCCAGATATATATATTTTTTTGAACCTAAATTACTCAAAATCCACTGGAGCACATATATTGAGACCTAGCAAAGGCACATCAGGCTAACAGTCCCTACAATTTTGCCAAGTTTCGTGCAAATCCATTCAGCCGTTCGAGCTAAAAGTGAGGCCAACCGCCCTATGGAAATTAACATGGGAAAAATGCGTTTTGGGACCCCCCTTTTTTCTCGGCCCCCCCTTGATGAAACCCCCCCAAATTGTCAGGGGCTGCTCAGAAACAAAATGTTCCATTTTCCTGAAAATTTCAGCCAATTCCGTCCACAAACGCCAAAGTTATTAGACATAGAATTTTCAAAAATCCCATAGAGAAAAAATCCTAACTATATATACCTACTGGCGACCGCCAGTAGGTAATATATATATATATATATATATATATATATATATATATATATATATATATATATATATATATATATATATATATATATATCTCACGGGAAATCTTCAGACCTCCACTTTGCGCGGCGAAAGAAGAGACGGACCCCACGATATCCAGGCAAGTTATTTATTTACAAGCCTTCAAAATGCAACGTTTCGAGTACTGGCGTACTCTTATTGGGCCACACCTCCCACACGTGCATCACATGATCCAACCTGTGGCCCGGATTGAGTAATTTAAAGCAACAATACACCACTGTGTATATACTGAGAATCACAGATATTGGACAATGTCGCAGTAATACATTAAAATAAATAGCGTTAAACATGATGCCGCTAATGTTAATTCCACCCCAGTAAACACTGTTTGGTAGTTACAAAAATATATATTCCTGTATAAATACATTAATAACTTTTTTTATATCTTTACTGCCTGAATGCAGGTAACTGATCCACTGACTAATTTAAAATGATATGCCTACATGCATAATTCATACCTCAATAAGCTAAATATGTCAATGGACCAATCAAATGTATAAACATGTAATGACATTGTAAACAAATTTAAATGCTAGGCCTGACGCAGTGTTGTTGAAACTTAAAACAGAGCTCAGCTGGATTATGTGAAGAAAAGGAATTGCCCCTAAATGCACCTTAGTGTACAACCGTGACTATAAGCTACAGTCCTATATATTTATTAAAATGTATACATTTATACATTTCATACTTCATAAATATTAAGACCTATTTACAAAAAAATATTAACAATAATAAAAAAGTGCTCCTATATATTCACAGTGTAAAATAACCACCAAAAAATAACCAAATATTATTTAAAAGACCGCATTGTTTGAAAACATAAACAACCAATCTAAAAACGGTAGTAGGACTGCAAGTCACCATACTAGAGTACATTTTTGTTTCTATCATAATGTATATCTTATGGATTGCTCATATGTACTCCATTATAAAGTACACAGTAAAGAATTGCTGAAACCTCCAACATGGAGGTGCGATGGCCTGACTGAAATGTGGATACAATTGAAAAGACATTCTACAAAAAATTATGCAAATCCTCCGTCGCATTCAGCCCATTGGGTTGTTTGCTGTCAAGCTTGAATATGTACCGCGTCTCCAATTTACGTAGTAATTTATCGCGGTCGCCACCGCTTCTGAGAGGGGCAACAGCTTCAATCACATAATATGTAAGACAAGACAGATCCCTGTTATGTCTGATGTTGAAATGACGAGCCACTGGATAAGCCCCATCGTGATTGACAATGGCACGTAGGTGCTGCAATATCCTGACATGCACCTGGGCGCCGGTACTGCCCACATAGCGCAGACCGCAGGTGCATGTCAGGACATAAACAGCGAACTCCGTGCGGCAATTGTAATTGCCATGAATGGGTATTTCCATATTGGAGAATGGAGTACTGTAATGGGTGATGTTTTGGCCATATTTGCAAGCTCGACAGGAGGAGCATTTATGGAAGCCTTTGCCTCCAAACCACACATTGGCCCTGGGAAGTTCAGGGCTGGATTTGACCAGCTTGTTGTGCATACTAACTGCACGTCTGAATGTCACCACTGGTTTATCAGGGGTCCTGTCACAAAGAACACCATCTGTCTTAAGAATTGCCCAGTGTTTGTTAACAATGGACTGGATTCGGCGATGTTGCCTGCTGTAAGTTGTTATTAGTCTAACAGTGTCTGCACTGGAATTAACGTCATGCGGTTTGGGTGCCAGTAGAGAAACTCTTGACCGTTCTCTGCTCTTTTCTAGTGCATTGAATAAGCAACTTTTGCTGTAACCCCTAGCTTGAAGTCTTGCCATCATGGCAACTGCTCCCTCCTCAAATTTCTCCTGGGTGTTGCAAATTCTTTTTAAACGCACCAACTCACCCAGAGGGATGCTGGTTATGACATGTCTAGGATGACCACTGCTGGCGTGTAGGATGCTATTGCCAGCAGTGGGTTTCCGGTGCAGTGAAGTACCAATCACCATACCATTAATGCTAATGCAAACATCTAGAAATTCAGCAGATGAAGTGCTGATGCTTGATGTAAAAAATAAGTTGAAATGATTGGTGTTAAGAGCATCAACAAAGATTTTTGCACTATTTGTGTAGCCCTCCCATACATAGAACACATCGTCGATAAATCGCATCCAGTGCTTAACATGTTCAAAACCAGGGACGCTCACGAGATCCCGCTCCTCCCACAGCCCCACGTGCAAGCACGCGTAGCTGGGAGAGAAGCAGGATCCCATAGCAACACCGCGTACCTGTCTCCAAATGTCCTTACCAAACAAAAAATAATTATTGTTAAGGCACCACTGCACCAAGTCAAATCACATATCATTTTGTTATGACTGTAATATGCATAGAACAACAGGGTGATGAAGGGCCCAAGGGGAAAAAAAAAATATTTATAGACCTTTTGGTAACTTGTCCCCCAACTCAACAGTTAAACACACGGAAGATACCTCAGGTCTCTTTTTAAACCAATAGCAATGTAGAGCCTAAGAAGTGTTCTACACAGATGGTTAGGATTAGAAGGGTACTAGAATACAGGAGAGACACACAGGATAGTGAGTGTTGAGACACAGTTCAGAATAGGAACCCATGAAAAAAGTACCCATCAGTCCACTCAATAGTGGAACTTCGTCATCTGGGATTTCAAGTTTGAAAAGTGGTGTCCAAACTGCCCTTCCTCAAGAGAATCTCGAGGTTAGCTTAGGAACCACTGGTTGAGCCTTCAACCACAAAAGATGACAGAGTCTGAGGCTGGTAGGGCTTAGTTGCAGTGCTAGAAAGAAGTGTAAAAGAATATGTGAAACAGAAAGGATAATAGTCCAAGTGGTTAAAAATACCTATCTTGATGTCAATAAGAAAACTTTATTAGGTCTGCCCATCAAGATGGTATAGTTAAAAGCACAGTGATAATAGCGGAAAGAAATGCTATTTACCATCAATGTTATGTGGTCAACATGTTTCATCCTTTATAGGATTTCGTCAGGACCTATGGATCACTACTGCAACACTTACTTTTGATGCTGTGAAGGACAAACTACAGACATTCTCAAAAGTGGTGTATCCTCTCCTGTGAAGACAGTATATAAGAGCACAAACAAACCACACAGCATAGAGTTATGGTCATTACAACTCTTATCATATAAATATATATATGCATTCTTTTGTTCTTACTTGTAACTTACCCAAATTTTGGGGATGAGAAACCTCACCTCACCTGGCAACGGCTCAGGGTAAAGGAGGCCACGCACTAAAAAATAGGAATAATGTGTTTCAATTCATCTTTAAATCCAAAGAAAGTGTATTGATACCATTGGGCATGGGGGGTAGCCATAGGGATAGTAGCTTGTTTGAGAGAATATACAGGCTGCCTGTTTGTCATTTATAAATACCAGGGGTGAGCTCCTAGTTTTACTCAAAAAATAATAAATAAATGACATGTTGTTATCTTAGTTCGTATCAAGCATGTGCAGAGATACGATGTGTATCTCTTTAAGAAAACCTAACTTTCATGAATTCGATGTTTTAAAGACAATCGGTTAGCTAAATGAGAGCGCTGTCAACACTGCTACTAATGCGCTCTCTGTCTCCTATTTAAAGTAATTATAAATGCTGCGATCTAATCTCTGCGCCGCCCCAAGCACACCTACCTCTCCATCGTTGCCTCGTGCTGTACTAAGCCGAGGGGGAGGTGGTGTCATGGTGCGGCGCGGAAGCATAAAAAGTTAACAAGCGGACCTTAGTAAGAGTCAGCTAACGTGGCGATATGATAGGCTCGTCATGTAGTTTGCAAACGGACAAATCCTAGTTTACGTAGAAGGGGCACTGTATGCTAATCTGAGGCTCAATGTTTCTTCCCCTTTGACCCGGATAAGAAATCATAGCCTGCACTAGCGGACCGCTCCGAACACTACGAGCGATCTAGTCCTGATTGGTCTTTAGGCTAAATCCGGAAATCGGCAAAGCCGCTAGTGTCTTCCTGTTCCGATCATGAATACTTTACATCGGGAAACAGCGCTCGTACACTGGACAGCGCAGGTTCTTATTTAACAGTTCTAGTCATAAATTACCCGATTCAGAGGACGAACAAGAATCTATCCTTTAATGATTTGGTAGTGCCTTTATTATGTGTCAGACCTCTGTTCTAACTTTATCGTTTGGAAAAACCTGAGACACATGTTGTTAGTCAAGTGTCTGTCGTTATCTAGGCTATATACAATGCACTTCTTTTTCCTGTTTTCGGATCATCAATATCCGAAGTGGGAAAATATTTTTATGAGTTTCAATACTTTCATAGACTGTTGACTTCATCAAAAATATGACTCTGTAATGGGTCATGTGAATGAAGGACAGCTTCCGCTCCTAACACAGTATATGTAATTTCTTACTGGGCCTAGGGTAGAGCGAGCATCTAGCGCTAGCTGATCGCTATTAAAGCCTGAACAAGGTATGTACCTGATCAGCCCATTCAGTGTGAGAAACAACCACATATAACCCATAGTAAGGGCAGCGGTACACAAAGAGACAGTATCAATATCAGGGCAGTGTAGGGTCCCTGATTTATAATCTCTCTCTGTTGGACAGGCCACATGAAGGGCTTGCTCCCTCCCCGCATGACAGGGCCCGAGCACCGGCCCTCCAGGTGTTATCCCCAGAAGCAACCCGCACCCCGTCCCCTACGGGACTCCTGCCCCCGGACATCTCTGTATCATTGGGCCGAGCCACTGTCAGCTCCATCGCCCGGCCCGGCCGCCATCTTGGACACTGCACCACGAGGCCGCGTGGCCTCAACTCGACCCTAACCCTGGGCCTGGCCAGGCCCCGACATCCCGGCACCACCATCCACCCGGGAGGTGAACGGACCACTTGGCAGGTCAATGGGAGAAAGAAGTGTCGATGGCTCTCCCCCGCCAGGTGCCGATCGCCCCCAGCTCCCCCGGACGCTGGCTCCACCCCCCTGCTGGGTGTCTGGACTCCCTCATCCCGGACCTCCCGACCTCCAAGTGCGAGGGTCCGGACATCAAAGGGCGCCAGACCTATAACTGGGGCAGCTCCAGAGCTGGAAGGAGTTGTATCCTGGAGTCGAGAGACACCGTGAAGAACTCATCCTTGATGGACTGCTGGCGCTGCCGCAGCCCTGCCTTGTGAACTATCGTCCTGCCTGCTGGCGCTGCCGCAACCTTCTGCATCCTTCAACCTCGTCGGGACCTGCTGGCGCTGCCGCGGACCGTTGTAACTACCACCTTCATCGGAACCTGCTGGCGCTGCCGCGGACCGTCGCTACCTACGATCATCTCGGGACCTGCCGGCGCTGCCGCGGCCCGTCCTCCTAGAACGCCGAGCTCGAGGATTGTGAGCTACCCATCATATCATCGCATCTACCAGATTGGTAACAAGACTGTCCCGCTACCCCCTTTCCCATCCAAGAGACTAGAATCGAGGGGACTCCTGAGTCCTGACCTCCTTGTACCATTCTACCGTACCTAAAGATTGCTTATAAAGAACGTTAAACCTTATCTTTGTGTGGTGTACATCTGTGGGGGGGAAGTTACTCGTCTGTACGATCGCTGGAGACGGCTCTCCCCGGAGACCTCTTCCCTTGTCCTCGGCCGACCCTCCAGGTCCGTCTAACACTCTCCTTTTTCTTTTTCTTTTTTCGCTGTACCTTTTTTTTTCGCTCTATACTCTTTATTAGCTTTATTAGAGTCTTCCTGTTGTTTCTCAATTTTTTTTGTTGTTAGAGTAGTTTTTATTTGCCCCTCTAGGACTTGTATCTCTATTAGGATGGCGTCTGCAATTCTCTTTGCAGTTGTAATAATAAGAATGAGCCAATCTCTAGTACAGCGCCAGGCTATTAATGACCAGTCTTTGATAAAGGCTTTATCCATTAGGAAAAGCCTTGGCGCATTTGTTACTATGAGTCCTGTGGGTGCACATTTCCCATGTAAGTATTCAGCCATTATTTGCCCATGTATTCTCGTACGTGAATGACTTTTTTTAAGATTAAGTACTGTTTCCCAGTCCCCTACTACTGCTGGAATTATGGTGGGGAGTTGGTCTAACATGCTCGGGTTTTCACTCAAAATAGATGACAGGGTTTCATCATCAAAACCTAGGCCCCCAAAATCTGCCATTGTATCACTGGAAGAAAGATGAACAGAAAGACAGTGTCAATGCTCTGTCTTATGATGTATTTCTCTTATAAAACAAACGGGGCCCGCAGCCGTAGCTGCACAAACTTACATAGAACAACAGGGTGATGAAGGGCCCAAGGGGAAAAAAAAATATTTACAGACCTTTTGGTAACTTGTCCCCCAACTCAACAGTTAAACACACGGAAGATACCTCAGGTCTCTTTTTAAACCAATAGCAATGTAGAGCCTAACAAGTGTTCTACACAGATGGTTAGGATTAGAAGGGTACTAGAATACAGGAGAGACACACAGGATAGTGAGTGTTGAGAAAATTAAGCTACGCATACAAGAACACAAGAGCACAATCAGGCGGAATAAACAAGCGACCCGTCTCACTTCCCATTTTCTCACCGCCAAACACCATGCAGATGAGCTACAGTGGGTGGTGTTAGAACAACCCTATATACCGCAACATATTACAGACGTATCCCACTTTCTACTAAGAAAAGAACAGAGATGGGTTCATGAATTGAGATGCGACACAGAAGGGTTGAATGACGACATCCCGTGGATGCAGTTATGAGTCTTTTGGAATGCAATACACTCCCTGATGTCGCGTGGTACAGCGAAAAAAGAAAAAGAAAAAGGAGAGAGATTATAAATCAGGGACCCTACACTGCCCTGATATTGATACTGTCTCTTTGTGTACCGCTGCCCTTACTATGGGTTATATGTGGTTGTTTCTCACACTGAATGGGCTGATCAGGTACAGACCTTGTTCAGGCTTTAATAGCGATCAGCTAGCGCTAGATGCTCGCTCTACCCTAGGCCCAGTAAGAAATTACATATACTGTGTTAGGAGCGGAAGCTGTCCTTCATTCACATGACCCATTACAGAGTCATATTTTTGATGAAGTCAACAGTCTATGAAAGTATTGAAACTCATAAAAAATATTTTCCCACTTCGGATATTGATGATCCGAAAACAGAAAAAAGAAGTGCATTGTATATAGCCTAGATAACGACAGACACTTGACTAACAACATGTGTCTCAGGTTTTTCCAAACGATAAAGTTAGAACAGAGGTCTGACACATAATAAAGGCACTACCAAATCATTAAAGGATAGATTCTTGTTCGTCCTCTGAATCGGGTAATTTATGACTAGAACTGTTAAATAAGAACCTGCGCTGTCCAGTGTACGAGCGCTGTTTCCCGATGTAAAGTATTCATGATCGGAACAGGAAGACACTAGCGGCTTTGCCAATTTCCGGATTTAGCCTAAAGACCAATCAGGACTAGATCGCTCGTAGTGTTCGGAGCGGTCCGCTAGTGCAGGCTATGATTTCTTATCCGGGTCAAAGGGGAAGAAACATTCAGCCTCAGATTAGCATACAGTGCCCCTTCGACGTAAACTAGGATTGGTCCGTTTGCAAACTACGTGACGAGCCTATCATATCGCCACGTTAGCTGACTCTCACTAAGGTCCGCTTGTTAACTTTTTATGCTTCCGCGCCGCACCATGACACCACCTCCCCCTCGGCTTAGTACAGCACGAGGCAACGACGGAGAGGTAGGTGTGCTTGGGGCGGCGCAGAGATTAGATCGCAGCATTTGTAATTACTTTAAATAGGAGACAGAGAGCGCATTAGTAGCAGTGTTGACAGCGCTCTCATTTAGCTAACCGATTGTCTTTAAAACATCGAATTCATGAAGGTTAGGTTTTCTTAAAGAGATACACATCGTATCTCTGCACATGCTTGATATGAACTAAGATAACAACATGTCATTTATTTATTATTTTTTGAGTAAAACTAGGAGCTCACCCCTGGTATTTATAAATGATAAACAGGCAGCCTGGATATTCTCTCAAACAAGCTACTATCCCTATGGCTACCCCCCATGCCCAATGGTATCAATACACTTTATTTGGATTTAAAGATGAATTGAAACACATTATTCCTATTTTTTTGTGCGTGGCCTCCTTTACCCTGAGCCGTTGCCAGGTGAGGTGAGGTTTCTCATCCCAAAAATTTGGGTAAGTTACAAGTAAGAACAAAAGAATGCATATATATATTTATATGATAAGAGTTGTAATGACCATAACTCTATGCTGTGTGGTTTGTTTGTGCTCTTATATACTGTCTTCACAGGAGAGGATACACCACTTTTGAGAATGTCTGTAGTTTGTCCTTCACAGCATCAAACGTAAGTGTTGCAGTAGTGATCCATAGGTCCTGACGAAATCCTATAAAGGATGAAACATGTTGACCACATAACATCGATGGTAAATAGCATTTTTTTCCGCTATTATCACTGTGCTTTTAACTATACCATCTTGATGGGCAGACCTAATAAAGTTTTCTTATTGACATCAAGATAGGTATTTTTAATCACTTGGACTATTATCCTTTCTGTTTCACATATTCTTTTACACTTCTTTCTAGCACTGCAACTAAGCCCTACCAGCCTCAGACTCTGTCATCTTTTGTGGTTGAAGGCTCAACCAGTGGTTCCTAAGCTAACCTCGAGATTCTCTTGAGGAAGGGCAGTTTGGACACCACTTTTCAAACTTGAAATCCCAGATGACGAAGTTCCACTATTGAGTGGACTGATGGGTACTTTTTTCATGGGTTCCTATTCTGAACTGTGTCTCAACACTCACTATCCTGTGTGTCTCTCCTGTATTCTAGTACCCTTCTAATCCTAACCATCTGTGTAGAACACTTCTTAGGCTCTACATTGCTATTGGTTTAAAAAGAGACCTGAGGTATCTTCCGTGTGTATGACTGTAATATGCACAAGATTTTCGTCCCACAAAATGTCTAATTGCCTCAATGCCCTGAGTGTGTTGAATACAAGTATACAGTGACTCACTGTCTAACGTGATAATGCACCAATTGTCTTGCCACTGTATGGACTCCAGCTTGGTCAATATATATTTATATATATTTATATATTAAATAACATAAACATTTACTTAGAGGTCTCAAAACTTTGCGATAGTTACTTAATTAAATTGGTAACATAATTTTTAGGGGGATTATCATTTCTGGAAATGTTTGTTAAACAAGTAAACAGTTATATTTTAAGGAGTTGTAAACATGCTTAATTTATAAAGTGGTTGAATTTATTGTTTGGTGGTTTATAAAGGAAGAAAGTATTGAACTATCTTGTTTGTCAGATAGTCCTATGAGCCAGCTTAGTTTGCCAAAAGGCAGGTGTTACACTGTCTCCAAGGTCTGATCCTGGGTATTTGTGCCCTTCGCAACTCGGCCCATCTCAGCCATCCCTGTGTGCCCAGGTCCCACACATAGCCACAGAGCCCTACCCTTTGTATATGTTCACTGGCCTTCTGATTTGGGCATATTAACAATAGAAAGCCATATTGCTCCCTTTTGTGGTGATGTGTGGGCCCTAGGACCGCATCGCTAATGAAGGACACACAGGACACGGTAGTGGGGTGTTACAAATGGCCCTGAGCACGGGCGCTCAGCCCTTTTTATTTAACGGGGTCATCTGACTGATGACGCCTGTGGTGGGCGTGTGTTCTGTGTCTGACAACATACTGCAACACTAGAACGTGTCTCCCCGACACTACATCACTCCCAAACTTTAATGAAGGTCCAAACAAAAATGAAGTCCGAACCTGTGGGAGAGAATACAAAATTGCAAACCAAACATAACTTGATGTAGATGACTTCCACATAGTCTCTTCAGGTCTGGTCATCTGCCGGCGAGGGTGTCCTTGCAGCCGGGACCATTAGTTCTCCCTGGCACAATGTTCAGGTGCCCTGTGGAGGTGCTCCTTTTGTACTGGCACCGTGGAAGTGTGCTTTACAGTTCATTTCTCCCGACACTGTAGTCAGTGAAAAGTGCATATGGAATGACGGTGGATCATTGGTGGGCTACTGTCAACTGTATAGTCCTGGTTGAGATGTTTTCTATAACTGGTGGCGGTCTCCAACAGGATCTGCAGTTGCAGGATATCCCTTTCACAGATTCCCCTCTCTCGTGGGTGTCCCCTCTCACTGGACGACCCGGAGTCTCGAACCGCATGGTCGGGATGCCTTCCCCCCTTTGGCGATGTTCTTTAGACCGGCCTGATCTTGTGGTGTCTATGCATCTGGAGCTGTGGTGAAATCCACTTTGGATTCGGAGACAGTCTCTGTGAGTGAGGCTTTCCTGTGGGGTGATGTGCTCGGTGACCTTCCTTACTCCAGACTGCTGAGCAAAGTTCGATTTGCCTCTCTTGCTTGGACTCCTCTGCCACCGGAGCCTCTTGGATGGCTTTCTTGGCTGGCTGTCATGGGACCGTGTGGACCGTGCGGGGCTTTGCGTGAGCCGCGCAAAGGCGTCGCTGAGGAACTGCCAACTAATTCACAGCCAAGTCGCTCATGTAGCCCGTGGGTGGTGTCGTTGTAAGGGCGTCGTCACCATCTGAACTCGGGTTCTGCACCTTACTCTGGTAGTTTTGTGGGTGACCAGTCTTCAACCGTAACCTCCATGCTTCCCGCGCTTGACTTGGAGCTACGGCCAACACATCTCCTACTCGGACTCCCTTCGCACGGCAACTCCGTTGAGGCCCTTGTCCCCTGGACTGCCACGTGACTGCGTGGGCTGTAACGGGCATTTGTGTAGGCCGTGATTAGGGGTCGCCGCGGAACTCCCAACAGGGCCACGGCCAAGTCTTGTGTAGTCCCCAAGGGCAGATCTTCTAATGGCCGGGTGTGCTCTACTTCGGCAGGCTGTAGGTTGACGGGGGTGCACAGAAGGTTCCTGGGGGATTCGCCTCTTCGACCTCTGGTTGTTTGGGGCATGTGTGGTTTCACTCGGGTGGTAAGATGCTCCTTGGCGATGATGCACTTGGATAGTGGATGTGTACTCCCAGTGGTGTTGATGCTTTCCAGGTACTGTATAAGGATGTCCGTGCCTCTTTCCACTTTCCCCATCAGGTGTCCCCCTTCTGGTGTGTGTTGGGTTGGTCTTGTCACGCACACCTCTTTGCTTTTCTCGTTTCATCTCTTCTTATTCCTTTCTTTGCGACTCGGTCTGGTCTTCTATCTCGTTGTTCGCTCTAACCAGGCTTCTCCGTGTAGAGTGCACTCCACACGTTTCCCTCCGGCTTGTCCAAGCATTAGGACACTGTCTTCACTTCACTTTGTGACTGAACTTGTCATCGCGACCTTCTCTCACTCGATTACTTCTGACATTTAGTTGATTCTGTTAGACTTGGCTTCAGTCTTCTTCCTGGTCCTCTTTGTGGACATCTCCTCAGTTTCCTCTTCACAGATGTCTTCTCAGATCTCTTCGCTCGCTGACGTCTTGTAGGTCAGCATCATCCTTGCGACCAAGCTGGCGGGTAGGCTTCTTCCTCCTTGCGACCACCAGGGTGGTCGGCTACTTCCTCCTTGCGACCACCAGGGTGGTTGGCTTCTTTTCCCTTGCGACCAGACTGGGTGGTCGGCTTCTTCCTCCTTTGCGACTAACTGGGTGTTTGGCTTCTTTTCCCTTGCGACCAGACTGAGTGGTCGGCTTCTACCTCCTTTGCAACCAGCTGGGTGGTCGGCTTCTTCCTTATAACGACCAACTGGGTGATCGGTTTCTTCCTGTGAGTCTTCATGCTTCGGGTGGTGTGCGCAACCACTTTTTCCTTTCCGTCGCAGTTCGCTTGCTTTGGCGCACTTCTGGAGGCGCTCTTCGGTTGCTTCAATGACTTGCTGCTTTGGGCGCTTGTCTCGGCTTCCGGCCAGTGTCTGGGTAGTGCTTCACTGTCGTCTGTTCTGCTGCACATTTGATTCATGCACCTTCGCACTTGCCTGTTGCTGAGTTCCTGAACCACCGTCGGTTCGTGTGGTGGTGCTCCTGTCTTCACCTTACCGCTGCAGCGATAGCCTGTGGCCACTAGGCATTGCTGTACTCTCTTGGGGTGTGGCTTAAGTGCTTCTGGAGGGTTGCGCTCTTTTGTTTGCTTCCTTGGGGGCACTTGCTGCGCGCTCTCTTCTGTACCTGGCAGTTCCAGTTTGCTGTCCTCCCATTCTTTGGTTTGCCACGGTTGTCCCTGTGCTGCGGTCTCGCACTTCTGGTGCTCACTTGTGCTTTGTCGCTTTCTCCTTCACAGCTGGGTAGTGGCTTGATGCCAGTCTGGCATGGCAAGACTCTTGCGCCCTCTCATGTGTACTTGACAGTCCCCCTTTGTCCGGGGCTGCCTTCCTTTATACCTTGGGTGCAGCTTACTTAGGTTGTGCTCATTGTAGCGATTGGGCTCCTGAAGTTGACCTCATTCAGTAGAGCAGTGGTGCCACTGACGGTTCTGCCTTTGTGTTTTCCCTCATATGGGCTTTCAGATGCAGGTGTCCCACATGGAGTAGCTTCTTTCACCCTCACCTGGCTGTAGCCAAAGTCATTTCTCCCTTCTACAGTTTCTGTAGCTGTTTGTGGGATGCATTGTAGCAGGGACCACCAGGTGGCACTGTGGTTGCTATCCTGAAACTGCTTCTCCTCTGGTGGCCTGTATGTGGGCTTTTCCTTTTCCCTGCAGGCACCTTTTGGCATGCTGCGAGGGCTTCTATAACTATTCTGTCTCTTTTCACTGGTTAGAGGACATGTGTAGAGGGCTGAAAATGCTGGTTCGGGCCCCCTGCTGGCACCGGTACGACTATCCTCACTGCCTGCTGCACTCCGGTCGGCCAGAGCAGCTTCACTCACGCTGCGGGCCTGACCTTGCTGGCACCTCCCCACTGCTGGGACAGCCTGATAATTTTTAGGTCTCTCGCTCTCGCTCCCTGGGGGGGCACAAAAGCCGGAGGCTGGTCTTTGCCCCTATGTCGATGGCATTACTTCTGTCGGTCGGTTGCAGCCACCTGCATGGCTGCTTTCTGGGGCACACGCAAGCAGTCAGGCTTGACCGTGGAACTCCCTTTCTCACGGTGAGTCACTTTTATTATTTGTAAAACTCTCCCGCCTTTGGCAGCGGGCCTTCCCTTTAACGGGCTGCGTGGGGGGAGTTGTTGGTGCCGTCCGGTATCCACTGCCCTGCTGGGCCCTCGCTCACTCTCCTTTTCATCCCCTCTCCCCCCGCGGCAGCCTCACACTGTTCATTTAGCTGCGCGCTCCGTAGGCTTGCTCCTTGACGGGGCAGAGTTCCTTTTCTCCGCAGGTGGGCTCCGCTTGCACCTTGCACCCGAGGCAGTCCCCGCAGTCTGCCCCTGTCGCCCACAGGCTAGTCCGCTGCCACCGTGCTCCTCCATTCTTGGCCTGCCGACACGGGGTGGGCTCCTGCTCGGTGCGCTCACTCCCCTGGGCTTTGGCACGCCCCCAGGCTACCGGGGCATTCGGCGCTTCGTTTCGGGGCTCGGAGCGGGGTGGGCACTCGCTGGGATGGCTTCACTGGGGGGGGTCACTTCACATAGCACAACCCCGCCTCCCCATTCAAGGCCTCACCTCCGTCCAGCGGGCCTCTTCATCCATGCGGGTGGGCTCCGCGTAGTTCTCCACTTTGCGAGGGCATTCTTGCAGCCAATGCGGGTGGGCTCCTCTCGGCTTGCACGTCTTCCCCGGAGCACTTCCTCGCTGGGGCCACTCACAGTGGGCTCATGAGGTGGGGGTAGGCTCCCGGTCACCTCCTCATGTGCATATATAGGCCTGGGGCTCGTCACACGCCCCGAAGGGCTTCTCAGCGCACCGCACAGTTTTCTGGGGGTGCCCTCTAAGAAGGAAGCTCTATCCCCCTTTTCCCCGAGTTTCAGCTGTGGCACGCAGGGGTACAGCTTTCGCCTCGTCGCCAATGTGGTGATGTGTGGGCCCTAGGCCCACATCGCTAATGAAGGACACACTGGACACGGTAGTGGGGTCGTAAAACTGGCCCTGAGCACGTGCACTCAGCCCTTTTAATTTAACAGGGTCATCTGACTGATGATGCCTGTGGTGGGTGTGTGTTCAGTGTGTGACAACATACTGCAACACTAAAACGTGTCTCTCCGACACTACACCTTTCATGTTACACCTCCGTTTTCGGCTCACTAACATTGAAGCCCCTCACGGTGGCTCCCGCATTGCTCCCCTGCCTTCCCTGAGTGCTCGCTGTCACTTCTGAGACCTCGAGTGTGATTACGTAACCGACTGCCATTTTGAAAGAACTGGTATACATTAATACTGCACCCTTCCTGAAGCCAGTGCTCGGCTTCCTGGACCTGCAGGAAGAAGACTCTTCCTCGCGAGCACTTACTGGCCTCGTCTGCACTTAACTGCACCTGGGCGGCTTACGCCTATCATCCTGCAGTTGACGAACCTCGCAGCCTTGGCTCACTTATCTGCATCCTCGGAAGGAGTCATTTCGCAGTTGAGTCTTGAATCTTTGCTGATACTTTGACCCCTGAGGTGTGAGCCAGGAGGTTGTTTTTAAAACTGCTCTTAAAATTGCTGAACATTTCTCCCTTTGTGTCCTTCCCCCCCCCGGCATTAGGGCTTTACGCTGCAGACCATCGTGGCTTTATTGAATCTCACACCGATATTAGGGTGTCGGATTCTGCTTTAATTTACCCTGACTGTGCTGGCAGACTACTTGCCTCCCCCCTCAATGAGTGGCCGACTGTAGGGCCGTCATCTCCAGGGACCGAGCAGGGAAATTAGTGGCGGCAATCTTTTTGAGGGTTCGCCTCTTCCGTCGCACTGGCGACGCTGTAAAAACATACGGCAATGGCTCCGCGCAGCGGACGCGCACAGCGGGCGTGCCGTAAGCGCGCCGGAGTCAAGCCAGAACCCTGCCCGTCTGCGCCCGTCCGCGATCGACCGGGGCGCGGGGCAGGACCCCCTGGGCCTTCACAACCAGCTGGTTCTCTGAGTATGTATAGTCGCCGATTATGCTACACTAAATCAGACCTGTTATCATTATGTCAGACATCGAAATGCAGTTGTTTACATACCTTATGGGCTGAATCTTTACCCCCCTATTGCAGAATATGTAATCAGATCTTGCCATTAGTAAATAAGGTGGTGAGGGAAGAAGCCAAGTTAAAGATGATACTATTGAATTGTAGGTCTATCATTAAACATAAAGTCGAGATACACGACCTACTGGTAAACAGAGACCTGGACGCCATGTTTATTACTGAGACATGGCTGGAAGAAACATCCTCCCCGGATATTCTCGAAGCTATCCCCCCTAGTTATAGTCTACTTAGACTTGATAGACAAAAACAGCGAGGAGGAGGGTTAGCATTAATTTATAAATCAGAACTTGAGTGCACTCTACTTAAAACCACCCTACCTAACCATAAAAATAGGCCCCAAAAACGTGGTCAGTGGACTACTGATATACCGCCCACCAGGGGGCGCTGCTCAGTTTGGTAATCAACTTATTGAATTAATAACTCAACTAGAAGTCAGATGTAAAAAGTTTCTTATCCTAGGTGATTTAAATCTTCATTTTGAAGATACAGATTGCAGAGAGGCACAAACGGTGGCTGCTGCACTGAATTCTGTGGGAATCAGATTGCTTTCAACATCCCCCACGCATCAGTTAGGCCATCTCTTGGACCCAATTTTTTCTAATTGGGAAGGCATTAAGGCTCTACCCCCGGTCCCATTGATCTGGTCGGATCACAGTATAGTTTCATTTGAAATAGAAGATGAACCCCCAGGAATTATATCTAAAAAACCCCTATCACAAAAACGCAGAATCTGGAAAAAATTCACTCCAGAACTGTTTAAAAGTGCATTATCAGAGCATCCCCTGACACTAGGCAACACCTTACAGCAGGCATGGGATAGTTATAAGATCTGGATGTCGAAAGCATTAGACAAGGTCGCACCTTGGACTCTCAAACCACCGGTAAGACAATCTAGAACTGCCCCGTGGTTCTCAGAAAAACTTAGATTGGTCAAAGCTCAATGTAAAACTATAGAGCGGAGATGGAGGAAGAGTTACGCTCCTGAACTCAAATCATGCTACAAAACGGAGTTAAAAAAATACCAGAAATTGGTTAGACTGGAGAAAAGTATCCACTTCAAAAGCAGAATTGAGCTAGCAGATAACCCCACCAGAGAACTATTCAGCATCTACAAAGAACTCACGGTTCCATCGAGACTCGAGACTCAAGACACTTACTCTACTCAGATGTGTGATCCTGTAGCTGATTTCTTTGTAGATAAGGTGGACAAAATTCATGCCACCTTTATAGATAATAAAGATCTCTTAAGTAACAGTGAGGACATTAGAGCTATCTCCACACAGAAACCCCTTCTTACATGCTTCAAAACTCCAGAAAGACATGAACTTTTAGGCATTATTAATAGTATACAATCCGGCTCCCCCTGCGATGCGTGCCCACCGGCTCGGTGCAAGGGAGTTATGGAGAGTATATTAATTGACCATATCAGTAGCATGGTGACACTGTCCTTTCAGGAATGTTATGTACTGGAGGCGTGGAAAACTGCTCAGGTTATACCACTAAAAAAGAAGCCCAAAATTCCCATTTCTCAACTCCAAAATCTCCGCCCCATCTCCCTCCTCCCATTCTGCGCCAAAATAATAGAAAAGATTGCTAACAGACAGCTCATGGAATATTTGGAGGAAGAAGCCCTCCTCCACCCCTCACAATCGGGATTCAGAACTGGCTACTCCACTGAGTCGGCCGTTCTGTACTCCACTGAGCGTCTTAGGCAGATAGTGGATGAAGGTGAGACAGCAGCGTTGGTCTTATTAGACCTTAGATTCTTCATTTGATACCGTGCTGCACACAACGCTGCTGTCTCGTCTTTTGGAAATGGGGGTAACTGGTTTCAGCACTTGCCTGGCTGCTTTCCTTCTTGGCCGACAGAAGCTTTCAGCTGCACTGCCCACCCTCCAGATCTTCCCTCCAGAAGGTGAGCCATGGGGTTCCTTAGGGCTCAAGCTTGAGCCCTACGTTGTTTAACATCAATATGGAACCATAAAGAAGACGCCATCAATTTTTCGAACTGTATGTCAGCAGTAGCAGTTTGGATGAACAACAACTGCTTGCGTCTGAATGGCGAAAAGACTGAACTACTGGTGGTCGGGAGAGCAGTATCAGCTTGGTCTCGCTTATGGTGGCCTATCGAACTAGGAAGTCCCCCCATTCCTGTGGAGTCGGCAAGAAACCTTGGTGTTATGCTGGATTCTGATCTTTCTGGCAAAGCCCATATTAGCAGGGTAACGGGGAGGTGCTTTGGCATACTGAGGGTTCTCCGAAAGATATTAGATCTCCTTCCTACCGGAGCCAGAAAAACAATTGTCCACGCGCTGATGACCCCCCATCTTGACTATGGGAATGCCCTGCTGATAGGGCTCAGTCAAAAGGGTCTACACCAACTCCAGTGTGTGCAGAATGCCGCTGCATGCCTCGTGCTCGGACTCTCACATAGAGCCTCCACTAAAACCGCCCTGGCCAAACTCCACTGGCTCCCGGTTAGGGAGAGGATTAAATTCAAAACCCTCTGCTGTCATATAGATTCTGCTTTTCTATATACTGGGTTAAGTTAGCATGAGTTTATTAAGTGTTTAAACTACATATTTTCCTTTGGCTTCAGTTTGCACACAACACATAATTGTTATTGTAGCTTTCAACCTAGACCAAAGATGTGATTTATTTGAGAATAATATGTTATTGCTCTGATATCAGTCGTGCTTGGTACACTGTCTGAACAGTGAGTGCTGAACCCTCTAAGAATAACCTAACACAAGGTTGCTGGGAGCTCTGATCCTCGCACCACTAGACATAACACAAATACAGTTGCTGCCAACATTGGGCTCTAAGTGGGTTTAAGATAGAGTTACTGAGAATGCAAAAACACACTTGATGGTGCTTCGCATGCAGAGAGCTGGTAGCTGATGATGTGATCTTCTCCTACTGACATTTAGAGGCATGGGCCCGCCCTGCTAAAACACAAATGAGACCTTCTTAGATATAATATAGTATGCTAAATAGGGTGCGCGAAATATAGGTGATACAAATTTCTATTGATTTTTGCATTATAATATGCTATCACCGTTTGCTTATTATGGATTAGTGACAATGCTGATAACTCTGATTTTTATAATATGTATTCTGGTATTATATAAGATACTGCGTTTGAGAACCTTGCATTGAATAATAAATATTTCAAAATTGCACGTGTCTTCTTTTACTCCCCATTCTGGTTTGAAATGATTATAGAGCGAAAGAGTGTTCATGTGTTCCACGATACCTGAGGTAATCTAAGTTCATGTTCTGGTTTGTCTAAGTCATTGGTAGTTTGTTATGACCAATGAGACACTGTAGCTAGCTCGGTAAGGGGATTTTGGATACTGAGGTGAGTTTTGGGTCACCCTAATTCACTGAGGTTCCTGATCTCTATGTACAGTTCTGTAAGAGAACGGAATCCCTGCTACACTGCTATGCGCATCGCATCGCTCAGGGCAAAGGCCCTGACTACTTAAAGAAGCTACTCACTATACATCGCCCCACTCGGAACTTAAGATCATCCGGTACGATGTTATTTAAACTTCCTCGTATTCTCAGGGCCAGAATGGGCAGACGCTCCTTTAGGTACCTAGCCTCCAAACATTGGAATGCACTCCCGCTTCATATGCGGATGGAACCATCTGAATCGAGATTTCGTGGAAAACTTAAAACGCTCCTGTTCCCCAACATGTAATCCCCTCAGAGCTTCTCCATAGCTGCCTCTCGAAATCTATCAGCAGTTAGCGCGGAGACACACAGTTCTTTGTGTAGCCAGGCGCTCTACAAATGATTTATTATTATTATTATTAATCGCTCAACAGCCCTCTTTGGACGTAGAGGGCAATCATTTTGAATGCTGAGATTTCTTATATTTTGAGAACACTCAGTGGTGTGATTTCTTGGACTGAGAGAAAACGAAGCTAGTACTACAAGCACCTATCTGAGCTTTGAGGTAACAAATCTTTGCAAAGAACAAACTAACCATAGACAGGAAGTTTCAGAGTGAGTTAAGAGAATTTTCAGGTCAGTCCACTTCAGTATTGTGTATCCTTTATTGTCAGATCTGAAAACCATTGCATTGTACATTTCTAATAAGAAACTAATCAACATCAATCAACCAATACTCTGGTTTATTTCACATTATTTCAATGCATAAAAAGAACAATACTAGATAAAAATAACTTACACCCAATAAAAGCGCGTAAAATCATACATCATATGAAATCATTTCCATAGCTTCACAATTTCTTAATTGCCAACTGTCCATCAAAACATCTGTAATGATAAGCGTTTACGCCTATCCACTGCCTATAGCTGGGATGCAAGGGTATAACACACATAGGGAGAATTTGGCAACTGTTTGATAAAGTGCAGTGCAGGCATGCATTGGACAAGGTTGAATTTCTGTAGCATTGACACTACAAAAGCTTTCCTTTGGAGCCCATTAACAGTGCAAAAGAATAAAATATGTAGCGTTGTTTGAGCTGCTCTTACATTACACGGACACAGTGATAAATCATTCAGCGAATGAGTGTTACCCGGGAAACCAAACATTCGAGGAATATAGGGCCATATTATCAAGAAAGTGCGATACATTATCGCCGCTTTTATCGGCAGGAAACTGCCGCTAAAGCGGAGCTAATGGGCTTGATAATATGTCCTTGTGAATTACCATAGAAGCCCAGGTTAACACCAGAATCTGGGCTTCTATGGGAATTCACAAGGGCGTATTATCAAGCCCATTATCACCGCTTTATCGGCAGTTTCCTGCTGATAAAAGCGGTGATATTGTATCGCCCATTCTTGATAATATGGCCCATAGTTCATCCAAAATCCGGATGTATATATGCTGAAGGTTCTGTTCAAATGAAAGGTATAATTGTAATATATCTTTAAGAGGGGGATGCCGACTATAAGCAATTATTGTTTTTTCTTTATTCCTTTCCCACCTATCATTTGCAACTTTTTCTAGAAAAATCTTTAATTCAGCCTTTGAAAACATGGTGCACAGCGACTCAAATAGAACTCGCAATCCTATCTCAGACAAGGTGTTCTCAACATATTTTTGCCCGGGGTTCCTATGGGCATAATCCAATTTTGAACAGTCCCTCAGGATAACCTGGTTTAGTTGTACACATTGTCTTTTCCATATGGAGAGCCATAATAGGAGTGGGGCCAGTATAGTTACATCCTCAATGTATGGTAAATCCAATTCCACATGGGGTAGATAGTTTGTACATGAACGTTGGGGGGGGCATATCTTACAAAAGCTTTCCTCCACAAGTTGCAGAGGTGCCAAGTCTACCATACCCCAAATTACTGCCCCATATGTGGCACTAGTCAATGTGTTTAGTTGATATATATTACGCTTCTGGTATAGGTTTCAATCCCAATTTTGTAGAAAGCTTTTCAAGTGCCCTGAGCCCATTTTCCAAGAGTGCCTTTCTGCTTAGTACCATCTTTTTCCAAGAAAGCATTTTGTCAAATAATACCCCCATATAGGAAAATTAATCAACTTCTTCTAACTTCCTCTCCGCTCTATGGAAATTAAAGGGTTTCTTAAAGCATGTTCCTGCAATCAGGACAAAAGATTTCAAGCATTTACATGGAGGTCTAACCTAGCCATATAGCTTGTGTTCTCCTGCATAAGCTTCTACAGCACCATTGGAGTCCTTGCCAGGAGCACCACATCATCTGCAAAGAGGAGTATAGGTAAGGCGAATGACTCGACATAGGGAACATTTTTAGTAGTTCTGCTCAAAATTGTCTCTAGACCATTAGAATACAAAGAGAACCAAAATGAGGCGAGTACACAATGCTGTCTCACCCCTATCTCAATGTTAAACGCCCATGTACATTTTCCATTCCTTCCATAGCGAACATGTGCTGTTGCTCCTGTATACAGCTGCCTAATTATGGCAATAATTGGGAGGGGTCCACTCCTATTTCTTCCATTATTACCCAAAACTGACTGTGAGCCACACAATCAAAGGCAGGTCTTAGATCCATAAATGTCATATACAGATGGACCTCTTTGGCTAAGGTATATTTGGACATAATCATGGTCCAGTTAAGGCACTGGTCAATTGTGCTCTTCCCTTTTCTAAAGCCATACTGGACCCCTGCTTAAATGCTTTTTTTCTTACACCCTATCCTCTAACCTATTTTAAAGCACTCTGCTCATTAATTTTGCCGTACTGTCAATTAATGAGATGGGTCTATAATTTTTCAGTTCTGCCCTATCTCGCTTCTTGTAGATTGGGACAATTACAGACTGTTTCCAGGTGCTCGGGCCACACTTAGATGCAACATTGAAGACATTAGTCAGCACCGGTGCCTGTAATGCTAGTTTCTAAAAATAGGTCTGCCGGAACCCCATCCAGACCAGGAGCCTTCCCTAAATTGGTCTGGGCCACTGCACTATCAATTTCTTCCTCCTCAAATATTAGAGGGAAAGGTCAGTAGTCCTTTAAGCTAGCATTGTTATTTGTTCTTGTGGTGGGATTTTTAAATATATTTTGAAAGTATGTAACCCTCCCTTCTTCCTCTATCTGTGTGTCTAGGGGTGGACTCCTTCGAGCTTTATGAGTGACGCCTTTAGCACCCTCCAAAATTTCCAGGTATCCTTTTTGTGGAGTGCCAATCTCAAATATTTCCATGCTTTGAGCTTTAGTTCCCTTAATCTCGCCCCTCTTGCTTTTTTAGAGCTTGTTCGGAATGCTTCTATACAGCCTTGATCTCTTGGTTTTGCTTGTAAGGCAGTATGCCATTTGGAAGCAGCTTTTGCCCACTTATGGTCAAAACTTGAATTTTGTCCCATATCTTTTCTTTTTTACCCGTAGTTTTATATAGCGCCAACTTGACCCGAAGGTATCAGATATTGGAGGCTTTACATGAGCACCAGTTGCATTACATAAGGACACATTCATTTTTCTTAGGCACAGGGAGATTAGGTGATTTGCCCAGAATCATAGGATGTTAAGTGTCATTGTTGAGACTCGTGCCTGGGTCCCCAGATTTGAGATTAACCAACCTAGCCTTTAGGCTACATCCTCTCCCCATCCTCTTTGTTTTAAAGTGGCGTGTTAGTTGATATTTAATACCTCTCATAAGTTCTTCAAAAGCTAGTTTTAAGTGGCCTGGAGGGGATCCAGTATCAAGGCAGATCATGAGCTTCGAGTACTTGGTGGCAAGCAGGGTATGGAGGAAGTCTTGCCCCTCCACCTTGCCCCATTTTAAAATGCGCTCATTATTTCTAGCCAAGATCGATTTTGGTACTAGGTCTAGCTGAGTATGGGACTTAACCTCCCACCGCATATCACAGTCCAGAGAAGCATGATCACTAAAGATTGTAAACGCCACCCTTTTGTTATTAAGCCTTGTGGCTGCTTTTGTGCACTGCATGCCTGATGCACAAAAGTATCTTGCCTGAATAAGCCTGATATTCATTTGGAGTGGTAGGAGGAGTAGCACCTATACCTGAATAGGCTGTGCCTGCCTTCCACAATGCCGGCTCCACACCCTGTGGTGTGTCTGCAGCCAAGGCTCACACTGACAGTGGATGTTGTTGTGCACTTGCAGAGTGCTCCAGAACTGGTTTAACTGGGCTCAGAGACCCTTGCAAAAATAGAACAAATACATTTTGGGGGTATAAGTCTCAGACCCAAACCCCAGACTTAAGATCATTTCTGGAATTCAAGTGAAACCTTTTCCAATGAGAAGAGCTGGAGAGACTGAGAAGTACTGCTCTTGCTGTGAGTCTGAGGTTGGCCTGCAGTTGCTGTTTCTGCCAAGGAAAGGAGGACTTTGCTGTGGGCTGTATCCCCTGCTTGAAGGAGATCTCCAAGGGCCTGAAGTGTGCTTGCCTCCTGTTCTGAAGTCTCAGGGACACAAAAGACTTGGTGCAAATCTGCTGGTGGTGCTGGACTCTGCCATTTGTGAGTCCTACCCTTTTCTGAGGTGCCTCCTTCCAGTTACAGGACCTAAGAGGTGGGTTTTGCAGCTAATCTCTGCAAGAATCGTCACGAAGCATCGCTAGGACGTGCAAAGTCTCTCGGAACCGGCGCCGGACGATGCAAAGCCACGCCGATTCTTGCTGGGTGACCCAAAGTCTCTCCACGCAGCCCCAGCACTAATGCCGTATGGCGCAAAGCCTCGCAAAGAACACATTACCTCCAGTTTGTCACGCATCATATCTGTGCACCAAGTTTTCCACGTGTCACCCGCAGACCAGAACCGTCTTGGATTTCGACACCTCACTTCCCCATACAGTCCGGATTCGATGCATCACTTCTCCTGTGTGCAGCAGAACTGTCGCCTTGCCTCTCCAAGGACTCAGGAACTGACGCATCGCTGTGTTTCCCAACGCTTTCTTTCTCTGCTGCTGTTTGACCTAGTGAATTGTGACGCATTTTCAGATACTTTGTGTAAAAGTCAAGCATCCATAGTTTTCTATGGTACAAGTTCTTAAAACCTTTTGAAAGTCACATTTATAACTGTGTATGTTGGATTTTTGTAACTTTGTAATTTTGTTCTTGTTTAGTTCAGAGAAAGATATTTAATTGTTCTAAACTGGTGTGGTGTCCTTTTGTGGTGCCTTCACTGTGTTACTGTAAATGTTGGTACAAATACTTTACACATTGCCTTTGGGATAAGTCTGTCTGCTCGTGACAAACTACCAAGGGGGCTAGCAGGGTTTATCTAAAGAGTGTATCCCCCTTACCCTGACTAGAAGCAATGGTCCCTATTTGGATAACTGTACCTACCTCTGCTAACTAGAGACCCCCATTTCTAACACACACCATATGAAAGAACCCTGCCTCGGTTGTGCGGTAGCGGGGGCATTCTGCAGATGCCCCAGGCATCTTAGATAAGCATGTGCATAAAATCCGTTCCACTCGCAGGATTTGCGGATTTTCTGCAAATTCGCAATCCGCAAACTCTCGCGAATTTGCCGAAAATTCGCAAATTCGCACGCAGCGGATTTTTTTGCATGGTGATACAATATTGCGGCGCGCGGCGTTCACTTACCATCATTCAGCGTTTGCAGAGTTGTTTTTCTCAATATTTTGCGTGTGCTGCGCCATTTTGGATCTTGCTGCGGGATCCCGCTGGAGTTTGGCGACCGCGATTACGTCATCACGGCTTGCCACCTTGCAAAGCACGCATCGCGAGAGTTCGCAATTGCGAACACGTAGATGCGGCGGGCAGCAACAATCTCGCACTCGCGAAATTGCTAAATTTGCAATTCTGCACAAGAAATCCACCAGCAAGCAGCATAAACCTTCTGAAAATGATGATTTTGATCAGAATAACTCCTCAGGTTGACATTTGCCTGCACTTTTTTTTGCAAGGAGTCCAATTTGGGAGGGGGGGTGGGAGGAAGGATGTGCCACATAGTCTCCAACTTCCTGTTCCTGTCCAGCAGGCTCCTCCCAGTGCTTTCTTCATGTGCTGGTCACTTTCATTTGGATCTTGACCTGGAAGGATTACTTTTTGTGGATGCTGCTGGATATTTGGATTTGAGGCCTTTTTGACTTTCTTGGATCACTTTTGGATTAGAAATTTCACAAGTAAGTTTGTTTGGGGCATTACAGTTGCTGCAACTACAATTTTGGAATTTTCGATTTTTGGGCTGTTGTTGGGGCCTTTTGCCCAGGGGTACTCAGTGGTGGATGGACTGAGTCTTTCTGTGGGGTCTCTTTAATGTAAACATCACGGAGGGCATGGATGGCATGGGATTGTGCTTATTTTTGTGTGTTTTTCGATTTTTTGGGGTGTTGATGGGGACTGGCCATGTGGGTGGGGGCCATTTTGAGTGCTGGTACAGGCAGGCCCTGGCCATGTGCTGGGGAGCAAGGGTCCATTTTGAAGGCAGGCAGTATTCTCAGGCCTGCACCCATTTTGCCTAACTTTCATCCATTATGCTCAAGGGTAGTGAGTGGTGCATGGGCCTAGTCTTTCTGTGGGGTGTCTTGAATTTAAACATCATTGAGGGCATGGATGGCATGGGATTGTGCTGATTTTTGTATGTTTTTCGATTTTTTTTGGCTGCTGTTGGGGCCTTTTGCCCAGGAGTAGTGAGTGGTGCATGGACAGAGTCTTTCTGTGGGGTCTCTTTAATGTAAACATCATGGAGGGCATAGATGGCATGGGATTGTGCTGATTTTTGTGTGTTTTTCGATTTTTTGGGGTGTTGATGGGGACTGGCCATGTGGCTGGGGGCCATTTTGAGTGCTGGTACAGGCAGGCCCTGGCCATGTGCTGGGGGGCAAGGGGCCATTTTGAAGGCAGGCAGTGTTCTCAGGCCTGCACCCATTTTGCCTAGCTTTCATTCAATATGCCCAGGGATAGTGAGTGGTGCATGGGCCTAGTCTTTCTGTGGGGTGTCTTGAATTTAAACATCATTGAGGGCATGGATGGCATGGGAATGTGCTGATTTTTGTGTGTTTTTCGATTTTTTTTGCAGCTGTTGGGGCCTTTTGCCCAGGGGTAGTGAGTGGTGCATGGACTGAGTCTTTCTGTGGGGTCTCTTTAATGTAAACATCATGGAGAGCATGGGTGGCATGGGATTGTGCTGATTTTTGTGTGTTTTTCGATTTTTTGGGGTGTTGATGGGGACTGGCCATGTGGGTGGGGGCCATTTTGAGTGCTGGTACAGGCAGGCCCTGGCCATGTGCTGGGGGCAAGGGGCCATTTTGAAGGCAGGCAGTGTTCTCAGGCCTGCACCCATTTTGCCTAGGTTTCACCCATTATGCCCAGAGGTAGTGAGTGGTGCATGGGCCTAGTCTTTCCGTGGGGTGTCTTGAAATTAAACATCATTGAGGGCATGGATGGCATGGGATTGTGCTGATTTTTGTGTGTTTTTCGATTTTTTTGGCTGCTGTTGGGGCCTTTTGCCCAGGGGTAGTGAGTGGTGAATGGACTGATTCTTTCTGTGGGGTCTCTTTAATGTAAACATCATGGAGGGCTTGGATGGCATGGGATTGTGCTGATTTTTGTGTGTTTTTTGATTATTTGGGGTGTTGATGGGGACTGGCCATGTGGGTGGGGCCATTTGGAGTGCTGGTACAGGCAGGCCCTGGCCATGTGCTGGGGGGCAAGGGGCCATTTTGAAGGCAGGCAGTGTTCTCAGGCCTGCACCCATTTTGCCTAGCTTTCATCCATTATGCCCAGGGGTAGTGAGTGGTGCATGGGCCTAGTCTTTCTGTGGGTGCCTTGAATTTAAACATCATTGAGGGCATGGATGGCATGGGATTGTGCTGATTTTTGTGTGTTTTTCGACTTTTTGGGGTGTACAACTGATGTTCCTCTGTCTTCCATTGCTTTTAGGTGCACAAGAGAACCACCAGTGCCAGGAAGAAGTCCTGCAGCGGTGTGTGCACGTCACGTGTGGCCACAGACAAGACAACTCTGCAACTCGTGCAACTGCGGCCTGCTGTTATGACATCTGAAGAAGATGGCCCCAAAAAAAGTTCCCCGTAGCTCCTTTAGCAAGAAAGTTGCCAGTAAGGAGCAGAAGAAGCAAGTGGCGCCACTTACCAAGGAGACTGGTGTGCCGCCTGCCACATTTCTTGGGAATAAAAAAAAAAGTACGCCTGCAGCAGCAGAGGGATCTGCTGGGGACCAAGCTGGGAGCTGCACACCCTCTCCATTGGGCTCAGTGCCACCACCACCACGCCAACTTAAGTCCAAGCCCTTGAGTGCTTTAGAGGCAGCCAGTCTAGTTGTTCAATCACCATCGACCAGTGATGTTGGCTCATCGCAAGAAAGTAGCAGCATCCCTCAATCAACACAGGTTGTTGTAACTCATCTGGACACCTTCACAAGTGAGTGAATAGACACACCTCTCGCCGCGCCGTTTCAGGGACCTCATAGTCTTCCTTTAGCCGAGTTGGGCATTCTGTTCACCAGGACCTAGAGGGGCCGAATCACTACAGCGGCCATCTTGGGGGAGGACGAGGTTGCCGCGCTAGTAGTTGGGAGGTAGGGCTGGACACGCCGCGCTAAAGCGCATATATTCATACGGTCCTTCTACGTGCTAGCGCACGCGTTTGCGAACGCGCCTTATCGGCTCAGGGGCTAGAACTATGGAACCCTTATCTTCTAATAACCTCTGTTATAGCGGGGAACTGCTTAGGGCACTCAGAGGAGGTGTTAAGGCCAGTTGTCCTAAGGAGACACTACCAGAGGAGGTAATGTCCTTCTGTCCACATTGCAAGCCTTTAAAGATAGTGAATGGCAATAATAACCTCTTTCCATTCGCCCTGCTAAATTGCCGATCTCTCCCAAGGCACGCGGTGGAAATCCATCTGCTCTTAGAGGAACGAAATCTCGACATACTTTTTTTAAATGAAACTTGGCTGACCGATGTATCTGTGCCGGACATAGTCCAGGCGCTCCCGCCCAATTACTCTATTATCAGGCGGGATCGTCAGATGGGGCGAGGAGGAGGTGTGGCGATTATCCATAAGAACATCTTTAGTTGCAGAACCTCTGAGAGTCCACTTATAGAGTGCGAGAGTCTTGGCTTCTCTATATCTTTCTCGCCCACTTGTACTTTATCAGGGATCTTGGTGTATAGACCTCCGGGTGATTATCACGACTTCTGTAACAACCTTCTAGATAAGATCTCTCTTTCCATCAGTAGTGCCTCCAATTTTTCCATCTTGGGCGATCTTAATATTCACCTTGATGAAGTCGATGCTGCCTCATCGTAGTGTCTGTTGGATACCCTGGGAGTAGTAAATTTGGAACAAATTGTGGCTAGCTCCACTCATGTAGCTGGGCACCTACTAGATCACTTTTTTACCAATCTTGAGAACATCATTTGCTGTTAGCCTAGCTTTGTTCCTTGGTCAGACCACGCCCTACTTTCTTTTGTGTGGTCCCCAGTAACACAGAATCACAGGGTCACCCTTTTAAAGAAGGTTTGTCGAGTATGGTCTAGACTACCGGTCGAGGACTGGGAGGCAGCCCTGAAGAGGTGCCCGCCTGTTCCCCATTAGGACCCAGTGGTAGCTAACGAAGCCTTTGACAAGTGGCTTAATTCCACCTTAGATGTCACTCTCCCAAAAAAAGAGTTGTGGCATCGAGATGGCCCTTATAAACAACCGTGGTACTCTGGGGAACTTAACAACTATGCAAACGAGCGGAAAGGAAGTGGAGAAAGGACTTTGCCCCTGCGGCGAAAACTGAATATAAATCATCTCTGAGATCGTTCAAAAAACTATTAAAATCTACACAAGCGGCATATTATCAGGGTAAAATCTCGGAAGCAGTTAATACCCCCAGAGAAATGTTTTACATTTTTCAATCTCTGGTCGCTACCCCTAGAGCCACTAGACCTGCTCTGAACCCTCAGAAACGCTGTGAGGACCTAGCCGCTTTATTTGCATCTAAAGTGTCTAACATCTACTCTAGCTTTGCGCCAACTGCATATATTCCAGACAAGATGGAGAGTGAAAACGAGGGGTCTGAGGATGTAGCCCCAAACTTATCTGGAGGTCTCAAAGCCTTCCCGCTATTAGATCTGGCTATCATGGAAAGTCTCCTTAGCAACCTGAAGTCGGGCTCCCCTCTGGATGCTGCACCTCTGGCGGTTCTTAAACAGGTGTCGGGGACAGTCTGCCCAGCAATAATGCAGGTCATTAACGCGTCTCTGGCCTCAGGAGTAGTACCCCCCCAACTGGAAGACCCTGAAGACCTGGCTAACTATAGGCCTATTTCGTTGCTACCGGGTCTCAGCAAAATAGCTGAAAAACACGTGAATCAGGCCCTCTCTTCTTTTGTTGAGACCACGGGTTCCCTGCAAACTACCGAGACAGGGTTTAGAGTCAAGCAAAGAACAGAGACGGCCTGGTGGATACGGGAGGTTGCGATGCGGTGGTCCTGTTGGACCTCAGCGCTGCCTTCGATACTGTGAATCACTCTCTTCTGCTGCACCGGCTACGTCTTGCAAGGGTTTCTGGTTAGATGCTTCTCCGTTTTTGAGGAAGAGGGATCATCGAGCCAGCTGCAATTGAATCACAGCGTCCCCCAGGGATCATAACTCAGCCCTACCTTGTTTAACATTTACATGAGACCTTTGGCTGAGGTGGTGCTTCCCTGAGGAATCCAACTTGTCACCTACGCCGATGACACGCAGCTGGTCGTTTCTTTGGTGAGGGACGATGCTTTAGATCAGGGGATCAATAATTTGACCACGTGTCTCACCAAAGTTCTCGAATGGATGACCTCTTCTTTTTTAAAGTTAAATGGGGCCAAAACTGACATTTTGCTTTTGGGCTACAAAGCCCCAATCAATTTGGACCCCTGGTGGCCGCATTGTCTGGGACCCCCTCCGGTGCCTAAGACCCAAATAAAAAGCTTGGGTGTCTGGCTGGACTCCTCTTTAGGATTCCAATACCAGGCCAAGAAGGTGGCCGCAACTTGTTATGGATTGCTGAGAGTCCTTAAGAAAGTCCTAGACCTTATACCATTCGGAACCAGACGCGTGTTGGTCCATTCGTTGATTTTTTCGCGGCTGGACTACGCAAATGCCGTCTATATGGGGGCCCCAGCAGGTACCATAAAAACTTTGCAATCTGTGCAGAACTGTGCAGCTCGTCTGCTCATGAAAGTCCCTAAACGATGTTCAGCTAAGGCCTCACTTCGGTCGCTTCATTGGCTACCAATTCAGGAAAGGATTATGTTTAAAATCTTGTGTTTGGCGCATAGGTCCATCCATAATGCTGGCCCTTCCATTCTTGATGCCCTGTTTCGCCGCCATTAATCAGTGAGATCTCTTAGATCTTACCAGCGATATCTGCTGGTAGTACCCAGGGTGAAGCTGGCTCGGATGGGCGGACGCCAGCTTTATTTCCAAGCAGCCAAAGGATGGAACAAACTCCCAGACAACATCAGGCATGAATCTAACCATCTGGCTTTCAGGAAGCAACTAAAGACATTCTTGTTTCAATAGTGTCTTTCTCACGTCCTCCGGTCTTACAGCGCTGGGATGCTCGAGGGTAGCCATGTGCTCTATAAGAAAGTATCCATTCATTCTGACGAGTGTTCAACAACCATAGCCGCAACAACAAACACATGTGCAGGTACAAGCCCAAGTACATGCGGAAGTAGAGGCAGCGCAAGGAGATGCGCAAGCAGAGGTGCATGGAGCGGCACAAGTGCCCAAGATAGTTGTTCCTCCCGAAGTAGGGGCACATCAGGAAATCGACATTCAAGCCGAGGTATCATTTGAGGAAGCCACTCCTCCTGATTATTCATTGTTTTCCAGATCCCTAGCAAGGAAAAAATCAAGGATAGTGTCTACATCTTCTTCAAGCCTCCTTCCTTCTGATGATATGGATCCAAATTGGGAACTACCACTGCCGACTGAGAGTGAGGCACACTGTTGGACTTGGCCTTTTCCCCCAAAATGTTTCGCTTTTTTTCCCCTTGTCTAGGAAGTCTCCCCCATGGGATTAAACCTGTATAGGCCATGAGTGGTGTGAGACACCTTGTTGAAAATGTAATGTCATGTAATAGTATGAGCACTTGTGAATTTACCCATTTTAGAACTGCACCTGACTGAAATGTATTGTATTTAAAATGGATGCCATGGCCATGGGTTTTGCCACTGGTCTGCCATAGGTCAGCGGTCTAGATAATATTACCCAGCTACCCCTAGATTTTGGAGGGAAAGCCTGGCACCCAGGGTGCTCACCCCCTCCCTTTGAACCAGTTTAGGCCAGCTTTGCCAACATTCTAGAAGGTTCTGGCACTGCCTGGGAGGAGGGTATAAGTAAGGGAGAAGTGCCACCAGAGAGTCAGTCAGAGCTGGGACAAGGAAGAGAGGGGACCTGCTGTGAGGTGTTGTCGCCATATGGGCCTGTGAGCTGGGCCCTGCACCCCTAGAACCCCCCCTCTGCTGTCCCCATGGGCCCCTGACAAGGGAGGGCCCCTACCTAGGTCACTGAAGCTGTTTGGACCGGGTACCACGCCAGCGCTGCGTGAAGAAGCGCCCAGGAGGTGAGAAGTGTGCCCCTGAGGAACTGCTGAGGGACTGTCTACCCCCCTGGAGAAGCTGTGGCCCCTTTATAGCACTGCATGGGGAAGATTGTGCCCCCAAAAGAATTGTTGCTGGCTGAGGTGCTGTGAGGCCCTGTGAAAGCGCTGGGCCCTGGGACTGTTGTGGCCCCCTAGTGCTGTAAAGCCTGCCTGTCAAGCGCTATAATTGCGAAGCGCTGTAGAAGAGTTAATTTCCTGCCCCCTCTGCGTGGCCTGAGGAAGGAGCTGAGGTTGTGGGCAGAGGGAGGAGCAGTGCGCTGTGAATAGCGCCATCCTACGGAGGAGAATTGAGCTGTAGGAGCCTACCCTCGTTTTGGCGCGCTGTTTGCCATATCAATAATTAATTAAAAGGGAGCCTACCCCTTACTGCCGCCAAGGAGTGTTGGCGCTACCTTGCGCCGGTTGTAAATAGGCTGAAATCACCGCCGCGGCCCGGCACTCTTTTGGGGACCCCCCCACTGCTGTGGGCACCATCGCGGCGGCCCCCGGTGCCAGGAGAGGGCCGCCGAAGTGAAGAAGGGCCGCGTCAGGCCCTGAGGCCGCGGCACTCGCGTCACGTGACGGGGGCGCCCGGCCGCGTCATAGGCCCGCCCCCAACAACGCCGCGCAGGGATTGGCTGCCGGCCCGGGAGGCCGGGAAGGCAGGAAAAAGCCGAGTCAAAGCCCCGGGTCCCCGTGAGGTAGGAGGGGGACCCGGGTGAAGATTCGGTGTGGGGCCCCCGTGGTCAGGAGGGAGCCCCGTGAAGAACGACCGGAGCGGGAGTCCACCCCGCTGGTCTGTGGCCCGTATCGAGGAGGCCGCGAGGAGCGACGCTCAAAGCCCTGGGTCCCCGTGAGGGAGGGGGACCCAGGTGAACCGCTGTTGCGGGGCCCCCGTGCCAAGGAGGGAGCATCGGGAGAAGCGACCGGAGCAGGAGGCCACCCCGCCGGTCTGTGCCCCCACGCGAGGGGCCGGTGAGTTAGGCGGGGCCAGGGTACACTATCGGTGCCAGCCCCGCCTCCCGACCTGAGGTGGCCGGAGTAGACAGACTGCGGGGCTCCCGTGAGGACGAGGGAGCCCAGCTTGGGCCGCCCAGATGAGAGGAGGTGGGGCCCGAGTGACGCCGCGGGAAGGGAGGGGCCTCGAGGTACATTGCTGGTACCTTCCCCCTCCCCCGGAAAGGAGCCCTGCGTCCTACGGTGGAGAGCCCCGGGACCCTGAGAAAGGGGCGGAGCCTAGAGGAGGCCCGAAGCCAGCGGGAGTTGTTTAGCGGGGCCCCCATAGTGAAGAGGGAGCCCCGGTTGCGCCGCTGAGGCCTGAGTGAGGCCTTGTGGGCCCGAGTGACCGGCGCAGATCACCGGAGAGTTCCGCGAATCGAGGCACATTGTCGGTGCCTGGTCCCCCCCTGCAGAGGAGACCCCGGAGGATGCCTGCAGAACCTACTGAGCCCCGCAGGAGCCATCGACGAGAGCCCGGTGAGTGGGGCCTATGCTTAACTGTGTGGGGGACAGAGAGGGCAACGGGGTACATTGCCGGTGCCCGCCCTGGGGACTGTGTTGCCTTATCAGGTGCCCGTATGGCAGAGGGCACCTGCGACTTGGGCTCAAGATTTATTGAACTGCCCTGACTTTACTGCAACTAACTGCCCTACCAGACAACTCGGGAGCAAGCGGGTTGCCCTTATTGCATATTTTGGGGTAGAGAGTCTTAGTCCCCCTCATTGCAAATATAGGTACCTACTGTATGGGTTGCCTTGAGGTCCCCAGTTATTAAGGAAGCCTGAGGAAGGAATGTCTAAGGGAGCCTAGAAGTAAAGAGGGTTGGCTGCTGTGCACACCCTGATGTTTGATACCCCCAGTTTAATGGTAGAGGGAGCCTAGCTGTTTCCTTACAGGTGTTCCTGGTCTATGAGGAGGGCCCCTACCTGATCTTAATGCTGGGTGATGTATGTTCTGCCTAATGTTGGTCAATAGGTTGGCCTGACATGTTATTCCAGGCCCTTGGTTATGCCCCAGGTTAATGGGCCAGCCGTGCTGATTTATTACAGGTGTTCCTGTTTATGATGTGCCGTGATGCCCTGATGTTTTTCCCTTACAGGGGTTGGGTTGGCGTTATCGTGCAGTGATGTATATCTATGCTAATGTGGTTTTTTGCAATTACAGCCTACCCCTAAGGATGAGAGTCTGAGTTGGCCCCGCCAGATTGGCCCCAGATCCAATGTTGTTTTGATCCCATCCTTTTTCCTTTCAGCATGGACTTATAGAGTCAGCCCTTACTTCCCATGTAAATAATCCCCCCTTTATACACTTGGCTCTGGCGCCAATTGGCGTCCCGTTGTGACACTACTGTTTTGCATTTTTGCCTTGCAGGTTGGAAACACTACTAAACTACTTATCTTTCTCCAACTCAAACTGGTGTCCTGCCTCTTTTGTGGTGTGCCTGGTGTGTTGACTGTGGGTACTGCGTGAGTGCTTCACATGTCCTCCGAAGTTTGGCCTGCCCGCTTAGTTCCATGCTACCCCCTTGGAGATTTGGGTAACCCCCATTGCTTACATTGGTGGCAAGCGGTGGGATAGAACCCCCCCCTCTGCTGTCCCCATGGGCCCCTGACAAGGGAGGGCCCCTACCCAGGTCACTGAAGCTGTTTGGACCGGGTACCACACCAGCGATGCGTGAAGAAGCGCCCAGGAGGTGAGAAGTGTGCCCCTGAGGAACTGCTGAGGGACTGTCTACCCCCCTGGAGAAGCTGTGGCCCCTTTATAGCACTGCATGGGGAAGATTGTGCCCCCAAAAGAATTGTTGCTGGCTGAGGTGCTGTGAGGCCCTGTGAAAGCGCTGGGCCCTGGGACTGTTGTGGCCCCCTAGTGCTTTAAAGCCTGCCTGTCTAGCGCTATAATTGCGAAGCGCTGGAGAAGAGTTAATTTCCTGCCCCCTCTGCGTGGCCTGAGGAAGGAGCTGAGGTTGTGGGCAGAGTGAGGAGCAGTGCGCTGTGAATAGCGCCATCCTGCTGAGGAGAATCGAGCTGGAGGAGCCTACCCTCGTTTTGGCGCGCTGTTTGCAATATAAATAATTAATTAAAAGGGAGCCTATCCCTTACTGCCGCCGAGGAGTGTTGGCGCTACCTTGCGCCAGTTGTAAATAGGCCGAAATCACTGCCGCGGCCCGGCACTCTTGTGGGGACCCCCCCACTGCTGTGGGCACCATCGCGGCGGCCCCCGGTGCCAGGAGAGGGCCGCTGAAGTGAAGAAGGGCCGCGTCAGGCCCTGAGGCCACGTCACTCGCGTCACGTGACGGGGGCGCCCGGCCGCGTCATCGGCCCGCCCTCGCCAACGCCACGCAGGGATTGGCTGCCGGCCCGGGCGGCCGGGAAGGCAGGAAGGAGCCGAGTCGAAGCCCCGGGTCCCCGTGAGGTAGGAGGGGGACCCGGGTGAAGCTTCGGTGCGGGGCCCCCGTGGTCAGGAGGGAGCCGAGTGAAGAACGACCGGAGCAGGAGTCCACCCCGCCGGTCTGTGGCCCGGATCGAGGAGGCCACGAGGAGCGATGCGAAGACCTGGGTCCCCGTGAGGGAGGGGGGCCCAGGTGAAGCGCCGTTGCGGGGCCTCCGTGCCAAGGAGGGAGCCCCGGGAGAAGCGACCGGAGCGGGAGGCCACCCCACCGGTCTGTGCCCCCACGCGAGGAGCCGGTGAGTTAGGCAGGGCCGCGGCACACTGCCGGTGCCAGCCCCGCCTCCCGACCTGAGGAGGCCGGAGTAGAGAAACTGCAGGGCACCCATGAGGACAAGGGAGCCCGCTTGGGCCGCCCAGAGGTGTAGTGACCCCCCCCCGGGCCCCCAAGAGGAGGAGGGGCCCGAGTGACGCCGCGGGAAGGGAGGGGCCTCGAGGTAGATTGCCGGTACCTGCCCCCTCCCCCGGAAAGAAGCCCTGCGTCCTACGGTGGAGAGCCCCGGTCCCTGAGAAAGGGGCAGAGCCTAGAGGAGGCCCGAAGCCAGCGGGAGTTGTTTAGCGGGGCCCCCATAGTGTAGAGGGAGCCCCGGTTGCGCCGCTGAGGCCTGAGTGAGGCCTTGTGGGCCCGAGTGACCGGCGCAGATCACCGGAGAGTCCAGCGACTCGAGGCACATTGTCGGTGCCTGGTACCCCCCTGCAGAGGAGACCCCAGAGGACGCCAGCAGAACCTACTGAGCCCTGCAGGAGCCATCGAGGAGAGCCTGGTGAGTGGGGCCTACGCTTAACTGTGTGAAGGACAGAGAGGGCAACGGGGTACATTGCCGGTGCCCGCCCCGGGGACTGTGTTGCCTTATCAGGTGCCCGTATGGCAGAGGGCACCTGCGACTTGGGCTTCAGATTTATTGAACTGCCCTGACTTTCCTGCAACTAACTACCCTACCAGACGACTCGGGAGCAAGCCGGTTGCCCTTATTGCATATTTTGGGGTAGAGAGTCTTAGCCCCCTCATTGCAAATATAGGTACCTACTGTATGGGTTGCCCTGAGGTCCCCAGTTATTAAGAAAGCCTGAGGAAGGAAATGTCTAAGGGAGCCTAGAAGTAAAGAGGGTTGGCTGCTGTGTACACCCTGATGTTTGATACCCCTAGTTTGATGGTAGAGGAAGCCTAGCTGTTTCCTTACAGGTGTTCCTGGTCTATGAGGAGGGCCCCTACCTGATCTTAATGCTGGGTGATGTATGTTCTGTCTAATGTTGGTCAATAGGTTGGCCTGACGTGTTATTCCAGGCCCTTGGTTATGCCCCAGGTTAATGGGCCAGCCGTGCTGATTTATTACAGGTGTTCCTGTTTATGATGTGCTGTGACGCCCTGATGTTTTTCCCTTACAGGGGTTGGGTTGGCGTTATCGTGCAGTGATGTATATCTATGCTAATGTGGTATTTTGCAATTACAGCCTACCCCTAAGGATGAGAGTCTGAGTTGGCCCCACCAGATTGGCCCCAGATCTAATGTCGTTTGGATCCCATCCTTTTTCCTTTCAGCATGGACTTATAGACTCAGCCCTTACTTCTCATGTAAATAATCCCCCCTTTATACACTTGGCTCTGGCGCCAATTGGCGTCCTGTTGTGACACTACTGTTTTGCGTTTTTGCCTTGCAGGTTGGAAACACTACTAAACTACTTATCTTTTTCCAACTCAAACTGGTGTCCTGCCTCTTTTGTGGTGTGCCTGGTGTGTTGACTGTGGGTACTGCGTGAGTGCTTCACATGTCCTCCGAAGTTTGGCCTGCCCGTTTGGTTCCATGCTACCCCCTTGGAGATTTGGGTAACCCCCATTTCTTACACACACAATGATCTGACAAAGGTAGCTAAGCGTAAAAGGAAGGTCCCCGAAACTCTCGTACTTATGGAGTGTGATGATGACGCTGAAGAAGAAGTGGCGTATACTCCTGCTGATGAAGACTCTCACGACGATGACACAGTCATCATAAACGCCACTCCAGGCTCAGCGGGCATGCAGCAAACAGACATTTTTACCCTAGCCCGAAATGCTGCTGAGCGTGATGTTGGCGACTTGGGAATGGGACCACCACCATTGCAGTTAACTAGTACACCACCAACTACCGCTTCCATATTTTCTCACCAGAAGGGACCTCCATCCACCTCGACCTCCATTTCCTCAATTAGTGGTGCTGCAAGTGCACAACGTAGTAAAGTTCGGCAACACACATCCTTCACTTCATCTGGCATTAGCATGACCAGTATTGCCTCCTCCGCCCCCCACAAACATTTGAATTCCGCAGTTTGGGACTTCTTTAGTGTTAGCACAACAAGGGAAAACATAGCCATTTGCACCATTTGTAAGCTTGCAGTTAGTCGTGGTAAGCTTGGTACCAACTATGGTACCGGAGGCCAGAGAGGTCATCTTAAGAGACAGCACACTGTCAAATGGCATGCGCACCTAAAGGAGATCAAGGAAGCCTGAATTGCAAGTCAATAAACTGTATCCGTTGATGTTTCATCTGATGATGATGAGGTGGAAGAAGCGTCAAACATTTGTTCACTTACACCCAGTACCCCTGTCAGCATCACACCCCCTGTGAGCCACACTAAGAGTGTGGGAGAGAGTGAGACACCAATGCGAAAAAGTTCATCATCACCGAGCGTAACTGGGTCGAAGAAGTCATCATCATCATCATCCCGTAAAATCATGGTCCAGCCCACCATTAAAAGCATGTTGTTTTCAGATGCACCATTTGAACGCATCCACCCAATGACGCGTCTGTATAACACTAAGCTGGCTTAAATGCTAGCTCTGGACCTTCTCCCTTTTTCTTTTGTGGAAGGGGTTGGTTTTCTTGAATTAGTGTCAACGCTCTGCCCTAAATGGGAGGTTCCTAGCCAGTTCTATTTTGCCAGAGTAGCCGTTCCAGCACTACATGAAGATGTGCTGGAGGTGATTGGGGCAGCTTTGCAGAAGAGTGCTGTTCACACTATACATCTGACAACAGACATGTGGACCAGTTGCGCAGCCACTGATTACATGTGCATCACTGCACACTGGGTCTCTTTTTCAGGGGTTACAGCAAAGCTAAGGGCAGGTGTTGACCCGGACAACGTTTTTAAAGCTGCTCGGAAACATGCAACACTAGCCATGTTTGGCATGGAGAAAAGTCATACAGGAGAAAACATTTTGCAGGAGTTTAACACAAAGATCTCTCAATGGCTGTCCCCAATAAAACGCAAGATTGGTTATGTTTCCATGGATAATGGCACCAATGTAGTTAAGGCCATGGATATGGGTAACTATTTCAGAGTGCCGTGTTTGGCGCACTACATAAACCTGGTTGTTAAAAAATTCTTGAGTGAAGAAAGTCCAGTGTGCGAGTTACTGACCACCTGCCGAAGAATGTGCACACATTTCAGCCATTCTTTTAAGGCCTAGAAGCATCAGAGGGGCCTGCTACATCAACGTAAACTGCCAGTGAAAGTACTCATCCAGGAGGTGGCAACACATTGAAACTCAACCTTCTACATGCTTGAGCGTCTGTTTGAGCAGTGTGCGGAAGTCGATCAGTATTTCTTTACACAGGGTGCAGCTATGAAGGACCTGAGGATACATGCGGAGGAATGGAAGCTAGTTCAAAGCCTGACAGACATGCTTCGTCCTTTTGAGGTCTTCACGCGTGCAGTCAACAGGAAGGAAAGTAATTTGGGAAAAGCTATCCCATTGTTGCGTATGCTAGAGCACCAACTGAAGGCGGTGTCTTCTACGTTTCAAAAAGATGAAAAAAAGCAAGGAGCTTTTGATTTCGCGGAGAAATTATTAGAGCGCCTACTTTGCGATGAACGTCTTCAAAAGATCCACACAGAACAGCATTACATTTGTGCTACTATTCTGTATCCACTGTACCAAAAGGCACTGGCAGGCAGAGTATTCTTTCCTTTTGATGATGCAGAAGTTACAAAGTACAAACGCTGGCTAGCTGTGTCAGCCATGAGGTTTGAAAGAGAACGGCAGGAAATTGAAGGAAAAGGCAGTACATCAGCCTCAGCAGGCCATCCGGAGTCAAAAGAATCCACTTCTGCACCTGTGGCAGAAGTGAGTGATTTTCCCTCTCAGCTGTTAAAGACACCAGCAACCGGATCATCTGCACCAGACACAACAGTAACATTGTGTGAAGAAGAGGATTGGCTAACTCAGCTTGGGTTTGCTTCTCAAAAGGTCCCAGCAAAAAGTAAGCAAAGTGGAGGAATCGTGGAGAACCTTGAGTCGATGGTGCAGGACTATCTGAATGACTCAACAGAGGTCTATGTTCGTGATGACCCATTGAATGGGAAATGGATTGGCATGGGAAAAAAGAATTGTGGCCAGAGATCTCCAACCTGGCTATAAATTACTTGTCTTGCCCACTCGCAAGCGTATCTTCTGAACGTGTTTTCAGTGCTGCTGGTGGCATTGTAACTTGCACAAGGACCCGCCTCTCGCCCAAAAATGTGGAGAGGATAACAATGATCAAGATGAATCAGCACCTCATACCACCAGATTACAAAATAGGAGAATACATGCAGGAAGAAGACGAGGAGGACACCAACTTAGATGAGGGAAGTTCTTCTCTGTTAGGTGACCTACTCCCGCCTGAATTCGCAGAGTATGAGGACGAACTCTTCTTGCCTGACACCGAGCCCTGAAAATGAGCCAATGAATCAATAACTTTCTTTTTCATCCTTATTCACTTTTATTCCTGTGTGTCTGTCTTCCTTTGTTTTGCAAAATCTATATAAAAAATCTTTAATCACCTAATCACAAAAACAAGCCCATCAGCAGAACTGTCTTCACTTATTTGCTTATTGATTTCAAGGTGCTGCAGGCTGCATTCCTCAGGTTCACAAGTTCACAAGAACATGCTCCTCTATCCTCCTCCTCCAGACTCCTATTTCCCTCAAAGCAGATGGCTGGATTACGCCCAATAAGGAAAGACTCGGCACTTGTGAGGGTGTTCTACTTTTTTGCGGGTGAGTTGACGGGTCTGGGGCCATTGCTTGGAAGGTCTAATACCGGATAAAAGTGTTTTGGAGAAAATCAGAGTTGAAAAAGTGTTTGCCTTTTTGCTCACTATCATGTTTTCGGGGGGCTGTTTGGGTGGGTTCCTGGTGTTTGGGGGTGGGTTTTGGGGCCTGGGAGCACTGCTGGCACAGTCTAATGTTGATTGCATTTGTTTTCCAGTACATCCATGGTGGAAAAGTGGAGTTATGACCTAGCTGCACAGCGCGTTTGGACAGAAGGCCGAAAAATATTGTAAGTATGAGATTTTCCATTTTTGCTTTTTGCCTGTTTGGGGGTCTTGTGCTTTTTTGCGGGTGGGTTGGCGGGTCTTGGGGCATTGCTGGTAAGGTCTAATACCGGATAAAAGTGGTTTGGAGTAAATCAGAGCTGAAAAAGTTTTTACCTTTTTGCTCATTATCATGTTTTCAGGGGCCTGTTTGGGGGGCTTCCTGGTGTTTGTGGGTGGGTTTGGGGGTTTTGCAGCAACATTGGGTATGGACACTTTTGATTGAAGTGGTTTGAAGAAAATCCATGGTGGCAAAGGGGAGTTAGGGCCTAGCTGCAGAGCGTGCGTGGAGTGATTTTGGAAATTTGCCTGAAAATTACTAAGTCCCCATTTTTGTAGTTTCGCTTTTTGGCTGTTTGGGGGTCTTCTACTAGTTTTCACCTGGGTTGACGGCTCTGGGGCCATTGCTGGGATGGTCTAATACCGGATAAAAGTGGTTTGGAGAAAATCCATGAGGAAAAAGTTTTTGCATTTTCTGACATTTCGCTCAATTTAGCGTTTTTGGGGGCCTGTTTGGGGGGCTTCCTGGTGTTTGTGGGTGGGTTTTGGGGTCTTGGAGCAATGCTGGGTATGGATACTTTTGATTGCAAGTGGTTTGAAGAAAATCCATGGTGGCGAAGGGCAGTTAGGGCCTAGCTGCAGATCGCGCGTGGAGTGATTTTGGAAATTTGCCTGAAAATTACTGTCCCCATTTTTGTAGTTTTGCTTTTTGGCTGTTTGGGGGTCTTCTACTAGTTTTCGCCTGGGTTGACGGCTCTGGGGCCATTGCTGGGAAGGTCTAATACCGAATAAAAGTGGTTTGGAGAAAATCCATGAGGAAAACGTTTTTGCATTTTCTGACATTTCGCTCAATTTAGCGTTTTCGGGGGCCTGTTTGGGGGGCTTCCTGGTGTTTGTGGGTGGGTTTTGGGGTCTTGGAGCAATGCTGGGTATGGATACTTTTGATTGCAAGTGGTTTGAAGAAAATCCATGGTGGCGAAGGGCAGTTAGGGCCTAGCTGCAGATCGCGCGTGGAGTGATTTTGGAAATTTGCCTGAAAATTACTGTCCCCATTTTTGTAGTTTTGCTTTTTGGCTGTTTGGGGGTCTTCTACTAGTTTTCGCCTGGGTTGACGGCTCTGGGGCCATTGCTGGGAAGGTCTAATACCGAATAAAAGTGGTTTGGAAAAAATCCATGAGGAAAAAGTTTTTGCATTTTCTGACATTTCGCTCAATTTAGCTTTTTCGGGGGCCTGTTTGGGGGGCTTCCTGGTGTTTGTGGGTATGTTGTGGGGTCTGGGAGCACTGCTGGGTATGGATACTTTTGATTGCAAGAGGTTTGAAGCAAATCCATGGTGGCAAAGGGGAGTTAGGGCCTAGCTGCAGAGCGCGCGTGGAGTGATGGTGGAAATTTGCCTGAAAATTACTAAGTCCCCATTTTTGTAGTTTTGCTTTTTGTCTGTTTGGGGGTCTTCTACTTGCTTCTGCCTGGGTTGGCGGCTCTGGGGCCATTGCTGGTAAGGTCTAATACCGGATAAAAGTGTTTTGGAGAAAATCAGAGTTGAAAAGGTTTTTGCCTTTTTGCTCACTATCATGTTTTCGGGGGCCTGTTTGGGTGGGTTCCTGGTGTTTGGGGGTGGGTTTTGGGGTCTGGGAGCACTGCTGGCACAGTCTAATGTTGATTGCATTTGTTTTCCAGGACATCCATGGTGGAAAAGTGGAGTTATGACCTAGCTGCACAGCGCGTTTGGACAGAAGGCCGAAAAATATTGTATGAGATTTTCCATTTTTGCTTTTTGCCTGTTTGGGGGTGTTGTGCTTTTTTTTGCGGGTAGGTTGGCGGGTCTTGGGGCATTGCTGGGAAGGTCTAATACCGGATAAAAGTGGTTTGGAGAACATCAGAGTTGAAAAAATGTTTGCCTTGTTGCTCACTATCATATTTTCGGGGGCCTGTTTGGGGGGCTTCCTGGTGTTTGTGGGTGGGTTTTGGGGTCGTGGAGCAACGCTGGGTATGGATACTTTTGATTGCAAGTGGCTTGAAGAAAATCCATGGTGGCAAAGGGTTATTAGGGCCTAGCTGCAGAGCGTGCGTGGAGTGATTTTGGAAATTTGCCTGAAAATTACTAAGTCCCCATTTTTGTAGTTTTGCTTTTTGGCTGTTTGGGGGTCTTCTACTAGTTTGCGCCTGGGTTGACGGCTCCGGGGCCATTGCTGGGAAGGTCTAATACCGTATAAACGTGGTTTGGACAAAATCGCAGCAGAAAAAGATTTTGCGCTTTTGATCACTTGCCTGTCTTTGGGGTGCTGTTTGGCGGGCTTTTAGGTTGTTGTGGGTGGGTTTTGGGGTCTGGGAGCACTGCTGGCACAGTCTAATGTGGATTGCATTTGTTTTTCAGGAAATCCATGGTGGAAAATGGGAGTTAGGGCCTAGCTGCACAGCGCGTTTGGACAGAATTGAAAGAAGGCCGAAAATATTCTAAGTATGAGATTTTCCATTTTTGCTTTTTGCCTGTATGGGGGTGTTCTGTTTTTTTGTGGGTGGGTTGGCGAGCCTTGGGGCATTGCTGGGAAGGTCTAATACCGGATAAAAGTGGTTTGGAGAAAATCAGAGCTGAAAAAGATTTTGCCTTTTTGCTCACTATCATGTTTTCAGGGGCCTGTTTGGGGGGCTTCCTGGTGTTTGTGGGTGGGTTTTGGGGTTTTGGAGCAACACTGGGTATGGATACTTTTGATTGCAAGTGGCTTGAAGAAAATCCATGGTGGCAAAGGGGAATTAGGGCCTAGCTGCACAGCGCGCGTGGAGTGATTTTGGAAATTTGCCTGAAAATTACTAAGTCCCCATTTTTGTAGTTTTGCTTTTTGGCTGTTTGGGGGTCTTCTACTAGTTTTCGCCTGGGTTGACGGCTCTGGGGCCATTGCTGGGAAGGTCTAATACTGGATAAAAGTGGTTTGGACAAAATCGCAGCAGAAAAAGATTTTGCTCTTTTGATCACTTGCCTGTCTTTGGGTTTCTGTTTGGCTGGCTTTTAGGTTGTTGTGGGTGGGTTTTGGGGTCTGGGAGCACTGCTGGCACAGTCTAATGTGGATTGCATTTGTTTTTCAGGAAATCCATGGTGGAAAATGGGAGGTAGGGCCTAGCTGCACAGCGCGTTTGGACAGAATTGAAAGAAGGCCGAAAATATTCTAAGTATGAGATTTTCCATTTTTGCTTTTTGCCTGTATGGGGGTGTTCTGTTTTTTTGTGGGTGGGTTGGCAGGTTTTGGGGCATTGCTGGGAAGGTCTAGTACCGGATAAAAGTAGTTTGGAGAAAATCCATGCTGTAAAGCGTTTTGGCACATTAAGTTAGGGCTCGTTAGGGTTAGCACTAGCAGCAGGATTACATGTGTTTCGGGGTGTTCTAGATTTTTGCAACTGAGTTCTGGGGTCTTAGAGCACTCGTGGGAATGTGTAATTTTGGTTGCAAGTGGTTTGAAGAAAATCCATGGTGGGAAAGGGGGGATTTGGCCTAGTTAAAGAAAGCGTTTGCCACTATTCTTAACTTAGGGCTTGTTAGGGTTAGCAGTATTGTATTGCATGTGTTTGGGTGGGGGGCTGTTTGTAGGGGGGTTTGCGAGTCTTGGAGCGATGCTGGGTATGAATACTTTTGCTTGCTTGCAAGTGGTTTGAATACAATCCACGGTGGGTAAGGGGGGATTTAGGCCTTCTTTACTTTCAAAGTACGTTTTGGCACCATTTTCTACTAGGCCTCGTTTATTGAGATCTGATTGGGGGTCTTCTACATTTTTGCGACTGGGTTTAGTAAGGGTCGGGAGCACTGCTGGGAAGGTCTAATTTTGTTCTAAAACACAGTTTACAGTACACCTAGCTTGAGGGGAAAGATCCGCTAAATTAATTCGCCCATACTTATTTATCCTTCAAAAGGAGACTCAGACAGAGTACGCACTTTCAAAAATATTGTACTGTCTATTAGGAAACTCAAAGTGTGACTTTTTGCACTACACAGCGTACATACCGTATATTTATTTGTCAGTGGTGTTATAATATCACTTCCTGTTTTTCCAGCAATATTTACAGGCCGGCTTTCAGCCTGTGCAATGGGAAAAGGATGAAGTCAGGCTTCACATTAGCGAGCCGCAATTCAGCATCCGCCAGGCAGGCAGTGGACAGGGTGTATTCTGGTCACCAACATTGATGGACAGAGCGTCAGATGGAATGGAGGAGTCACGCTAATAAGAGGAATGGTTGGATGCATCTTACAACTTCCCAAATTCAACAGGACAACTACAACAACATACAGATACAGTATCCGTTCTTTTCTAATTATCTTTTAAGTAATGTTATTGCTGTGAACTTCTATGAGTGTGACTCTGCATTTCTTTGATCTCTGCTTCTAAATTCATCCCTACAGCCATTGTATAGGTTTTACTTCTGCTATTTTTCAAACCTAATTTAATGTACGAAGTGTTTCTCTGAGTGCAGAGATAGGCAAGTGAAAACGCATAATTATTACTGCAGCCCTGTACTGTCGGATTCTTTCATTCACGGTTGTCGAAAGTACTACTTACTTTTCAGTAACCATGCATGCAGTAGTGCATGCACTTCCTTTATGTCACTTAAAAAATGTATGGTTAGCTTTGTACCCAAAGATTCCTTTATCTTCAATTATTGTTTGTCCATGCTGTGCTTTTTTTTTCTTCTCTCAACAAAACGTTCCCAAAAACCCCCATTCCCATCCATTTTACAAACCCTAACCCTCTTCCCCCGGGCTGTGTGGTTTTGATTGATGTGTGACTAAATGACAGCAATAATTCCACACACTTGCTGGGGAGGATAAGGTCATAGCAACAGGCTGGTGAAGGAATCCGAGGATATATTCTATTCTTACTCAGCTTGACACTCAGTCACTATTGGCAAATGAAAGCAGATTTTCATGTGCGCCATCAACTTGATTGGTCATCAAGAACAAAATTATTACGCTGCTGTGTCCTTCACCTTCAGTACTATTTCTTGTAGTAGTAGCAAATGTCAAAGAAATTCAACGCAAGTACTAGTTATACTTTCAATACTTTACCATTTGTTAGGCTACATTGTGGCACTGTTCTAGTGTACTGTCACCTGCTATATTCTCTATTGTTCCGTTCTAATGCTACGGTAAGGACAAACAAGGTTTCATTTTCTTTTTTTCCAGATGCTGCAACTGCCACTGTGTAACACCACAAGTACCACCGCAATGATGACATTTCATCCGCCCAGGATTGCCAACCTTAATCGCCATTTCGCGTGCAGCCAGCCCTGTGCCTAGCCTTATTTCCAAACACAAAGTACAAGTAAGATAAGCGTTTGGGGGGAGGTAGTATAATGGAGTATTAGGAAAGACGAGAGACTGAAGGTCCTAGGACTATTGAATTCACTTACTCTGTGAGAGGCACTTAGTTTTGAAAACATTTAGGCCATTAGTACTTACACAACTTGAATCAAGATGCCACTTAAGTTTCGGGACGGTTAAACCCCACCCACCAGACTCAAACGCAGTAAAAAACACGTATGCTAAGATAAAGTTTAAAGTATATTTATATATTCCTAACATTAATAATCTCCCGCAAGACCCAACTCAACCCCCCCCTCCCGAACCCCAACGAATGTCCCTGAAAACTAAGTCCAAAAAAGTAGAAAACCAAACTCCCAATTCCCACCCCCCAGAAGTCTTTAAAAAAGGGGCAAGGGACCATCTCCTCCTACTGCTGGCTGCTGTTGACTTTTCGGGCCAGGTCGGCATGCTCCTTGCGGAGGGTCTCGAGCAGGGTTTTGGTGTTGAGGAGCTCCTGCTCGAGGTAGGAAACCCTAAGGGAAAGGCGGTGCATCCTTTTTTTGCAACTGCAGTGGGGGCCAGCTGATTTCTTTGCTGCTCAGTGGTGGCGGGTGGCTGCGGTACCCCTGCTCCGTACTGCTGGAGACCTGCTGCGCTGACTGGCTGACCCAGGGAGCGCGGAGGAGGATGTAGGTGTCACCGTGGAAGTTGTTGACGTACTAGTCTGCGTGTCCTACTCCTCCTGGGCCACCAACCGCTGATATTCAGCGACAGTGGCCTCCAGCCTCCGTTGCCGAGCCCTTTTAGCCAGCTCCTTCCGTGTTGGTTTGGAAGGAGCATCTATATGAAGAAAGAAAGACATAGTCTGTAACCAATGCTCTTTAAGATTAACACAACATGATTCAGCAGAAAGTTGTGTCACAGTAGAACTAGCAACTTGCAAGCGCAGTACATAACTATTGTGGCCAGTATCTATCTAACCTCCCACTTCTTCATCCTTGCTCTAACATTAGTGGGATTTTAAGGAATCAATTCTACGAGCACTATGGACTCACTCCATTAGAGTCGACTATGACAGTACACCAGTCTTATTCTTCTTCTTCTCTCTTGTTTAGCAAAATTGGTACATTAACTTCTGCAAGCCGGCATATTGCCAGCACAGTCAACTTGCACCCGAGAAAAACAGACGCCCGCCATGATGAGTGAGACAGACTTGCGTTACTGTACCAGTCCAGTACATGCAGGTGGTGATGCTCTTACTTTTCTATTATCGGTGGCACTGAGAATACTCTGTTACAAGGGCTACTGCTTAATTAATTTATCTTTCACCCTACAGTGCCAATGAATACTAGAAAAGGAAAATGAAGAAGATAAATAATCTGATTTTCTATCACTGCACATGGTATGTATTTCCTTACATATGGGATGACTTTAGGTGCTTTGCTTTTTATTGAGTGAACAGTGATACATCCACACATGAATGACCGAGTTCTACTAAACTTATTAACAGAGGTAGTGATTGGCCATCGTAATAGCCAGATATATGCTGTGCTTGCAATACAAACTACTGCTACTATTCATGGTAGTATTCGGACAAAATTACAACTTCTTTTCCTTGCCTTTCCTACACTGGGACGGACGTGCGGGGTTACACTTAGTTCATCCAGTGACCGTCTACTCTCTCTAGATACACATATGCTATCTAAGAGTCAGATAGTACCATGGTCCAGGTATCCATCCATTCAAACTATATGTCAATCATTCTTCCTCATGTGTCTTATCTGGACAAAACTTACTTTTTCTAACGGGAAGCACACTATGCAGTCTGCAATCTCAATAAGTAAGGAATATAAGAGCTTACCACTGCCCGCCACTACCGTGGCAATATGCACAGCAGTTTGGTCCGGCACTTGCACCGCCTCCTCCCCAGAGCTTTCCTCCTCCACCTCCGCGCTGGGCCCTGCACCAGATGTTCCACCTACAAAGTACATTTAAGAATGTTAGATGTCATAGACATACACCACTCACTAGTATTTTTTCTACGAATGAAGAAATGTGAATACAGAAACCAATCTAATAATTTGTGACTGTCTACTCTAAAGTAAAAATGTCCCTTTTTCCAGGGAAGGGTGTTGTCTTGCTGCACTTTATGGCACAACTGATGAATGCTTGCTTTTTAACACACACCATTTTTCTCATAACAGACAGAAGCTTCACTTCTAAGAACAAATCATCATCACTAGGACAGAGGGACCAACGATTCAGCACCAAAAAGAAAAATTAAAGCTCAAACCAGGTGAGGGCTCGGCTCGCCCACAATAAATGTGTGAAATAAATCACTATAAGCACTTTTCCATTTTTAATCAGCCGTTTATGTTTTATGACAAGCTTGATTTTAATAAATATTTTTACTTTTGATAAAGCTTTAAAACTTAAATAGACTCTGTGGTTTTTGGTCAAGAGTGAATGAGCAAAAGGTTTTGCAATTTGCAAGCATGAGTTCGTGCCTCGGACACTTCTGGACTCTGACTCCGTACTCTTGTCCTGCGTTGCATAATCATCATTGGGGATCAATCATCGATGAATTCGGGAGCTAAATGACTCTGCCACACTATCTAGTCAGTAAGGAGATAGGGGGTTCTTCAAAGACTGATATCACTGAGGTGTGTGGAAAGTCTACCTGCGCCTATTATAATTGATAAACAATGCACTATTTAGTGTCCATAGTTCTGTTTGTGCAGATTTGTCCCTGCAACAGTAGTAGTATGGATTGTCCTCCTATCCAAACCAAAAGTAAAGTAGTATCTTATTCTTTCTTGGTGGTCATTCACCTTTTTATTGTTGGTAATTGTCTCAGCATAAACATTTAGAAGACTTGAAAAGACATTATGGACAATCCCAGAGGACTGCACTCAGTGCATAGAGCTATTGCTGACTAGAATGGGAGTTTCGTTTAACACCTTTTGCCAAATGTGCAATCTTAGTTAGCTACACAGACAGACAAATAAGAATAATCTAGTAATACCACAGGGAGTCATAGTCGAGGCAGGAGAAGAATTTAGATACAGTATACAAGAAGTTCCAAGACGATTTAGAAAAAATCGAATGAGGAACGCTAGGAAAAAATAGGTACTCTATATTAAAATTAAAACTTACCGGGGCCAGCAAAGGAACCCTCGCCTTACCGATCCTGGCCTTGTTCAGCAGCAGCAGCCTCCTCCAATGTCCTCTTGCCCCTGGGGGGAGCTGATGTACAACATGAAAGAAAGAAAGACCCAAAAACATGGATGATTGTTGTCAACCAAATCAAACATTACAAAAGAACAATAACAAAATATTTTGGCGAAATAGCAAATAGACAACTATTCCACAAGATATATTGACCTATCTCATGTGGTCTACTTCGATATTAGTATTGCTTGATTTGCGGACCGTCGACTTGGAAAGGTATGTAACTCACTAAACAAACTACTAAAAAGGTTCGCCTAGGACTGGCAGGCAGCAGTCCGCAGCACGCGAAGTGACAGACAAACTCCATCGTGATTGCAGATCAGCGACAACACTAAAAAGTTTCCTACTACATTAACCAGTCATTAAAATACTCAAACTATCAATCCACCACCACTATTTCTTCTTATTGCCAGGTGTACAAAGGAAGGACTGGACTTGAGGCTGTAGGGGCAGATTTACAAGCCCCTTGCGGCTCTTTTGCTCCGTTGTTGCGTGACTTTTGTGACACAGCGGCAGAACAAAAGAGGCGCCATGGTGCGGCGTATATTAACAATGTGATGCATATGGGAGATGCATCACGTTATAAAGCCCTGCGCCATCAGGGGGCGTTCCGGCGCAAGGGAGGGCGTTCCTGCGCAGGAACGCATCCTAAAAGTGGCTTAGGGAAATCTACAAGATTTCAATCAGTCACTTTTAGGACAATGATGCGTGACTCAAACCCTGCGCCTGCTTGAAGCAGATGTATGGCTTGACGCAGCATTGGGGAGATAGGGCACCCCAGAGCATTGCTGGAGCTGCGCCATCATTGCGACTCAACTCCAGCAATGCGCCGCCTTTACGGCACAGATGCGTAACGCTTCGGTGACGTTTTGGGCCCATCGTGCGCCGCATTGTAAATACGGCGCACCATGGGTGGTGGTGGCGTGGCGCACAATTACTGGCGCATCCCTGCTACTTTGCAGGGATGCACTGGTAATTAAAAATCTGACCCTTAGTGACTAGCATTACACAGTTCTTTAAACTACACTCATACATAATTTCCCAGGCCAATGAAATGAACACAAAATCAAAAACAAATAAGCATAGTAGCAACGCTACTGAGAAGGAGAGCAGTGCACCTGAAATGCACAGAAGAGTTTGAAATATAATTTACCTACAATGTAATCAGCAGCATTATTGCTCTTGGTAAAAAACAAAAATGTGCAATATAATAACACACAGAGCAGGAGAAAACAGAGTATTGAAGAAATAGCTACTACTACTTACCAAGCCCGGGGATCTCGAGGCCGAGCAGGTCGATCAAGTCGCGTTCCCGGTCCAGGAGATCCGTCCAATGGTGGGTGGCATGGTTGTAGGTGCGCCGGACCCGAGAGTGTTGGTACATGGCCCGGCACACCTTCTCCCACCACTTCCGGCGCTCCCGGATCCCGTAGTCGCTAGCGATCTTGCCGCCTGCCATGATGATCCTGGGGAGGCGGCGCTGGACATAAAACACTAGTGCGGCCACCTCCTCCGTGATTAAGATCTCCCGGGCTTTGACTGTCTCCCCCCTCAAACGCCCGCACGGGAGCCGGGCACGGGGTGCGGGACCCTTCCCCTACTCAGGCTGCTTCCCGGCTCCCTTTACCATGGTCTGGGCAGAAAGGAAGGTAAATAATAAAGAAGAAATAGAATAGGGAAGAAGAAAAGAAAAGAGTTTAAAAAAGTAGTTTAAAATTCACCAAAAGTAGCAGAAAACACAAAAATATCAAGCTAGAAAAATAGAGGGATAGATAATGAGTAAAATAGATCAAAAAAAACTTTAAACAAGCAAAGGATGGCAGAGATTGACAGAGGATACAGAAAGCATGCCCAGAACTATAGCAATGAATGAAAAACAAGATGGCCGCGCCCGTTCACGACCGCGTGGGTAAGTTCGCACAAGATTTTCCTCGCGATCACACGGGTACTTGTACTAGCGAGCCGCACACTTTGTGAGATTTCATATAGCGCCCAGAAACGGAAATACGTCATGCAAACAAAATGGCCGCGCCCCTGAACGACCGTGAGGGTAACTTCGTGCCGTTGCGCTACAAGCGGCTCGCTAAAACGCACAAAATCTTGTGAACTAACACGCCGCAAAAAAACAAAACGCATATTCGCATGAATTCGCGGCTTCCGAATTCGATCTTGCGCAAATTCGCGCCCCGCGAATCACACGAAATTGCAGAAAAATGATTTTTGCAAAACTGAAAGCACTCAGCAGGTGCAAAAGTTCAACCTCATCATTAGTAACCATTCCCTGTAGTGCTTCCTGAGGGCCCCCTCCAGAGTTCAGTTGCCTACTTGCAACTATTCTATGACCCTGCTCTGACCCTCACAGCAGGCTCAGAGACTAGCTACAAGTAGGCCACAAAGGTCCTGTGAAAAAAAATTTGCACTGCAACAGAAAGCAATTACAGATAAGGAAGCAGGTGCCAGACTCAGTGACACATTAATCAACCCCAAATTAATTCATGTCAGTTGAAGCAGGGCAGGTGTGCTGCCTTTCCCCCCCATAAACTACAATGATGAACCAGAGGGTGGCAGTGATGTACCAGAGGGTGGCAGTGATGTACCAGAGGGTGGCATGGGTGAACCAGAGGGTGGCAGTGGTGAAACAGAGGATGCTGTGATGAACCAGACATAGAAACAACATAGTCGCGACCTTTGCGACCCGATAAGTAAGTTTGCGTTTGTGAACTGGTACAAAACCCTTTCGAACTGGCAGAAACCCTTGCGGACACAAAAAAAAGAAAAAATCCGCAAATTCGTGAGAGTTCGCGGATTTTGCGGATTGCGAATTCGTGAATACGCAAATTCACGAACCGCGAATTCGCAAAATTCGCCCATGCTTAGTCCCATGCACTCCACACCACTGGATTCAAGCAAGCCGGGCTGAAGACGGCTGGAATGCCAGAAACTGGTCCTCGAAAGCTTGTTCCAGGGCAAAATAATAGGAGAAATGTCGCTAAGCGACATTTCTCCTATTATCAAGCTGCTCGCTAATAAGCAGAACGTTAGGAAAAGTAGCGCTAACCACAGTTAAAGCTACTTTCCTAAAGCCTGCTTGTGACCTGTACTTAGCAATGTAATCCAATGGGAGGTGGATTACATGGCTAAGATTGTACTGCCCTATCAGCAAGGTTATCGCCATTTTCAAAGGAATATCGCTGGAAAACCAGCGATATTCAATTGAAAACGGCGACAATCCCCGCTATTGGTAGGATTTTTATTTCCATGGCGTTAAGCGTTGTTAATACAACGCTAACATGGAGATTATTGCCAGCGATAGAGGGCGATAGATTTCCTCACGCTAGCAGCGGTCAGCGCTAATTATCGCTGCCGCTTGCTAATATGCCCCTTAGTTCGGTACAGTTGAATGTAACTTTAGTATTAGAAACATTGATTTGAAATTCCATTCGTAAGGATTAAGAATTTTTACGAAGTACACTCGTGTACAGGGCTATTTATGCTCCTGGGAGGCAATACTTTTATTGTTAGATAATTATGATTGATGACCTTGTCAATCTTTGCAGTTTTTATGTGTGAACAGTTTTGAGAAGTGTCCCCTGGATGGTTTCTAGTCAAGCAGGCCCATATTTATCAAGATGTGAGACAGCGCAATTCAGTAAGCCATCTTGCTGCACTGCATGAAAGGGAGAGGACAGAAACGTGCCGTATTTAACATTATATGGCGCATTCCTGCACTCTGCCTGCACTGGAGCACAAACTGTTACATAGCTCTAATGCAGGCACGCTTGCACCATGATGCAAGGGTGCTTGCAATGTAGGCTGTATTGTTTTTGTGAACGAAGGAGCACCTTCCTTCACACAAAAAAATCCTCAGAGGCATTTTCCTCTTTTTAAGTGTGCTGCAAAATTCAGCACACTTACAAAGAGAAAATAAAAAGAAGAAATAATGATATATCTCCTCATTGCGCCTCTAGTGGCGAGCCGTACAATTCTGAAGCATTCCCAGGTCTACCAGTGTTGGTAAATCTGGGAATGTGTTTGAATGAATCGGTGGATATGTGGGAACACCCACGCTCCACCCATGTACGCCTCCCTGCTTCAGAGTACCACAAGGCAGTGAATTGTGTTGCCTGGCGTTACTTCAAGTTCATCAAGCCACTCAGGGCCTTGCAAGGTGACCTTGATAACTCTTAGGTGATGCAAGGACGACGCACATCCTTTTTAAGTACTGACCACAACATTTAAGCATGTGCAGTGGTAAGTTTATGGTCTGCATAACAATTTCACAGAGGTTGAAAGTATCCTTCTGTATTTGATATGGACTTACATTGTAGGATGATGTATGTTGCGAGTTAGAAGTGGAGTCCAGGTGACAGATTGGGGAATTTGTATTTAGTTCCCAACTATGTGCCATGAATTCATGTACTGATTGCGTAGATTCTTGTGTGCAAAAGCTTGGAAGGAGAATACTGTGTCACAACTTGTGTCGTATTGTATGACCTGCATGTGCCCGTGGGTAAGATCCGTTAACACCGTTAATTTGGCATGCGAGACTGTAAACACAAGAATTTGAAACATCTTGCACATGAAACATAAAAGAACTCTCTTCCAGCAGAAGACAGCATGTATCAGTGTGTCCTGGGACAGGGATTAATATTTGTTAGCATACCAAAAATTTACTTCGTAAGGATAAGATTTGTTTAACAGTGAGTGCAACCAAAACAGGCAAGTAATTTCCCCCACAATTTTTGCAATTAACCCAATGTCTTGTTTTCCCATCATATTTAATTCACCTACATTCTGAGATGTTTACATCAATGTTGACTTGGAAACGTGCAGTTCCATTTGTGATCATAAGCAAGAATGACAATGTTATCTTGACACAAATGCCTTTTGAAGAACTCCAATGTGAAGAATGTGTGCACTTTATTGTGAGACTGACTTCTTGTACACATATAGAGGCGGACAAAATCCATGCACTTTAACGATGCAGCTGGTACATTCGTAATAGGAAATCCCATCCACAACAGTGGGAACGTAGTCAGTATAGGAGAATAAGTGTTGAAACACTCAAATCATTTTTTACCGCTTTGAATGGAGTAAACTAACATACCCAGATTGGACCCCGCTTTTACGTGCAGCTGTTGAGGGGTAGCAAACCCGGGATCCCCGCGGTCGACCAAAGGTCTTGCTATGCCACTGTTACAAGGGCTCAATTAACTACTTTCCAGGGCAACATGAGATCTTCTTCGTGAAAGGGGTTACCCTACCATGACAGATGGGATTCTCCATCTCCATCCTGTCACTCTCTAGTAGGAGAGTGACAGGATATCAATGTGCAGTACCCAGAGGAGCGCTGCGCTACTGCAATTCACATATGGGAATCTGTGACCTTAACAACTTGCAGACTTTTCACTGTTGAATGTGCAGCACTATTTGCACCAGGCAGAAATGTGTAATACTTTGTGAACGTAGCCCTCCCACTTTTAGGGGCTTATTTACAAGGAAATGGCGTAGGGCAGTGCTGCAAGGCTTTTTGCTGTGGTGCCCTATGCCAATTTGAAAGGGCAGGAATGCACAGTTTTTAAAAGATACCGTACATTTATGTTCTTTCAGCCAGTGCTGGCGCAAATTTTGCAGCTGTTCGCTAACGCAGGCACCCTTGCACCATGATAAATGGTTGTCTGTGTTGTTTGCACAATTGTTTATGTTGAGGAAGGGGCACCTTACTGCACAAAAACAATCACAAAAGGCGTTTTCCTTGTTCTATGTGTGCTACAGAATGTAGCACACCTTCATAGAGGCAATAACAAGGAGAAACGTAAAGATTTCCCTGAGTAACGCTTGCTCTAGGGAGGCACAAGGTTTTGCGCTGCCCCACGTTTATGAGATATTGTAACTCTGGGGCAGCCCAAAAAACAGTTCAGAGCAAATGTGCTGTATTTGGGTAGTAGTACGTGTCCAAAAGGCTTTCTAATATGGAAGTAATTTAAATGTAATCTACATACTAAATTTGTTCAGAAGTACAGTTGTAATTTGCAAATATATTTTCTTAAGAGGCATTTGCTTAGTTATATAAACGATCTTCCAGCAGCATTTTTATAATTCCTTTTATGACATATCATCATTAGGGAAATTACTTTCACTAGTATCTTAATTTTAATGCTAAAAGGGCTCTCATTTGAATTTTTTTCGCTATAGAGAGCTACTAAATGAACTGATTTGCATTTAGTTATGCTCACGCACAGTTACCCATAATTACTGAGTCATGATTAAGGTTATCATATATGTTCCATTTATTCCCAAATTAGCCTCCTAAATTATTCACGACTGTGAGATCACTGGGGAAATAGCGAGGAATATATTTTTCCTTAACTATTGCTACATCTGTTGACATCTACGTATGATTTCTTTCCAGCTCGGATGGACTTTGGTTAATCACTGATAATAAATAGTTGATATCTGAAAGACTATCTTTCAATCAGATTCTTTAAATTGTATCTGCACGTTTTCTATATTGCAATAACTAGAAGAGCTATCTGATTTAGAGGAGCTGTGGTAACTGTGATTTTGCAAGAAGAAACAGCACCACGTAAGTTTGGGACTGCCCTATATGGGGGTTCGTCCGTTGACGGTAGATGCCATGAGAGTGGAAACTTCTTTGGTCTCGCCACTGGGTTTGCAAAAGCGCAGAATGTATTCCTCCAAAAATGGTGGTCCATCGTCCTACCTAGATTCGCCAGTCGAATCATTTATGGTGGGTTAACTTGTGAAAAACTGCCACTGGAAGAGTTGTAGGCTTGCTGTAAAAGTTACACAGGAGGTCCCTAACTTGCTGGGAAACCCCGGTCATTTTAAGGACACCAGATATGTTGGTGTTGAAAAGATACACCCCATTTAGGGGTACAGTCAATGTGTCCAAATTTGACATTGTAAATCCACTATTGTGTCCTAATTAGGGAGTGTACATTCCACTAAACTACAGGGGCATTGTGATATATTTTTCCAGGATTCTCACCTCCAAAGTGGCACTTCCCAATGCTAAAAGAGCTGCCTTGATGGCTGCCCCTCTACCACCACAGCAATTTAAAGTATGGTAATGTCTGGTCCGGGGGAGGACCATACAGCCACCACACTGCTGTATGGATATTGTGCCACCAAAGCTCTAAATCATTCTATAAATTAAGTTAAACAGAAGGTAACACTCAGCAGCCCGTTAACATTTATGAACAGTGCCCATCTTTTCCGGAAGTTACTACCACAGGGTGTGACAGTGGCATGGAGGTCTGCGGATGAGTAGGGGGTTTGTGGACATGGATGTGGTGGGATGCAGTAGGAGTGGGGAGTGGGTTTGCGGAATGAAATATGCAGTGCGAATGGGGCGGCGGTTAAGTGGGGTCACCAAGGAGGGCGGGGGTGGTTTCCTGGTAACTGGACTGTTTTGTTTTTGCTCCAGGAGCCACACACGGATACAGACAAGTGTAGAGGGGATGATGGAGATGGGGAACAAAAGCGCCTGAGCAGGAGGAGGAGGTCCTGGACGGACACTCAGGTACGGGTCTATGTATGGGACCGGGGAGAAGCTGTAAGGACGGAGGGTCTATGAGTTATTGGCAGGGGCGCATTGGGCTGTGATGGATGAGGGGGAATGCAAGGCTGCTACGGCAGACTGCTGGAGAATGGTTTGGGGTCATATGACGGGTAGGCATGGGACCGGACGGGGGACTGAAGGGAGCACACCGGTTGCTGGAAGGTAATGTTAGGCCATGGTTTATCAGTTCGGAGTTTAAAGAAAAAGACCCGGCCACTGTTTTGTTCTGCCGCTTTTTATTTTAAGCGGCAGAACAAAACAGTGACCGGGTCCTTTTCTTTAAACTCTTAGATGTTGTCCTACCCGGCCACAGTGTAGGACACAACCCCACTTACAGTGAAGCATGGTTTATCAGTTCAGCATTGTGGATTTCTTTGCTAATGGTCCCTGGGCATTATCGGAGTGAGGAGAGTGATTGGAGAACTGAGGTGCCGGCTGCCACGCAAGCGGTTATGGGTGCAATATGCGGCGGTGGCGTACAAGCACTTACAGGCCTTGCCCGCAGCTGGGGCATGCTGACAAATTGGGTGCCATTAGGCTGGGTTGCCTTACAAAGTAGAGATTCTGATAACCCAACAACGTTGTGCAGGGGATCGATGGGGCTAGGAAGTCCTTCTTGGTTATTTGGAGGCCATGGGTCCATGGCGCTCAATGTCGGATATGAGAAAGCGGGACTCTGGTGCAAATGCAGGATTTGTTCCGACAGGTGGACGGCTGACACAAATGCTGCAGGTAATGCAGACGGGGTACAGGTGGTTCGTGATGGGAAAATACTGGCACCCTCCCAGGAGCATATGAATGAAACTCACCAGACATAGCAGGGTTGCTCAGAAACAGAGTGAAATTTATTTAATGGTACCAAAAGCATGCATCAGTGCTAATTCGCAAGGAAGAAGTCAGATCTTCCACCTTAGGGGCTCTCAGACCACTTCTTCCCAGAGTGACAAGTTTCTAGGTGTTATATACTCTTACGAAGTGCCATTTCAGCTGAACTAGAATAAGGCACCAAGCCAAATATGGCTGACATGGATGTGCAATGTCTGCACCATGCAAAACAGCCTGATATGGGCTGACCAGAAAGGCAGGTTCAACACTGTGTAACACTTGCATATCATGTAGTCAAGACAAGCAAGGTGACAGAATAGCTTGTTGAAGCTTGTCCAGTCAGTGCATACACATGCATTTGTATGGATATTTATATTTTACATCAATCTTCCCTTTTGGATAGACCTATCCAACATTAATGTAAAACCGAAATATATATATATATATATATGTCTATATATGTAGGAAACATTAGTTACATATCTTTGGATGGCATTACACAGTCTTTGGATAAAATGCATATATTGTCACATTGATACATCTTGATGATATCAATATTATATCAGCAGGCTGTTGTGATACCAGCAGTAAGTGTCCAATAAATATTTTCTCTGTACAATGCATAGTGCTACAGTGACACTTTTTACTCAGTTCCTGGGCACCTTTTGCAAGTGTCAGTAGTTTAAAGGCACGCAGTAAGCGGTCATCTGCTTCTCTTCCTGGTCCGCAGTCGTCTTGTTCAGGGGCAGTGTAACGGACCTGCCCTGCATTGTCCTCTTCATTCTATTTTTCTGCAGATGCAGGTCATCGTGTGTACTTCACTCAACAGAATCAGTAGATGTAGATGTCGTGTCCCTCTGACACTTTATGATGGGCCCTCATGGATCGTAGAAATTGTCTGGTCTGTCCTCTTCTTGACTGCTGTCTTGCTCAGGTCCTCTGGTGACAGATGGTCATCACTTTCTGGTACCGTCCTCTCAGGCGTTGAGGCGCTGCCTTGCGTCTTCTCCCCTCAATCCATTCATGGGGTTGGTTCACCGTCTGTGGTCCAGTCCACCTAAAACTAAAAGAAACAGCTTTTATTTTTCTCACAATGACCATGTATCCATAATCACTTTAGAAGTCTTTGCCACATTGCAGGCAGTCCTAAATTCAGAGCACCAGGCTCTTTCAGGAATGTTCCATCAGTTGCTTTTACTAATAATGCATTTTTATTTTTATTTTGGAGTTCATTTACTCCTCCTGGCCTCAAGTTGGTGGGTGGTATGGGGTATGCATGTTATACTCTATTCCCAAAACTAACCTCTTCAGCATAAATGTATTCACTAAGTGATTTCCTTTTATCGCTATTTATGCCCTGGTGGGTCCTAACCTTGGAGAGATGGCTTTACTGAAGTACTGTGCCCCAGTTGCTGCATTATTCTTCCCTGTTGGATACACCTCCATTCATTTTGAAACTATATCTACCCACACCAGCAAATCTTAAAATCCATTCACTGGGAAGCAACATGCATCTGTGCACATTCATCCTCCCTTGTGCAATATCAGAGCTTCCCTTTTACTGGGAAGCAACTTGCATCTGCCCCTTCATCCTCCTTTGTGCAATATCAGAGGGTCCCTAATCCAGTCTTGTAAGGGAAAGTAACATACTGCGTGGGAACACAGGCATCTATCTCATCCTGGTAGGCCCATGCTCTCTTCATTATTCAGCTCACATCCATCATAAATCCTCCCTCTATGTTCATCTGTTGTTGCAGACCATTGTGCTTCCTTTACATTAGCTTACAACAATTGTCTCTGAATGAGCTGTATTTTTGGAATGATTTGTTCATTAGTCCCATCTGCACTGGCTGTAACATTCTTTCATTTAATGCTGTGTCAGCAATAGCATCATCTTTGGCTAACTTATTATTTGCTCCTGTGTATTCTTCACATTTTATTACCGCTATCCTAGTGTACAATAGTATTTCTTTTAACAAGATCCTTAATAAAGGACCATTTTTTATAAGGCGCCCTGTTTCTGTTCTGAACCTGTGATACTTCCACAGCTGGCCACAATAAGAACTGCAAAGCATAATGCGAGTCACTTTAAATGTTAACACATTTACCCTTGACTAGTATTCATGCTTTGTTACAGCATACAGCTCATCTTATTGGGTAGATGTTCCAAGTGGCAGAGCTGAACTTCAGCTATTGCTATAACATACCCTGCTCTGTAATCAGTGTCTATCAGTCTGCTGGAGGAACCATCAGTGTACCACTCCTATAGTCTACCTTTTTTAATGGTGTCTAACCTTGGTGTGGTGCCCTTTTCAGCAATCTCAACACCATCTTATTTGGGGGTCTTATCTGTTTCTAATAGAATGGATCTCATCAGAATAACCTATTACAGGTCATTCTTTTGACAAATTAACAGGTGGGCATCTTACATGGTGCCATTATAACTTGTGTGCCTGCTAGCGGAAAAATGTTGTGTCGATCCAGACAGCAACAACTGCACCAAATATGGCACCAAGACAATACAGGTATAGTCCAACACAATGAGAGCCGTCCTCTCCACCATCACAGATGCTGACCCCCAATCACTGCAGAAAGCAAAGTCACATAGTTGTGTCCCACAGGCCTTTCTTTTCCAGCTGTGTCAGCACACCATTGGCAGCATCACTTCATTTGCAATGTTATTCTGCTCTTAAATGGAGATGGAAAGGCAGTTTGTAGTCAGGCAGTCCAGCAGTCCCCATGAAGGTGCAGTACACAATATCTCTTTCAATTTTTGAAACAGTTTGCAAGTTCATTGTGTAACAATCATAGCATCTGCATTCATTATCCATTGGTGGCAGCAGTTCATTATCCCCAGGAAGGACACCATTCCTTTCTTGGTGGGCAGGAGCTGATTGCCCTGAAACAATTTTATTCTGTCAGGTGATATGCGGCGTGTAGCTTGAAATATCACAAAACCCAGGTAAGTCATCTCATTTTGGCAGCACTGACATTTTGACAATGAGCCTCCTCTTCTCACCTGGAGGTAGTTCAGCGGAGCTACAGTGTCTTTTGCCACAGGCTTTCACAGGCCTCAAGTGATGGAGATGTCACAAGGAGCTTATCAGCTTACTGCAAGACAATGTACTGCCTTCCAGGCATAGGTGGTCCAAGTCTCTCTTTACTGCGTGCGCATTGACATTGGGACTCACAGTGAACATACTGTATTTGGTATCTCAGTATGACGGCAAGGAGGTTTCCACCCAGTGGATGGACTTTAATGCTAAAACCCACTGTGGAGAGAAAAATACTCTGCCTCTACAGGTATACATAATAATATCGTACTGGTGTCAGGCACAACAGGCTCTAAGGGAACCACAAGTTCAAAAGGTAATCACTTTATGGGGACAGCATGTTTTCACCAGCCTCTGTTTTCAAATCTTATTTATTTTAAATATCACTTTATGGGGAGGGCATTTTTCCAAACCTCTCCATTCCCTAGATCAATAACCTTATTGTTAGCTATGTGTACATCCATCCATTTCCTCTTCATATGTAACAAACTGCAGTCTAACAGCATCATTCATCATCTCTCAACACATCCACACATGCTCTACAGGGGGTGCATACAACAGAGAATCCTTACTGAAACTGCAAGCAGCAAGTGCCCTGTTCTAACCTGTCATTAGGTATTTGTCAGTAAATTCCATTTATTACAAATATGTATATATATATATATATATATATATATATATATATATATATATATATATATATATATATATATATATATATATATATATATATATATAACCATGATATTCTCCTTGGGCATGTCTGATATCTTCATCCTGATACACTGTGCAACAATAAAACTGATACCATACTCTTATCTACTCTCTGGTATCTACGCTGCACCCCTTGCTAATGTTATTCAGTGGAATAAACCCACCCTGTATATCTCCTGCAAAGTTATTATTTCTTAAAAAGCAGTTATATCCACATCTGCTCCTATAACAATGCAATTTATCCTTTAGCTAATGGTACCTAAACAGATCTTTGATGTCCAATGTTGTTCCAGGAAGGCTAATGTGATATCCCTAATATTATTACCATGAATTGAGAATTAATTTTGACCCTAATTTCCCTAAGCACATTATATATTTAGACATCATTAGACTTCTGCCGTTTCTTTTTAATACTTATTTTTATTTGTGTGCAGTGTGCTTCTTAGCACCTAAAGAACTGGCATAATGCGCCCAGAACTATTGTGCAGTAAGGCGTGCAATGTAATTCAGGTCTCTAGAGCTACTCTTGCATTACTTTTTAAAGCCTTTGTATTTGACACTGCAGCCATTAGGCCATACTACATTTTAAGTTTGTCACTTAAGAGACAGTAATATTGGTGTTGTTAGATGAATTAATATTAACATTTTTCAAGTGGTGCAACAACATAGTTTAACCAGTTGAAGATAAATGTTAATGTGCACATTAAAATCTGGATATATACTTTGATATACTTTGCACAGAATAATTTTCAACAGTGCTAAATATTCCAAACCAGTCTAAATCTATTAGCATTTTTTATTTTACAGCAGCTCATCCTCTAAGCAGCCACCCTGAGCAGCCACCAATTAATGTGAATGCCTTTTAATATTTAATATCATGTATCTAAGGATAGTAAAACATTTTCACATCAATGTCTATTTTTAATATTTAATATGTCCTAGTTTTGTGGAAACACACAAATTCGTTTTTCTCTGTGAGGCCTACTTTTTCCTATGTAGTGCCTTTTCCTAGGAACAGTCATTAACAATAATCATGTAACAATTAGTTTTAAATACACACTGAGGTAACCAGGTCCGTCTCTACCAAACCACTCCCCCGCACTCCTACAATCTATTTCTGCTGACCTTTTCTGACCTTTTTGACACATCCTGCGTTAACAGCAGCCAAGAAGCTTCAGATTCTGACTGCACCACTGATGGTGGTTCCAGTATAAATTTGTACACACATTTTAAAGTTTAGTACTATGAGGCTATGTATAATGATCCTAGTAACATGAGGATGTATGCTAGTATTTCCCAAATACATTTATAGAAAACAAAAATAAACAAGCATTGCCAAAGCCAGTAGGTCTGAACTTGGAGGTCAGTCTTTTGATTTTTTCTTTTTTAATGCATGCTTCTTCTAGGCAATGGTTTTTCTAAACCCATATCAGTGTTGGAGCTGCTGGGCCCTCACCATTCTAACAAGCACTGGCAAAAGCAAAAATCGTTTATTTTGGTCTCAAAAAGTACACATTGCCACAGGAATTCTGTGCACTGGACAAAACTACTTTGTGGGTCAATATGCTCCTTGTGCAAGAGCAGAATACAGTCACTCACAGTGATGCCAGCTGAGAGAGAGAGTGACAGGCATACTTTTAATATACACAAAAAGTCACGGCTAACGCCAGGCCTAATTTTAAGCCCACTTGTTAAACAAAAGTCTCAAAAAGTGCATGCATGGTGTATATCCTTGGATATATAGGCCAAGAAATAGTACTCCTAGAAAATATTTGTGAACTGCATTTTTCCATGAGCAACTCTGCATGTGTAGATTTGCTCATGTGAAAATCTAAATGTTTCCAAGTTCCCTTTTCCTCCAACCACTTTTTCCTAACACTGGAAGAACTTTTATGTCTGCCACTGTCAAGAGTACATTTCCAACCCCTCTCATTATGAGAATATTTTAAAAGAATTGGTGCAAACCCTTGAACATGCAAGTCAATAGGTTTGCACAGACTCAAAAGGGCATTCCAACCCTACTTTGTACTTGCTTCACTGTCCATATTACTTAACATATTTTCTATACTTCATATTCTTACCTTCATTTAAATTTTTTTCTTTCCTGACGTTTTTGTTTTTAACAGTTTCTAGTGCGCTTACCATGATTTTCATCTGAGATCCTGTCTTGTGATGTCTGTTTTGTACTTACAATGTGTTCTTACCCTGAAAGATAAATTCAAAATATCTCCTGCAAAGGAAAAGTGTTAGGGCAATTTCCCTCTCTCATGCACTAATGCACTTAAATTTTTTTTAAAATATTAATCAGGAAACATAGATATTCAGTACTGAAGATCAATAACCTATTCAAATGCAGTCATTCACCCATGACATAACTATGCATATTTCAAAATTATTCCCTGTGTTCTGGTGCAACCAGCAAATCATAAGCTCCACTCACTATATCCTGGGAGGGTTTCTTTTTGTGGGTAAAACCAATACCCCCTCCTAGCAGAGCGTCTCCTGAAATGGATTTTATAAAATTCCCAAATAGTCTAGCCATTTCTCAATATTTATTGACATGAAGTAACTTAGTTACTTATCAGTCACCTGCTTCACTACTTCTTATATGTGTAGGTACACAGAAATTATTCTCTAACCCAGGCTCTCCTGCAGTGTATCCACACATCAATTAGTTTATTGATACAGAGAATATTTTTTTGTAAACATTCTCTACAGTCCCCTGTCTATTTTAAATGCCAGTCAATGCCCCTTTTATTAATACTATGAGTTAAATACATATTTGAAAGACTGAGAGGTCACTTGCAGCAAGGCAAGTTAGTTATTTAGCTTACATCTCACTTACCAACTGGTGACATCACAGTCCTCAATATGTCCCACATTCTGACACCATTCTGATGGGGAAATACTGGCACCCTCCCAGGAGCATATGAATGAAACTCACCAGACATAGCAGGGTTGCTCAGAAACAGAGTGAAATGTATTTAATTGTACCAAAAACATGCATCATTGCTAATTAGCAAGGAAGAAGTCAGATATGCCACTTTAGGGGCTCTCAGACCGCTTCTTCCCAGAGTGACAAGTTTCTAGGTGTTATATACTATATGAAGTGCCATTTCAGCTGAACTAGAATAAGGCAACAAGCCAAATATGGCTAACATGGATGTGCAATGTCTGCACCATGCAAAACAGCCAGATATGGGCAGACCAGAAAGGCAGGCTCTGCACTGTGTAACACTTGCATATCATGTATTCAAGACAAGCAAGGTGACCTGTAAGGGTGTACAGAATAGCTTGTTGAAGCTTGTCCAGTCAGTGCATACACATGAATTTGTATGGATATTTATATTTTACATCAGTACGTCCTGAGGTTTGCGCTATAGTGTGAGACAGGTTTTTTGGCGGATAGGCTGTCCCCCTTTTATTTAGTTATTTAATTAAAGTTTTATATAGTGGTGGCTCGACCTATAGGTATCAGGGCGCTCTACATACACGATGTAACGAAAAAGGGTGGCTGGGGGTGTGAAGCGTGTTGAGGCTCTGGGTGCCTGGAGTGCATGCGTCTTTACAGCATGTCGGGTCTGAGAGTGCTACACATGGAAAGGTTTTTTTTTAGGCAGGGTGTCCACATATAGTTTTTTCGTGGGCGCGCAGAGTGCGAGGCCGAATGGTGCAGCAGAAGGAGCGTAAGCGACAGGGTCTGTGTAGGGATGGTTTTGTGATGTGTGGTGCGGGGAGCCTGCTCACGGCGCAGTGGCAAAAAGACTCTGGCACTATGCAGTTCTAAAGGGTTAAAGGGGACCTGGAATTCCGTTGGTTCCCCCTGGAGGTGGGTTGCTGTGGTCAACATGGAGCAGCGGTTGAATGGGCGGTGCTTATGGTGACCGGCGAGGCGGCGCCTGGAGTGTTTTGGGGTACATAATGGGGCATATCATTCTCGAGCAGGGTGACATTGGTACTTTGAGGCACGTTGTGAGGTTGGTGTGTCGGGGTGCCAGGTATTTGGGGTGGGTTCTAGTGGTTGAAGTTGGGGGCAGTCTTCGAGGGCACTGAGATTATTGGCTTGCGAGTGAAGGCCTAGGCTGGGGGTGTTGTCTTTTTCAACAGTTGAAGGTGGGATCTCTGTTCTGCAGGCTTCATACAGAGGACGGGCTGTTGAGTGGGGCTGCCTGCGGTTGCACACAGTTCTTACGTTAGGGGGCTGCAGCAGCGGTGGCAGACGGAGGGCCATGGGGGGGAGCGGCTGCAGGTTCGGGCTATGGGTGTACGACAAGGTGTTTCTGGGACAATGTCGTGAAAGGACGCTTGCCGAACAGGGGATATGGGAAGAGGGATGCCCTTCATGTAGGACTAATTATTCTTTTCTACTACAGGAGTTGGGAGAGGAGCAGGACGCCTGGTGGGGGATGGCCCCTTCTCCGGAGCATAGACTGATGGAGGAGGTGAACTAGCCAGTTTACAGGAGGGGTGTGCAATGATGAGGGACTCTGTGGGGAGTATGGGGTGTTTGTCACCATTACGGATGACATTTTGTTGCAAGAAATAAGGAGTTGCCCCGATCTGAGAATACAGGTAGGAAACAGACACTTGATGGGATATCTCTGGTGTGGCTTTACACTATGATGCATGAAAGGGCACATGGTACAATGTAGCGGATAATGGGGGCGATTTTGTCACTGGTTTGAATTGGGGCCTTGCAGCAGAGTGGGTCAAAAGGGGGGGCTATTGACCTGACTTGAGGTGCAAGGGCCCGATGGGAGTGAGCGGGTGGTCATGGGCAGGTATTGGCCCTGACTGGTGACTTTTTGACACAGGACACAAGTTTTAGGTGGTGGAGGGTCGTCCATGGGAATGGGGGGGTCACATTTCACAGACGAGGTTGGCCTGCAAAATTGTGCTTGTCCACGCGGGACGCAGGTACAGGTGGAGTGAGGGGGCTTACACCATGATGGGGGCACCTGCATGGTTGAGGATCGGCCCATTCAAAAAAGGTTACTTATTCCTCTTGGTGCGGGTACTGGTGGTAGATGGTCATTCACCGTGAGGGGGGCATTTGACACAAGCAGAGTTTGGCCTGAATAACCTTAGTGGTGTACACTGGATGCAAGCAAAGGGGTGGATGGTCTTTCACTGAGCGGGGGGCTTGTCACAAGCATATTTTTGGTCCCATCAAATCTTATCGGTTTACAATGGAGGCAATCAAAGGGTGGATGGTTGTTCACTGCGAAGGGGGCACTTGGCACAAACAAGGTTTTGGCCCAAGAATCCTATCTGTCTACATTGGATGCAAGCATAGGAGTGGATGGTCGTTCACCGAGGAGGGGGTGCTTGTCGTAAGTAAGGTTTTGGCCCACAAATCTTCTCTGTTATACTGGGTGCAAGCAAATGGGTGGATGGTCGTTCATCGCGAGGGATCACTTGTCACAAAAAAAGTTTCGGTCCCATCAAATCCTATCTTTTTAAAATGGAGGCAAGCAAAAGAGTGGATGGTCGTTCACCGTGAAGGGGGCACTTGGCACAAGCAAGGTTTTGGCCCAAGAATCCTATCTGTCTACATTTGGATGCACAATAAACAAAAGGAGAGAGTGAAGGGATTTTATCCACCAAACAATATCACAGACAGGTAACTCATCGAACAGTAGCAATGGGTCAAACACCAGCAATAACAAACAGCGAGGCAGAGGGGGTAGAAGAGGACAGATACATTTTTGGCCTAATTTCAACCCACCAATGTTTCAAGACCCCTTTAACCAATCACCAAATTTCCCAATGTACGGACGGCAACCTCCTTTCCAACCACCCCCATTTCAACAGAATCAATTTCGGCCTCCTTTTTTTCACAGGGGCCGACGGGGAAAAGGAAAAAACAGACAACCCAACCAAGTACACTGGGAGGAGGACGATCCAGTGAGCAACAGAACCAAGAGCAAGGCAAGGCCCAGCAGTGCGAGACCCTAGTTACCAACTTATCTTCAAGACCACTAACAACCACAGAAGAGGGCGTCTTGAATAAGGGACTTGGATTTGTCCCCACAGCCCGTTTAGACAAGTTCCAATTACATTGTGAATTGGCAGGCTTTTTCAGAAAACTAAGACTGAAAGCCTTCTTTGAGAAGCAGGGCCCACCAAGAGAATATGAAACTGAAAATGAAAGTGGGTTAAGGGTAAAATCTACCTTCACGCCACCCCCACACACTACCCCGGTGGAATTGATTGCTTTCGAACAGGCCGTATATAATGATGTTGAAAAAATGCAGGCTTCCACCCAATTCCAAAACATGAGTAGAGCCGAGAACACAGCATTAACTGAATTACGCGCTTGTGAAACCACCATAATAAAACCAGCCGACAAAGGTGGAGGTTTGGTGATTATGGATATAATTACGTACCGCGAGGAATGCACACGACTCCTCAGTGACACCAGAAATTACCAGATTCTGGATTCAGATCCCACTAATGAGTTCAATTCAATTCAATTCAATTAATTTGTATAGCGCGCTACATACCCAGAGGGTCTCAAGGCGCTTGAAGAAGGGTGGGGAATTACTTGTCGAATATCCAGGTTTTAAGTTGCTTTCTGAATGCTAGGTGGTTCTGAGTGAGGCGAAGGTGAATGGGAAGTGAGTTCCAGGTTTTAGCCACCAGGTAGGAGAAGGATCTTCCTCCCATGGTGGTTTTGTTGATGCGAGGTACAGCAGCAAGGGCTTGGTTGGAAGAGCGTAGCTGGCGGGAGGGGGTGTAGAAGGAAAGTCGTGTGTTGAGGCATTCAGGTCCAAGTTTGTAAAGTGCTTTGTGTGCGTGGGTTAGGAGGCGGAATGTTATCCTCTTATCGACGGGGAGCCAGTGGAGGTTTTTCAGGTGACCAGAGATGTGGTCTTTACGCGGGATGTCTAGTATGAGTCTGGCTGATGCGTTCTGGATGCGTTGGAGTTTTTTCTGAAGTTTTGCAGTGGTACCGGCGTATAGGGTGTTTCCGTAGTCCAGGCGGCTTGTAACCAGTGCGTGGGTGACCGTTTTTCTAGTTTCGGTGGGGATCCAGCGGAATGTTTTTTTGAGCATGCGAAGAATGTTGAAGCAAGATGATGAAACGGCGTTGACTTGTTTGGTCATCGAGAGAGAGGAGTCCAGAATGACGCCCAGGTTCCGTGCGTGGTCCGTCGGGATGGGTGCTTTTCCAAGGGCCTCTGGCCCCAAGAGTCGTCCCAGGCGGAGGGGGAAGTACCTAAGATAAGGACTTCTGTTTTGTCTGAATTCAGTTTCAGACGACTGAGCTTCATCCAATCAGCTACTTCTTTCATTCCTTCATGTAGGTTGGTTTTGGCGGTGTTAGGGTCTTTGGTGAGAGAGAGGATCAGTTAGGTGTCATCAGCGTAGGAGATGATGTTGAGGTTGTGTTGGCGTGCTATGGCCGCGAGGGGGCTCATGTATACGTTGAAGAGGGTGGGGCTGAGTGAAGATCCTTGTGGCACGCCGCAAATGACTTCAGTGGCCTCTGACTTGAATGGTGGAAGGCGGACTCTCTGAGTTCTTCCGGCAAGGAACGAGGTGATCCATTCCAGTGCTTTTCCTTGGATTCCAATGTTTCTGAGGCGTTGTAACAGGGTGCTATGACAGACTGTGTCGAAGGCTGCGGAGAGGTCGAGGAGGATGAGGGCGACTGTGTCTCCATTGTCCAGTAGAGTTCGGATGTCATCTGTTGCTGCGATGAGTGCGGTCTCAGTGCTGTGTTTGGCTCGGAAGCCGAACTGTGAGGAGTCGAGGGATTTGTTGGTTTCGAGGAAGACTTTGGCTGGGAATGGAAGGAGCGAGATGGGGCGGTAGTTTTTGAGTTCGGTGTGGTCAGCTGTGGGTTTTTTAAGAAGGGCGCTGAGTTCGGCATGTTTCCAGCTTTCCGGGAAGGTGGCGGAGTTGAGGGAGCAGTTGATGACGTCTCGGAGGTGTGGTGCTATGATGGAATCTGCTTTGTTGAAGATGTGGTGAGGGCATGGGTCTGTGGGGGATCCTGACTGGATGGAGTTCATCAGGCGGATGGTGTCCTCAGTGGAGATTGGGTTCCAGTTATTAAGGATGTTCAAGGGGGGTGAAGGTGCGGCAGAAGGTTGGGTGGGTTGGTCTCCAGGTTGGTTGTCGAAGCTGTTGTGGATGTCTGCGATTTTGTCGTGGAAGAACGAAGCTAGGGAGTTGCAGAGGGCTTGAGAGGGAGTGTTGTCGTTGGAGTTGGCAGTGGGGTTGGTAAACTCTTTGATAAGTTTGAATAGTTCCTTGCTGTTGTGGGCGTTGTTGTCTAGTCGGTCTTTGAATGCGGCTTTCTTGGCGGACCGGATCAGTTGGCGGTGTATGCGGGTGGCGTTTTTTAAGGCGTCCCTGGTGCTGGTGTTTGGGTCTTTCTTCCAGGCCTTCTCAAGGGAGCGACAGAGTTTCTTGGATTTGTTAAGATCATCGTTGAACCAGGGGGCGTTTTTGCTGCCTTGTTTGATTTGACGTTTTTTCAGAGGTGCTAGGTTGTCGGCGCTGTTGGTTAGCCATTGAGTGAGGTTAATGGCTGCTTGGTTGGGGTTCGAAGAGTGGGCAGGGGGGTTTTGAAGGAGCGATGAGGAGATCTGGTCGGTGGTGATTTTGTTCCAGTTTCTTCGCAGAGTAGGTTGAGGATGGTTGTGGGTTGTGGTCTTTTTGTAGATAAAGTGAACGCAGCTGTGGTCCGTCCAGTGGAGAACTGTGGTGTGACTGAAGGAGATATGTTTGCTGGAGATTCACCAACTAGTGGAAACTGCAGAAGCCTCTGGAGGGATATCAAAACAGGAAGCTGATTACCTATGTACCACCGAAGGGAAAATCCCTTACTTCTATATCCTGCCTAAAATGCATAAGGGTAGGTTACCCCCTCCAGAACGCCCAATTGTGTCAGGCATTGGCTCTTTATTAGAGCCTCTTTCTAGGTTTTGCGATTTTTTCTTAAAGAATATTGTCCAAAACACGGCTACCTATCTACAAGATACGAAGAGCCTACTGAACCTATTGCAAAATATAGTGGTTGATGAAGACACTGTCCGACTAAGTTTTGACATTGAAAGTCTTTATACAAGCATACCTCAGGACGACACCATCCAAGTCCTTAAAAACACCTTGGAAAACACGGATTGGTCTTTTCATACACCTAAAGCTTTCATTCTGGAATGTGCTGAGATGGCATTGAAACGCAACTACTTTGAATTTGAGGGTACCCTCTATTTACAAACTGGAGGTACATCAATGGGAAGCGTTTTCGCCCCCAGCGTGGCCGGATTGTATGTTTACGATTTCGAAAAAAAGTTCATCCTGAATGATGCCTATCCTTTTCGCGAAAATCTGACTTTTTGGAAACGTTATATCGACGACGTCCTAGCGATTTGGCAAGGACCAGTCGAACTTTTGGACCAATTCATTACCTGGATAAATACCTGCGATAACAACCTCAGATTCACAAACTGCTATGACAAAGAAAAGATTGTGTTCCTAGATGTGGTCATCAGTAAGGAGAACAACCACCTGAAGACAAGAACTCACTATAAACCGACTGCAAAAAACAATTTGTTAAGGTTTGAGAGTTTCCACCCTCGCCCTTTGAGTGAAAACCTACCATATGGGCAATTTCTCAGATTGCGCAGAAACTGCAGTAAACTTTCTGAATATAAAGAACAAGCCAAGGATCTATCTGAGAAACTACAAAAGCGTGGATACCCAAATAGAATTGTGAACAAATGTCAAAAGAGGGCCAGAAATCAGCTCAGAGAGGCACTGCTTGAAGAAAAAACTAATGTCAACAATTCTATACCCTTGACATGCGTGACTAAGTTCAACGCAGTATCAAATCAAGTGACCAGAAGTATAAATAAACACTGGGCAATCATAAACACTGGAAATCTGCACTGGGAGAAACCACTGTTTTCATTCAAAAAGTCTCAGAGTCTTAAGGACTCTCTGGTCAACACCAGGCCAAAAACAAGGACAGTTCCAGTTGCTCAATCCATCACCAGAACTTGGGGTCTCCCTGATGTCACTGGACACTACCGCTGCGGAAATTGTAGCGTATGTCATCTGACGAGAAACACAAAAACACTGGACCTTGAAACAGGAAAAGCATGGAGACAAACTTCTCACACTAATTGCAACAGCAGTAATGTGGTTTACTTAATTGAATGTATATGCAAAAAACAGTACATAGGAATGACCACCCGAAAAGTGAAGCAAAGGATTTGTGAACATCGCAGCACCATCCGCTGCAAGAAAAGTGCGACCAGGCTAACAGACCACTTTATAGAGAAAAATCATACACCAAACGACATGGTATGGACCATCATTGAACAAATATCTCCTGGACCCAACTTACAGAAATGTCTGTATGAAAAGGAACAAAGATGGGTGTACAGACTATCTACACATATCAATGGTCTAAATGATAATATACCATGGGCGAATGTTCTATAAAGACTGGCCCACCAAAGAACGTTGTGAGACTTCCTCTTCACAAATAATATCCAGCCTAAAGATCCTATGGGCTTACAGTTTTTTAATCAATCCCCATTTTTCACTAACTGCCTGGCCCACAGGCCACCTCCCAGTTGTTTTGACCTTGTAGACAGAACTCCTTAACTCTGAATAGGCAAGAGTTAATCTACCCTCTCCCCTTTTGTAGCTACCATACGTTGGTTTAAGATCGTTGAGACATCTACTACCCGTGTCACTTTATCGATCTTCCCGCGAAAGACATGTCATCATGAGGAATAGTTAAGAGGTACTGTACCCCTCTTTCTTTTGTAGCATCCATCTATGTAAACACGATTGTGGTTATATTTACCACTCGTGTTTTAGTCTTCATAATATAAGACATGCCACCATTTAACAGCACTTCACTGCTCCGTTGCGTGCTTAATGTAGTATTTGCCCTTAGCATTGTGAACCCCTCTTTTTTCCCCTTAGCTTTGTGAACTACTTCACGAAACGCAACAGCGTTTCCATAGTTACACCCCCGCGTGTGCCTCACAGGCTTCCGTACCAGTTCCTGGGAAGCGCGTGACGTCGTCACGCTGCGGAGACCATGCCCACCCCGACTCCGATGGCGACAGCCTTAAACCCGGCTCTCCACTCGCTTCTTTACGGGCGCATGGAGGGGTAAATTAGGTATACGGCCTGACTAGCCACACGAAAACTGTAAGTAGACCTCGGCTGTTCGCCAGCGAAACGTGAACTCCTCAGTTTCCTTTTTAGAACCTTTCCAGTACCTACGAGTACACTATCGGGTACTAAGCTTCTCTCCCCTTTCAATTGCAGAATATGTTTTTCAACAGTGGCCTCCCTTCCCTCTAATCCTGTGCAGCCTTAATAACCCCCTTATTAGGAGTAAGCACTTTTTATTTATACTGTGTGTTACATGTAGTGTTTGTCTTGTATTGTCTTGAGTGGATCATGATGAAGCAATAGCACGTCGGTATTCCATTTCACTTATAAGGATATGATTGTTGCATAGCCACGCACCTATATTCCATGGTAGGGAGTGACAAAAGAATCACGGATCGTTCTTTACTAAGCACACAACCATTGATAGGTGTGCCAGGAAACAACATTGGATGTATTGCACCAATTTGTTATTTTCCATTCATTTGAGCAGCACAATCGCACTTGAATAGTCCGCATTAATTCAGTGTGGGATGATTCACAGAGATAGCAGATTTCGTCACTTCACTACGTTGCAGGCACGTAACGAGTTTTCTTGTGACTTATATTCTCTTTCTTTACAGGTTTTTTCACTCCTAGCGTAACCACCCCCGGGTTACAGCTCTTTTTGCCCTGTAACCAATTTTGTTACTAGGGAACAAAGGAATTGGGTATGGCAGGGCGTTAGTGTACCCTGACCACCCATTTCCTTTTCTGGTCCTGAAGAAAAACAGGGATTTTCCATTTCGGTTTGAAACATGTAGACCTTGCACTTATATTACAGATACACTTGGTCATAACTAAACCTATTATTGTATCTACACACACGTTTTTAACATTGTCCAGTAGTCTTAAGAATACAATTTTTCACCTATAAGCCATACCAGGACAATTTTTAACACACTTACTTTTTTCTTGCATTCATCACTCATATACCCGCTCCACTGTATTCCAGGTATCGCAGCACACCTTGATGGCACTCGGCTGTCAAGGTGGCCCCGATGATGAAGCATGTCACCGACCAGGTCGGTGAGTGAGGGGTTTATTAAAATCAAAGAAGGACTTTCTTCTTTTTCCTCATTAGAAAATCATCCCACCAAAAATGGCCCTCTGAGCCTTTATATGGTGGTACTCCTCCTTTCTGTTATATAGATACCTTTGGATGCAAGCAAAAGGGTGGATGGTCGTTCACTGAGGAGGGGGGCGCTTGGTGCAGGCAAAGTTTGGCCCGTAAATCTTCTCTGTTACACTGGCTGCAAGCAAAAGTGTGGAGGTCATTCACCGTGAAAGGGGCATTTGTCGCAAACAAAGTTTGGCCAAAAATCGTATCTATTTACAGAAGATGCATGCAAAGGTCGTTCACCACAAGGGGGGCACCTTTCACGGAGGAAGGGTGGCCCGCAATATTTGATTTGGTTACGCGGGACGCAGTAACAGGTGTTACCGCACGGGTCTCCACACATACCCCTCCTCAATTTTACTTTAAAAATCAAATAATCTGTGACGCATCGGGCCCTGGCCTACCCAATAGGGTTTTCTTTAAAAGAGGGCTCCCACCATTTTTAAAAAAAATGATATAAAATAGGACTCTCTGATTGCAGAAGGAGCTTTGATCCTTGTCAACCGTTACCAGACTGCTGGACAAGTACAGGTCCCTTGGAACCAAGCATTCACATTGACTGGCCACAACTTACAATATGATTATGTGATGCCATTACAGGAATGTTGGACCCAGTCCTGGTGTCCTGAAAATATTTTTCAAATGAGATATAAGGGTTAGGATAGTCACATCCTGACCTTCAAGGACTTGTGGGAGGGACCACAGAGAGACCAAAATGAAAAGAAAATGTGCTGCCCACGAGATCCAGCATAGCCCACCCATGAGTGACTGTGGTACTCCTAGAGGAGCTGCAACTTATGCTTCGCCCCATAAAACTTCGGTACCTTGCAAGCTTACTTGGCTGGTGCTCTTGCGATACGGCCTACCCCTCCAAATGAGGGAGTTGGTTGAATATGATACCAAAAAAAGAAATATACTGAAAAAAAGGTTAAAGTGACATTTTAGTTAGGTATGGTGATAAGATCTTACCTTACATTAAAAAAAATCACAGAAAAAAACAATATTAAAAGTGAAGCTATAGTCAGGTGTGATAACTTCTATGAGGCTGTCATTGATTTAATCAATTATGTCATTTGAGATGTCATTGTGATGTCATCAATGATGCTGTTTAAGATGCCATGAGTGATGTTATGTATGAGGTGGTAAGCAGTGTATGATGGGAGCGCAAGTGAAACTGGTGAATTTTCAGTCTTTCTTTTGGATTTTTAAAATGTACTTTTTGTGTTATTTCAACAACTCTCTATAATGTCACCTTAACCTTTTTTTAACTGAACGACTAGGGTTTATTGAAGGTAAATTAAGATCTTATTACCATATGTAACTATAATGTCACTTTAATGTTTGTTTCTTTCATTGAATATGTATATGCAATTAACTGTATCCCCTCTGAAAGGAATGCCACACACGGGATTAACTGCAGCATGGGATAATTTATTTAACAAAAGTAGAATGAAGTCGACATCTTGTGCTCATAAGTATTTATATCAAATTCAAAGACACTTTAAAAATAGTTAGAAGCCCCCACAACATTCAACACGACGGACCACAAAGTGAAAATCTGTCTAAATAGAAAATTCTCTACCTTCTTGCTGTTTTTCCTGAATCATATTTCCAACCATTTGATAGTGATTTAAAAGTTATGTAAAATTAAATATTTTCAAAAAAAGAAGTACAAATCCCATAGTTTCTATGGGTTTCTATCCTCGACATGATTGTAACGTTTATCTCCTGTATACCTTTCGATTTGCATGGCTCAAGCATATACCTACGACTAATTCAATTCCAACGTACTTGTTTAACCCCTTTGCTGCTAGGCCTTTTCCCCTCCTGTGCTGAGCCTTTTTTTGGCTATTTGGGGTAGTGCGCTCTTAGGCCCCTGTGATTTTTTAACCACATAAGGTATCAACGCCAATTTTGTGTCCTTTTCTTCCAACATTATGGGGATTCTAAAGGTACCCAGGGTTTGTGGGTTTCCTTTGAGGGGTTCCAGAAATTCAGCAAAATACAGTAAAATGTTTGTTTTTTTCAGAAAAATGGGAAAAACGGACTGCAAATGAAAGCCTCTTAGTTTTTCCCTACAAATGTTATCAAAAAAGTGTTTGTGGGGCTGGAATTAAAATGTTCCCAGCTTTTAGGGAAAGACAGTCTTTTGGCAGGGAACCAACATTTTTCACACAGTTTTGGCATTTTTCTAGGGCATAGCCTATTTTTGCTATTTTTAGTGCTTTCAGCCTCTTCCAGTTAATGGTAAAAATGAGTATGAAAGCAATATTGGATCCTGGAAAGCTATACATTTTATAAAAGTAGACAAAATTCTGAATTCAGAAAGGGGTCATGCGTCTAAATACATAAAGGTTTCTTTATAGAAACAAACAGTTAAATATTGGAAAAAAATTTAATTAGTTGAAAAACCAGCCTTTTGGGTCAACGTTTTCACCTGCAACTTCTTGACAGCTCTTTGAAAGGAATATACTGTTACATCCGCTTGACCTTCCTGGTTGTGGGGATATATAGGACTTGTAGGTTCACCAAGAACCCGACGAACCCAGAGCCAAAAACTGAACAGCAACTTGCAATGGTATTTTATTATGTACCGGGTATAGAGCAATTCACTTGGGAAAATGTATACATGGAAAAATCGGTATGAAAGACACCTATGTATTTCTGAAATGGGTACAAATTATGGAGTTTAGAAATGGTACATATTTGCACATTTTCAAAATTGGGAATACTCATACTAGCATGAGAATTATTGGTCTTTTTTACACAATGTTTTTCATTTGGAAGGGAGAAATGCATGAAAACGCAATAGGTAATAATCGTTGATTTACAAATCTGAGTTACCCTAAGTCTCCCGATAAAAACAGTACCTCACTTGTGTGGGTCGGCTTTGTGCCCGCGACAGGAAACGGTGCAAAACACAACGTGGTCACACCTCAATTTCGCAGTGAAAAATGAGCCTTGTTTTCCAAAGTGCCTAGCTGTCGTTTTTGTACCATAGCTCTGCCAGCACCTAGGGAAACCTAGCAAACCTATACATTTTTTAAAAGTAAACACCCTGCGAAGTCCAGGATGGGTTGACTTGACTGCCTCCCACCAGGTTCTGTTACCCAGAAACCCTTGCAAACCTAAAAAATTGATAAAAAACACATTTTATCCACATTTCTGTCGTGTAAAGTTCTGGAATCTGCATGTATCCACATATTTTCTTCCACCCAGCTTTCCCCAAAGTCTTCCGAGAGAAATGGTACCCCACTTGTGTGGGTCGGCCTAGTGCCTGCGACCGGAAACGGTACAAAACACAACGTGGTCACATCTCAATTTCGCAGTGCAAAATGACCCTTTTTTGGCAAAGTGCCTAGCTGTAGTTTTTGAACCCTCGCTCTGCCGGAACCTAGGGAAACCTAGCAAACCTATACATTTTTGAAAACTAGACACCCAGGGGAATCCAGGATGGGTTGACTTGACTGCCTCCCACCAGGTTCTGTTACCCTGAAAAACCCTTGCAAACTTAAAAAATTGTTAAAAAAAAACAAATTTTCTTCACATTTGTGTGGTGGAAAGTTCTGGAATCTGCGTGGATCCACAAATTTCCACCCACCCCTCGATCCCCAAAGTCTTCTGAGAAAAATGGTAACTCACTTGTGTGGGTCGGCCTAGTGCCAACCCTAGCTCTGCCGGCACCTTGGGAAACCTAGAAAACCTATACATTCTTGAAAACTAAACACCCAGAGGAATACAGGATGGGGTGACTTAACTGCCTCCCACCAGGGTCTGTTACCCAGAAACCCTTGCAAACTTAAAAAATTGTCAAAAAATCTAATTTTCTCCACATTTCTGTGGTGGAAAGTTCTGGAATCTGCGTGTATCCACAAATTTTCTTTCACCCTGCGTTTCCCAAAGTCTTCCAAGAAAAAAGGTTTGTGTGGGTCGGCCTAGTGCCTGCGACCGGAAATGGCACAAAACACGTGGTCACACCTCAATTTTGCTGTGAAAAATGACCCTTTTTTGGCACAGTCCCTAGCTGTAGTTTTTTAACCCTAGCTCTGCCGCCACCTAGAGAAGCCTAGCAAACCTATACATTTTGGAAAAATAGACACCCAGGAGAAACCAGGATGGGGTGACTTAACTGCCTCCCACCAGGTTCTGTTACCCAGAAACCCTTGCAAACCTAAAACAATGTAAAAAAAAACCACATTTTCTCCACATTTCTGTGGTGGTACGTTCTGGAATCTGCGTGTATCCACAAATTTCCTTCCACCCTGCGTTCCCAAAAGTCTTCCGAGAAAAATGGTACCCCACTTGTATGGGTCGGCCTAGTGCCTGCGACAGGAAACGGCGCAAAATGCAACGTGGTCACACCTCAATTCGCAGTGAAAAATGACCCTTTTTTGGCAAAGTGCCTAGCTGTAGTTTTTGAACTCTAGCTCTGCCGGCACCTAGTGAAACCTAGCAAACCTATACATTTTTGAAAACTAAACATGCAGGAAAATCTAGGATGGGGTGACTTGACTGCCTCCCACCAGGTTCTGTTACCCAGAATCCTTTGCAAACCTATGAAATTGACAAAAAAAAACATTTTCCCCACATTTCTGTGGTGGAAAGTTCTAGTATCTGCGTGGATTCACAAATTTCCACTAAACCTGCGTTCCCCAAAGTCTTCTGAGAAAAATGGTACCTCACTTGTGTGGGTCGGCCTAGTGCCTGAGACAGAAAATGGCGCAAAACGCAATGTGGTCACACCTCAATTTCGCAGTGAAAAATGACCCTTTTTTGGCAAAGTGCCTAGCTGTAGTTTTTGAACCCTAGCTCTGCTGACACCTAGGGAAACGTAGCAAACCTATACATTTTTTAAAACTAGACCTGGGCGCTACACAGAAGCGCGCTGCTCTTGTATTTCTATACAGCTGTCCTTCAGTAATATTCAGATATAGTATTTTAATTTCAGTTTGTGAGAACAGGGCGGGGGAGTTTGTCCACCGTTAACTTCCCCGATCTATTGGGGTTCAGGTGGCAGTATGTGTGATGCTGGTGTGTTGTGTAGGGATGAAACGGGGGCTGGGGGTGGATAGCATTCTCGTTGGCTGTGATCAAGTAAATCTGGAGTTAATCCTAATTGTAACTCGCTGTTAAACCGACAAGACTTCAATCACTATTCCTGGCTTACCCTGGAAAACCCTTTCTCAATAATAAGCAGTGGTCGGGATGAGACGGGACCCCCTCCCCCAAATATACTCACAAGTCAAAGAGCGGGGTGCGGGAAATAATGGGGTGCAATAACAAATAATTAGGGACATTGAAGTGCTACACAAAGCCGTGGTTAAAAAACACACTTATTGAGGTGCTTAAAGGAGGTAGCTGCCACCTGAGTGTCACGCAGTATGCGTGCACACTCCTGATGAAGGTGACAGCCACCCAGTTATCACGTGACATGTATGTACAAACCTGACGGAAGCATCACTGTCCCATCAAGCACCACCCCGGGCTCGCTTTGTGTGCACGTGAGGGGGAGGGGCCATGCTACATCTCATCGAGGGTGTTCCAATGGGGCCCTCTACACTTTTCCCCCTTGTAGAGTTGAGCGCTTGTACACTCATGATTTGCGTGCGTGCGAGTGTGGGGTTCTTGCTATAGGGAAGGGAGTATACCATGCCCCTCTGTGGGGTTTTTATACCATGCCCAATCTTATATGTGTGTGTGTGCACAAGAGTATGTTGGGTCTTCTGAAAGGGTGTTGTTTGTTGGCACGCCAAATTGAGGGTCTTACATGTGCCCACACTCGGGGGCCTTAAACAGTGCCCGTCCGAAGGGGAGTTTTACGTTTGAACTTCTGAGGGGGTGCCCTGTCCCCCATTGAGACAGAGTGCCGTGCCACACCCCCTGTGAGATGTGTGTCTGTTTTTCTTTGTGCACTTTGCGTAGATGCTGTTCTGTGCCACTCAGAATCGCGTGAGGGTGTATAGTGTGTTTGTGTGTGTCTATGCATGTGCATTTGTATGTGTGTGTGTCCCCGTGTGTTTGTATGTGTGTGTCAGTGTGTGTTACACCGTGTTCTACTGGGTGTGCCTTCTGCCACTCTGATGGGTGTGTGCTCAGTTTGAAGAGAGAACCCCATACCGTGGAGTGTTTTGTGTGCGTATGTTGTGCTCCTCTGAGAGTGTGTTGTTATGACCCGGTGAGGTGTGCGCGGTTGTTCTAGTGACACACTTTCAGTGGGTGTATGTCACGCCTCTCTGGGATTGGTGGATATACTCTACTCTGAATATGTTAAACTGAACCCACGTGAGTTTGTGTGAGTGTGTGTGGAGGGGGGGTGTAGTGAGGATACAAATTCAACTGCAGACATTGCTATGTTTGCATAAGTGAGGTATATGCTTAAACTCCATTTTGCTGCTTTTGCCGCTTTTGCACGCAACACTATATGGCTCTCATAAATAACTTGTGTGTGCTCTTTCACATGTGAACGGTCTGTTTTTCACAATTCTAGGTGCGCTCTGTGCCCTCAGTCGGCAAATCACATTCATGGTGGAATAACAGTGTATGCTGTTAATTCATGTTGATCAGTCCCATGCACATTAGCCATAAGAGAAAATGCAGCTGCTCAAGCTCAAACTCGGGTGCTTTTAATATTGCATTGCATGCAAGAGGAGGCACTTGGGACAACCTTTCCAACCTCGAGGGGCTGTTCTTATCCTGGAATGTGATTCATTTCATCTGATCTTGGAGGTATGGGGTCCACCGTCAAAGCCTAGAGGTCTTCTTCTATTATGAATTAAAACTAGCTCCTAGCACAGGGAGGGTGGTAAATGCACTATAATTCTGTTTCCACTGTCATTTATAATATGATTTCCCCTTTTGTGTTTTATGGAATTGTAACAATGCTGATCAGTTTATTCCTATGCATCTGTTTGTTAGTATTGGAGAAAGTACAGCATATTAGAGCACGTTAGTTAAAATAAACATTTTAAACTATACCATATCTCTGATTACTCATGTTGTGGACTGGTATGAGAGCTACAATGAAAGAGTGTTCATGATTCCCACTATTCCTGAGAGTTTAATAAGTTGCATGTTCTAGGTTGTCTAATCATTAGTACCTTCGCTGTAGTACGGAGAACAAATGAGACACCAATGCTAGTCGTATCGGGGTTCTGGGCACTGAGGTGTGTTTTTTGGTACACCACAATACACCGAGGTCCTGGTTTCCTGCACATAGTTCTGTGCATGAGCTGAATCCCTGCCACAGACGGGGTTATTATATGATGTTCCCATGCTTCTTTGTGTGTGGAGGAGAGTTATGATCAGCCCCCCTAAGCCCTTCGGCAATATATTGTCCTGAGGGGAGTGTGTGGGCGTGGAAGGCCGGGGTGTGTGTGGGCGTGGAAGGCCAGGGTATTGTGTTCAGTGTGATCTTTAGATGCTGGGTGAGTTCTGTCATCGCTTCCATCGGTGTAGTGTACACAGTGCCGCTCTGAGGTGTGTGTGTGTGTGTTTGGAATGCAGCGTAGAGAGAGAGAGGTACACATTGGGACTCCTTATAGCTGAGTGTGTGTGTAATGTGTGACCCTCGGGTGATGCATATCACACCGCTCTGAGTTGTGAGTATTGTACCCCTCAGAGGCCTCGGTGATATCGCATCATGTCTCCCTCGGGTAAGTTGTACTTTCCTCTTGGCAGTGCACAGCATCCCCCGAGAGAGGTGTGTGTGTAATAACATTATATAGTGCCTCTGAGGGCGGACTTCTGTTACAATCTGCCTTCTGAGTTGCGGAGTGTGCTCTGCTGTGCTCCATGAGCCCGGTAATAGTATGAAGTAATCAGACAGGAATCATCGGTCAGCACCAGTGAAATACAAAAGTACATATTTTCGATTTACTTTCCATTTGTTGTCCCAATCCAGGTATCTTGCCAACAACCGTAGCGCTGACTGGACACATAATCCCTCAACGTAGGCTCACATATCCCCGCTGTTGTATTCCAAGTTTAATTAATCACAGAAGATAAACAACAGATCGGTACCAGACAGCAGCTGGTATCATGTACTTCCCACCCCGAGGCTCGATTTTTTCCGTCTCCGAACATAAACAAGCCACGCAACTGCAGGTTTTATTGTATTTCACTCTCCGAGGCTCGATTTTACATTGGCACCACACTGCGGCTGGCGATTATCTTCCACTCAACGCCGAGGCTCGATTTCACAGGCACATGCCACTTGGTTGCTCACTTTCAGAACATCGCATCGAGCCCATTTGCCTTAACCCAGTATAGGTAACACAAAAGCACAACAAAACTTAACGCCGAGGCTCGATTTCCTGCCCACGAACTCGATTTTTTTTTTATCCTCAAATACTCGATTCTACATGGGCAACATACATCAGCTGTTACACACCCTTCACACTTCACCGAGGCTCGATTTTATGCCCCCGAACAACCAACTAACTTCAAACGCCGAGGCTCGATTTCCTGCCCCCGAACTCGATTTTTTTATTTTTTTCATCCTCAAATACTCGATTCTACATGGGCAACATACATCAGCTGTTACACGCCCTTCACACTTCACCGAGGCTCGATTTTATGCCCCCGAACAACCCACAATCTTCAAAACTGCTGAAGTCCACAGCTGATTTTAAGCTCTTAAATTACGCTTTCCTGGCACACCTGGGTATCAGGGCGACCGATGGCAAGGTCACTGATGGGGTTCTTCCTTTTTGTGCCAGACAACGTTTCATACACTCATATGTATCAGTTAAAAGTCATTTACCTCGAAATTGTTCTTTTTCACAATGTTCGATTACTGTCCAGTTGTACTTCCTTCACCTTTTACTTCTCTTCACGGTTTCACTCTTTTCCTTTAAAAGTTGCACGCGTTGATTCTTCTTCACAATAATCACCAAATGTCGCCAAATGAAGTAATCAGAAAGAAGCCGGAACTGTAGATAAGTAAGTTACTTTAGTTACTTTATTTAAGTTAAGATGTTAAGTAGTAAGTTATAATGACAACCCCATCAGGAGCAGCTGTCCTGCTGCTCAGCCCTCACCCAACTGACATTCAGAACACATTCACATTCCATTCATCCAACATTCCACATCTCATGCATACTAGCTGAGCCGCAGGAAGACTCAAGATACAACATAGTACCCCCTCCCGGATGTGGAAAATGTGTCACATCTTACCCCTCCCCCACCCCACTTCAGTTGTGGGAGTGGGTTATCTTGTGCCCCCGGGGGGGGGGGGTATTGCATTGCGCCCCTTTGGCTTGGAGTGTGTTATGTTGTCCTTTCTGAGTTTGGAGGTTGTATTGTGCCCAGAATTAAGCTTTAGGAGCGTCGGGGTAGCAGAGGGGGGTACATGCCTACCCACCCCCGGTAGGTCGAGCTTCATGTGTAATATTGTGCCCCAGAGAGGTGTCATTCTGTGCCCAGGAGTGGGGCCACGCCCGCCCCTCCCATCACCGCTTTACAGGAATAAGCAATTGAAGGTGCCCTCTTTCGTCCCCTAAGACTGCTACTTTCACTAATAACTTAATAAACCGGGAACCTGACCGGATTATCCGTGCATTTATCCTGCCTTGTAAATGTTGTCAGATTCTTGTAAGCACAACACTGGACATGAGCTCTGGGACCCCCTCCCTCGGACTTCACAATCCCTCTCGCACAGACATCGGCCCTCTGTTGTGGTGGATCCGTGCCACCTGTACAGAAAGCAGTAATGTTGTCATGGTGGACAAAAAGCGAGACCAGAGGAGCTTTAAGTAAAAATGTTTATCAAATGTTATAAAGCGCTTCCTTTCGCCTTCAGATTACTTCAAAGAGGTACTGGTGGGTGTACCATTTGCGCCTAAACGAAATTTCGGCAATTAAATCAGTAGACCTATATTGTGCTCTATTTAAATAATGTATATGTATTATTATTTGGGCAACAAAAACAACAAAAAACAAGCATTTGCAATGCAATAGGTCTCGCATTTGCCAGAGTTTGAGCTATTGGCATTGTAAATGACAATGCTTTTTATTTATGTGTTGTTTTTCAACATCGATAAATAAAATGGCATTGTTATTTACAACGCCAATCACTTAAACTTGTGCAAATGCGAGACCTATTGCATTGTAAATGCTTATTTAAAGATAGGGACCAAAATTGATTCAGACCAGCTTTTTATAAAATGAGAAGAACAACTTGCTGTTATTACCCGAGTTAAAAGTAGGCCCCATAGCAGTAGATTACCTTCTTCCAGTGTAAACTGAAGATCAATGGTACGTGTAGAAGATAAAAGTGCGCTATCACCTGGTGGTGCGGTTCCCATAAATATTTTTTGCATGGGACATTTATACATAATGGAATAATGCTCCACCCATTCTTCTTCTGCTATTGCTATTTCTTTCGAGGGAACGTCCCCCGTGTCAAAGATGGGGGTTTTAACTGCGTTTTAACTGCATTCCAAAATGCAGAACTATCTCTAGATAGAAAAGCTACGTGCAGGGCTGTCCATGCTTTTTTTCTCAGTGGTATTTTATGCCCATTAAGTGCAGGCTTATATTTTATTTATTTCTGAGTTTGTATAGCGCCTGGTTACACTGTCAGTGTGTCCCCGCGCTGTCAGAAGAGCCAGTTGCTCCGTCAGTCAGACAAGACGGGGCTATTCTTTAGGAAAGAGGAATGTTTTAAGTTTCCTGCGGAAGGTGAGCTCTGATGTTTCCACTCTTAAGTTCAGGGGGAGAGAGTTCCATTTATGTGCCGCCAAAGAACGAAAGGATCTACCCCCCATTCTGGCTCTCTTGTGTCTGGGGACAGCGAGGAGGCCTGCTCCTAATGAGCGGAGTTGTCGGGTAGGCGTATAGGGGCAGAGAAGGTTCCGAAGGAAGGCAGGGCCCTTGCCATGTACGATCCTGTGGCCAATACATAGGACCTTGAAGTGTTTGTAGAGATTTATTAGAAGCGGCTCTTCTGGGCAGCCGGAGGACCAGGCGGGCGGCAGCATTCTGGATTGTCTGCAGTCGACGCCGACTAGTGGCGTTGGCGCCTAGATACAAGGCATTGCCGTAGTCCAGTCTCGAAGTGACAAGAGCGTGGACCAGGGTCTTCCTAGAGGATTCTGGGAGCAAGTCCAGGGTTTTACGGAGTTTCCGTAGAATCGAAAAGCACATGCCAGCTACCCATCTGGTGTGGTAGTCGTAATTAAGCTTTGAGTCCACCCATACTCCAAGGTTCTTGACCTGATCACTGAGGGTAGGGAGAGGGCCCAGGGTCTGTGGCCACCAGGCAGATGACCAGACTGAGGGGGGTTTTCCTACAATCAGCACCTCAGTCTTGTCTCCGTTCAGACGGAGGCAGTTCTTCGCCATCCATCCAGCCAGCTCTTGGAGGCATGATGAGAAGTTCGCGGCGGCTTGATCAGCAGGTTGGGTCAGAGCGACCACCAGCTGCGTGTCATCTGCGTATGTCACTACTTCCACCCCATAGCGTTCCGCAGTAGTAGCCACGGGGGTGACATACAAATTGAAAAGGGTTGGACTGAGGCTTGATCCCTGAGGCACTCCTTGACCGAGGTCAAAGGTGTCGGAGCGTGCTCCTCCTTGCTCCACCGAGAAGCTACGGTTAGTAAGAAAAGATTCCAGCCATAACCAGGCCTTGCCTGTCACCCCTCCTTTTTTCAGACACTGTAGCAACGTATGATGTGCTACAGTGTCGAAGGCTGCGCTGAGGTCCAGGAGCACTAGTGCCGCCACATGTCCGGCGTCCACGTGCTTCCTCAGTGCCTCAGTCGAAAAAAGGAGGGCTGATTCTGTGGAGTGGCGGGCCCGGAAGCCCGACTGGTTGGTATGCAGGAGGCCTCTGGACTCTATGTGTGCTGAGAGTTGTTGGTTGACCAGCTTTTCCGCCAGTTTTGAGAAGAAGGGTGGGAGCGAAATGGGGCGCAGGTTGCTAAGCTGGGACGCACTGATATGGGGTTTTTTCTTAAGAGGCAGTACGACTGCCTGTTTCCACCCGTGTGGGACCTTGCCAGTGTTAAAAGAGGTAGACAATATATGGCCCACATACGGTGCCAGAAGACTCATGGCACTGGCCAGGAATTTGGCAGGGGCAGGATCGTGAGGGGAGCCTGATTTGATTCCTTTAGCAGTGGCTATCAGTAGGTCCTCCGTCGGAACCTGGTATACTGTAAGGCAGTCTTCGATCTTTGCCTCCCAAGTCGCTTCTTCCTGAGGAGGTAGAAGGTTGGAGCCAGTTCTGGCATCATCAGGGAAACTGGTGTAAATGTCACGTACTTTTTTGTGAAAAAATTCCGCAATGACGTTACAAGATTGTACTGAGGTGTCGGTCTGCTCTAAAGAGGGGGGAGGTGTAGTGATCTCTTTATAGATCCTAAAGAGCTCCTTGGATGAGCAGTTGGCACTATGTATACGGTCAGCGTAGAAGGTCGCTTTGGTTTTCCTAATTTGGAAGTGGTATTTTTTCATGCTAGCTTTGTACACATCTCTTGCCTCTGGTAAATAGTTCTTTCTCCAGGCGCGTTCAAGCCTCTTGCAGGCTGCCTTGGTTTCTCTAAGAGCTGTGCTGAACCAAGGTGCAGTTTTAGTTTGCCGCTCCGGGCCCTTATTGGCCCAAGGGGCTGTAATGTTTAGGGCTTTAGTGATGTGTCCGTCCAGGGCCATGCAAGCTTTGTCAACATCTTCTCCTAAGTCTGTGGGGGAACCATTCAGTAGGAAGTGATATTCAAAAGAGTCCATGGAAAAACGGGCCCATTTCCTTTGTTGTTTATATGCCTTTCTCGCCATTCTAATTTCATTAATTTTTTTAGGTGTTTTATGTATCTTGTGTTTTAATCTAGAGTAGGTCTGGGTACATTTGGTATCGAACCCCCCTTGTTTTCTCCTACGCATATTATTTGTCTGGACAAATAGGGCCTCTTTTATAGCTCCTGATATCGGATGAAATGAATTCAAAACATTATCATAGGTAGGTGTTTCATCCAAGCAAGCTATAAAGGCAGGTTTACATTTAGACACTACTTTCTTTGTAATTTCTAATGGATCTACCATCGACAAGTGCAGGGAATAACCATTTACTTTATGGCATGGGAGACGTTATGCTTAGAACTTGACTGCTTTTTTAATAGTGTAAACGAGACACTCAATGGAAAATGATCGCTCAAGGCATTTTTGTAAGAAGTAAAAGATATGAATCTATTCGAGTGTCTATTTGACATCTGTATATAATCTATGATTCAAAAGCATCCTCTTCCATTAAAAGTGTGCCTGAACGGGAAGGGTGACATGCATATCTCATTAGCAAACCCCAAATTATATCCAAATATTACTTCATTTAGGAGTTCCCCAAATTTTGTATGTGGAAAATGCTTGTAACTATTCTCGTCATCAGAAGTGAACCCACACACTTCCTTTCCATTTTTTGGGCATAGAACAGAGTTAAAGTCCCTGCTCCAGATTATAAACATATCCTTTACAATATCACTTTGAGTGAGTTTTAAGTCATGTTCTAATTTTCTCATTACCACCCCAATCTGTTCAGAGGGCACATTGTTGCAAATATTTATCAAAACAATACAGTGTGTCCTATCAATATAGAATACAATAAGTTGATAATAAAGGTCAGCTTTTTTCATTTCTATTTTTCTCATATTCACCAAATTTGATACATATGTGGACAGCCCACCCTTCGACCTTGCCTGTTCCACTGCAATGGCTGCAGTATGTAAAGATCTATAGCAATTAATGTGCACACAATCCACTGCCCAGTTTCTTGAAAACACATTATTTTAAGCTTTAGTATGAAATCTCATCACAACAAATTAGCGAGCTTTGAGCGTATACCTAAAATGTTCCAAAAAGCAAGATGAACTTGTGGATTTTTCCTTATTCTTTATATTGGTATCATTATGAACTGTACCTAACTGTTTTTATCTTTTTAAAATCTTAATCAAATTATTGAACAAAAAAAAAAGCAAGATGACAAAGATCTAAATATTACTACCTATGGTGTTTACAACTCTGGGATTATTGGAGGTTACCAAGGAGGTAGATTGTAGTACAGGGGTCAGGCTCTCATCTTGAGTACATATAGTGCACTCAGCAAGGTGCATACTTCCGATCAGCTGATAACTGTAAAATGAGGGTATTTTTAACAGGTCGAGCTTTTTTGCTATATCGTGTCTTGGGGCAGGATCAGTTTTGCCTATTCGTGGCTCATTTGTCGTGGTCCTCATTTCGTATGATATGTGAATCTATTTCATTTTTTAGTCAGTCTACTTCTTCCAGGGTTTGAAGACTATTGAAATGATTACTAACTGGGACGTTTTACTTATAGTGAGCCCTATGCAGATAATTCCTACTAGCAGGTCTACTCATCTATACCTTCAGAGGTTGAAAAGGTAGCCTAGCAGTAGAATATTAATTCCTCCGGACACAATGAAGTGATTCCCTGCTCTCCACAGAATAGTTTGCAATAAGTGTGGGGATTTGAATGTTAAAACCACACAATCTCCTGGAAGGGTATTTAAGTTTTGCCAACCCATCTAACTGTTATAACCATCTTAAATTCAGCAAATAGAGCTTCAGTTAGCCCAGCTTTGGTACCCAAACAGTGTAAGGATTTATTCCTCAAAGTATCCCAGGCTTCGGGTGCTTGTACTGAAAGTTTAGGGATATTTGCCAAGATTATTGCGTATGGAGTAGCCTCTGGAGAAAGATCTAAACAAACCTGCTCTGGCTGCTGCCTGATTTGGGTTTGGGACCTAATAGAATAGCAGTTACTTAACTGACTAGATAAAGGAGTCTGAGGATTTGTTCCCTTCTCCTTGTTTAGTCTACCGGTATCTCCAAAGAGGGATCAATGGGGGCCCTCTGGTTCCTATGGAGTTTTTCGGTCCCTACAATGGTGGACAATCCTCAGGGTTAGTCCCCACGTGCTTCAAATCCACTAAAGATAGTTCTGTGGCTTGCCTATTTGATATCCCCTTGCCCGTATTTTGCAACCATATCGGCATTGCCCTTTACTGAGTTACTATTATTACTATTATTACTGTGCATAATATTTCCTGAGTGTTTTCTAAGTGTCTCCTCGATTGATGTAAGTCTCTCTTAAATTAACAAGGGCGTCTTTTAGATAGTTATCTATCCCATCTATCTTTGCTGTTAGCTTTCTCATATCATCCTTTGGATTATTTGGGCAGTTTTTGCGAGTGATCTCCCACCAATGCCTATATCGGATGAAACTGATGTTTTACCCCGCTTAAATAACTTTTGATGTGTTTTTTTACAAAGAGTTCCTATTCCTATGTTGGAGTCATCATTCGCCTTTTCAACTACAACCGGATTTCTAGGGTGCTTTGACAGGGGTTGATTGTCACTTTCCTGATCGCTAACAAGTATGTGATCAGAAACATTTTGCACACAGCCATTAGATGACTTTTGCGGTTTGATTGATACTGATGTTTTGGGACTTGAACTTACCTCTGTTTCCCGTATTTCTGCTTTTAGAGTCTCTTCCACAGATATTATCTGTTTTTATATAGCCTCCATTGCCCCTGTCAAATATTTCATCAGTGTCAAGCGCGAACTGACTGCTGTTTTAGATGTAGACGTAGTCTTCTTGCTTTCTGCCTTTCTCTTCCCCATAGTTGGTGCTATGTGAGACACCCAATGATAGTACACTTTTTACTGTTCCTTCCCTCTCAGAGCAATCCGTTAACTAATAGCCAGGTATAAATCAAACCCACAAAGCCAATGGGGACAGACAATCATGAAGCAAGCTCCTTGAATTATACACTCACTGAGGCTGATGGGCGGGACACCAAAGATGATCACAAAAACCAAGGGAGGGGGCCCGGCCTGGCCTCTGTCGGTCTATGACGGGCAAGAACAAGCACGCCCTTGGCCCAGGCTTCACCCGAGTGTGGCCCAGGAGTGTGTTGGTGCTTTTAAACACTTCTGGCAGCCCCTCCTCCTGGGCTGACAATGAAGGCTTCTGGGGCTCGAAGTCCCCTGACACTGGTCGCAGTGTTTGTAGAGTCCTGCATTGCGGGAGTGCATTGGCACTTTTAAGCACTTCTGGAAGCCCCTCCTCCTAGGCAGACAATGAGGGCTTCTTGGCTTGAAGTACCCAACACACTGGTCACGGTGTTTGTAGCCTCCCACATTGTCTTCAATTATATTAGTAACACCAAAGTGAGTAATATCAACATTTCTTTAAATTTTCTTTAAATGCATCATAGACATCTTAGAAATGCATTGGATCCCTTTTGTTGAATAGATTATGACGCACTGGAGTAGAAGCAGTGTGTTGAACATTTTCTGCGGAGGAGATACACCATATATGCAGCTGTGTGTGTTTGTGTGATGATATATCTTTGATACTGTATCTCAATCAAACTTTCCTAGTTAATTTGTCAGACTGCACCACATGCACTCCCTCCCATTATGTGAATATATTAGTCGGAGTCCCGACTACAATGACATTGGTCCCTTTACTTTCCCGGATCTAGGCCACAGCTGTGCCACATTAAGCATGTGAAATGTTGCTTAAAAATTAATTAACCGAAAATGCAGGGATGTGGCCATTTATTGCAGTAATACTGAGGATTCAACTTTCATTAAGCAACGGAGTGATGTTTAGGAAAGCATGTCTGACAGTTTGGCAGTATTTAATTTTTCAGTGGCTCTTTCTGACAGATGAGCAAGCATGAAGGTGGCCAACATCTTAGTCCCCAGGCTCAGGACAAGTGGGTCTGTGCCCAGCTCAACCCCTCTCCACTAATCTGCCAGCACACCTAATATCTTCAGGCATACCAAATCCCTCTATTGTGCGACTGTTTGGGAGGATTTCTCAAAGCCTAACTGTCAGCTGCACCTAGTCATGTGACCCAGGGGAAGCTGCAGGTACCAAGTGGCTAAGTGCAGGAAAATACTAACTTTCCGAAAGTGGCATTTTCAAATCTATAATTTAAAATCCAACTATACCATTAAAGGGGATTTTTAATTACAATATCATAGATAACAAAAATGCAATGCTTACCTACCCCTGATTAAAAAGTAGCACCTATTATGTAATAGCACAACCCAATGTTATCCTATGGGACAGGTAGTTCTCACAGTAGTGATAGAAGAATGTGGGAGGTGTTCAAGGACATGTCAAACCTAAACGTACATGTCCAACATTTTAATTTCTATTAGGCTGTCTGGTTTTAGGTTTAAATCTATAAAAACGGATAAAACCCCACTGAAAGGAAAATAGCCATCACATAAACACTAAAAAAGTTAACACATAAACACTTTAAAAAAAGCCTTCACAACCACAAACTGAATTCCATTTAAAGAAAGGAAAAGATGAGGGAAAGATTCATTTGTATTTCTTCCGGAAGGGGCCAATACAATGTAACTTTGTTATACAAGGCATCAGTGAGAAAGACTGGGCTAACATTATTCTGCTTTGGTTTTGTTGTTTAGGAATGTCATTAAAATATTGTCTCTTCTTCCATCTGCTTTTTCAGTTTTGTTGTCTTTGCTCTAAAGATGCAGTGTTTAGAAGCATGTTTTAGGTCTTAATTAGTTATTTTATAAATTGTAGAGAATCAGGAAATATCAAAATCATATTTAATATTTTGGCTACATTTGATTTCACTGACAGGTAAAATGGTTGGTTTCATAAGAACCTTACCTAATATATACCATCACATTTACCCACAGACAGAGAATGGGTGAAATCCTTTGATACATCAGCCCAATTTTCTAGCGAAGCATTATTGATTGTAGATGAATTGCCAAACACTCTAGGCTTTAAACATTCAATGCAAGGTGTAGTGACAGGTATATGTGAAAAGAGTGGTGTCACCAAGCATCTGAGATAGTGGTGAAAATATAACACCAGACTTTTGGTAAACATGGACCCAGTGTCACTTGGAATGCTGCTGCAAAAAAGTTCAATAAAGATGAGTGTTATTGTTTGTATTTGCCGTAATTCAGCTACGTATACGAAAAGGTTGTATGATGACCTGTCAAAATCGATACCTGAGCTGAAGTGCTTCCCTGTAAGACATCCTTATCACTTGCTAGCTGGTATGTGGAAAGCATCTTTACAATCTTCAGAGTTAAATGAAGAATGTCATTGACTTTGTAGCCCACTGTGATGCACTGTTTCGGTATGCACAGGAACTAAAATGCAAACATTTCTCGTTTTGTGCTTTGTGTTCCATCAAAGGAAGAGTCATCCTAACTGTCATTTAGAAGGTGGTTCTCAGCCCTAGAGGCTGTGAATGCTATATTATCCATGTGGTAACCGTTTGCGGAATTTCTGCCTAGTAATGATGCCATAGGCAGGAAATGTGACGATCTTTGCTCACATATTGGTAGTGATGTGAAAAAGTACAGTTTACTCAGTAGACTGTACTGCACGCTTAGGTTTTTACAGGAATACATGACTGATGTAGCGAACATAATCAAAATACTAAAGTCTGAAAAGACTCTTGTCTGTATAGATCTGAAACATAATGTAAAAATGGTAATGTAGTTTCTTACATAGCGCATGTATCACCACAAAGGGTATCTCGTCGCTTGCTTTGGGAACCCGTCCTGGTTTTTCCCTGTGGATAGCCCAGCTGGGCACCCCCAAAGTGAAAGCCAGGCATCCCGCCGCGGGGGCCATAGTGGAGATTGAGCAAGCTATTGCCCAGAGTTGAAGAGCGTGAACCCCTGATTCAAGTAGGCACCGAAGCGAGAATTATCAGGTCCGTGGACATTTGGGCTCCAAACCCTGCCGCTTCGGGAATTGAACCCTGGTCCCGGGTTGACCTCTGCTTCTGGGTCTGCCTTCTCTAACCGGTGAGCCACACTTCTCCACATCTCCTTGAGAGTAGGCTGGGAGACACTTTTAGTGACTTCGGCACTGCAACATCCTGCATGTTAGAATTCTTGCCACTTGGTAAGCAAAGAAATGTGGAGTAGCAATTCAGGAAATGTTATTTTACAGTCTATGGGAAATGGCTTGTGATGATGCATAGAAATGTCCCTTCCATAGCCATGGCATTTGAAGTTAATGAAGCCTCATTGCAGTACTCTGCACAAGTTCTAGATCCCTTCTGAATTTTCTCCAGACTTTGAAAAGTACAGCTTAATTTTTGACTCCTTCAATAACTGACGGCATATGCGCCCAATTCAACGCATATGTTCAGAACATGTCCTAGAGAATCATACTCTTCAGGTGCACCAATACTGGCATGGAAAGATTTGCAGTTGCCATCTCTAGTGCCAATTTTGAGAGGGCCTTTTCACAGCTAAACCTTTACATAGGAAGGAAAGAGCGAGTGCGCATGACCACAGACTAACTAAAAAAGTATTGTATGGTGTAATACAAGAAGTTTGATTGTAAAAATGTATTTGGATCTCATATACCCTGTACACACTCTATCTGTACAAATGCACTATCAGTGCAGCAAGCAAGCAATATTTAAAAGCAAAAAATTCCATAAACACAGGAAAACACTGTTTGTATTGTTTTTAATGGGGCGAAAATGTGTAACCACTGATTATCACAGTTTTTTAAGGTTTGAAAACACTGAACAAACTCCACCAGAATTTACCAAAAATAGAAACTGAAAACAGGAAATCCTAATTATAATGCACTCTGACAGACAGATAGATATGTTTGACCGGTCAGCCTTATGTTAGCCTTCCCCAAATGTTTTTGTCTCTCTTCCTTCCTTTTGCTGAACTTGTTTTGTGCTACACAAACAAATGATGGACGGAATGCTGAGTAAATCATACATTCACCCCCAGTCAAGAGATCTGGGTTAAATCAATTTTTCTTTTGCTCATCATGCCACCCCAGTTTAGACACAGCCATATGCAAATCAGTCTTGACCCTGTGCCTCATGGGAACAGTCCAGCCTGAACCGCCAAGCCAGGTCATCACAGGACCGGAAACAAGCATCCTGGGACTGGTTTCAGGGTGTTACCCGTCATCAGCTAGGCTAGCTTGAATCCAGTGGCACAGTGAGCAAGGGACCCACATTTGGGCAAACCCATCCCACTTAGGGCGAAAAGTTCTAAGTAAACAAATGATGGACGGAATGCTGAATAAACCTTACATTCACCCCCAGTCAAGAGATAAGTGGGACGGGTATGCCCAGAGATGGGTCCTTTGCTCACTGTGCCACTGGATTCAAGCTAGCCTGTCTGATGAAGGGCACTAAGTGGAACTTGTTTTGGTTGGCCTTAGGACTCTGCGCACTTTACCACTGCTAACTAGTGCTAAAGTGCTTGTGCTCACTCTCCTAAAACAGGGTACATTGATTATTCCTAATTGGCCTATAAAATTTACCTGTAAGACCCTTGTAGAGTGGTATACCATATACCCAGGGCCAGTAAATCTTCTACTGGTGGGCCTGGAACACTTATTGTGTCACTCACTTATGTAGCCCTTTAAAACATGTCCCAGGCCTGTCTGTGTCAGTGGTCCTTTGCCAAAGGGATATCTGGCATCGTGGAACAGTATTTAGCTTCAGCCCTCCGCCTCCTCCCACTGCCTTCTCCCACTGGAGATTTTTGACTTCCATTTCAGGGACTAAGTCCCAACGTAGAAATCTTCACAATGGCTTTGACCCAAGGTTATCCAACGATGATACTTCTTACCCGAACACCTCCAGCAGCCTTGCCACACTGAACTTCACCTTCTCAGACACTTTTCTCATAATTTCTTCTAAGTCCAAAGGTAAGATCTGACTGGGCCCAATGCACTTCTTGTATACAAGTCATACTCCATTGCGGTTGGCCATATTTTTTTTACTTTGACTCAGTCTCATGTAGCTTGATGACTGTGGTTAGCGCTTTGATCTTTTAGGTGCTAGTTTTTACTAAACACTTTAAAATTCATAACTCTGGTTCAACTCATTGTATTTTTGTCATTGTTATGTCATGTCAAATAAGTTATTCAAATGCACTCTATTTCTCTAAATTGGTGTGGGATTTTTCTTCTGTTGTGTTTTCACTTTATTACTGTTTGTGTGCTGCATAAATACTTCACACATCGCCTCTAAGTTAAGCCTGCCTGCTTTTTGTACCAAGCTACCCAGGATTAAGCATGTGTTAATGTGATGACTTTTTGTAGTTCACCATGCAAGGGATTGTGCTATTGCTTGATCATGGCTCACACCCCAGTCAACCAACAACCCAGTTCCCCACAGTGGTGTTCAGTGGTGTAGAAAAATCCTGGATAAATGATTTGACATCAGAGTGACCTTTTTTTTAATATTTTCATTAATTTTCCATTGACTGTTTCTAAAGTTAAGTACCCCTACCTTCATTTTGTTTTTTGCACCATGGAGATAGAGCGGTGCAACTTCTATGACCTCAGCAGGGTTAAACTGCTGAAACTCTGCAAACAGAGGAGGCTGAAAGCAGACAGGAGAACTGCCAAACTGGATCTCCAGGTAGCCGTGAAAGCCTTTGAGGGGGTGCTGAGGTGCCAATCCGCCTCGGGAGAGAATGCTGGTGAAGATAATGAGGAGGACTCAGACTTAAGTCAGGATGAGGAGCAGGACCAGGAGAAGCACCTTGGACTGCAGGGAATGCCCAACTGCCCCTCAGAGAGAAACCACGAGACTCAAGATGGAGCTAGGAGCAGTGAATCCTCCAAGGGGCTTTTACAAGTGGAGTCTAAAAATAGAAGGGAGGAGAGGAAGCTCAAGCTGGAGATGGCAAAATTAAAACTAGAAGCTGAAAAGGAGATAGCTGAGGCTGAGAGGACCTTGACAAAGGAGAAAGCTGAGAGGTCTTTTGCTGGGACAAAGGCACTGTTGGAGCATGAAGAACCTGGAGTTAAAGGCAAGGCAAGCTTCAGAACCAAATCTTCCCCTGTTGGAAGATCCAAGATTGAAAAACAATCTCTGAGCACTCATTACATCACAATTAGGATTATTGTATCAGCAGTTGTGTTCTTTGTTTTCATATCTCATTAGTAAACTTTGCCCATGCCAACATGTGTTTCATCTGTGCTGACAAATGTTACAGCAGACTTCTTTAGAGCTTTAATAATGAATAATATATTGTATAAGGTAGGAGCACTATCAGTTATAGATCCCATCTCCTCTGTAAAAAGACCCAGTTTTCACCACGTGCCTAAAAAGCTAGTGTGACTAATCCTAGGCTGGGATGTATTAGAATCAGCTAAACAATAGAGGGTACCAGACAACCCTCATTCATTCAGTGGTAACTAGTTCCTTAGAAACTGCCAAAGGTGACTAGCATGTATAATAACATAAGAACCTTCTATATATGTGCTAGCACAGACAAAACATGTGTTGGCAAGGGAGAAGTTTGTTAACCAGATATGAAAATAAAGAAAACAACTGCTTATACCAGGATCTTAATTGTGATTTACGAGTGCTCTGAGATTGTTTTTCACATGTGGAAATGGTAGGGTTGCCTGAGTGGATCTGTGTGACCACCAGATCCATAGCTGCTCAGGAGGGGAGACAAGATGTTCTGGGGCCTGGAAAAATGGCCCAGACAGCTGCCAGGAAACGGAAGGTCAAGGGGAATGGGAAACCGTCCCCTGAATGTCCCCCAGCACAGGTGGATAGGATGCATTGCCTCCCTTGATGACCTTTATGAAATTCCTGGATGGCAAGTAGAAGGGGGATCCATTTGGGAGGAGTACTGCAATGCACAGAAGGAGTTCTCAATGCTTGAGGCCCCTGATGCGGAATGCTGAAGCCCAGGCATCTGGTGACAACTATGGAAATCTCCTCATATATTGAAGAATTATCTCTTGTATAGTGAGCTTAAGACTATGTGGAAGAACAGTGGGGGAACCTACAAGTTCTCCACACCCTACCATCCACAAATCAATTGGCTTGTTGAAAGATTCAAGAAGGCCCTTAAAGGCATGACTATGGTCATGTGTGAGACCATGAGGCGGAAGTGTCAAGTCCTCTTACCATGCATGCTTTTTGATTGCAGGTAGGTGCCACAGAAGAGAGTGGCTGTTATCCCATTGAACTTCTGTATGACCATCCTATAAGGGGACCTGTCAGTCTGGTCAAGGAGGGGTGCAAGCCATCTCCCAAGAACTCCCCTCCAAGGATGTGGTTAGCTACATGCTAGGGCTCAGGAACCAGTTAACCACGTTCTGTAAGAAGGCTTCTGAGAACTTGGAGGCTAGTCAGGAGCATAATGAAGCAACAGTATGACCAAGCAGCTACCATGGCAGAATTCCAACTTGAGCAGAAAGTCTGAGTGATGGTGGAGAGAAAGGGGACGTCCACATACCTGGTGAATCTCAAGACCCCCAGATGCCCTTTCAGGGTACTCCATCTCAACCTCCTCAAACCCCAGTATAAGCCATCTGTGGGCACCATGATGCTGGTAACAGATGAAGGGGAGGAGGGGGAGAGTGAACCTTTCCTTGATCTCCTCCCAAAGAAAAGGATGGGTCAGTGGAGGGTGTCAACCTCTCCCCTACCCTGACCCCAGAATAGCAGAGAAACAGTCACCAGTAACTGGAACAGTTTGCCTCCCTATTTTCCCTCACTGCTGGTCTTACACACTTGTGCACCCATGATACAGATACTGGCGTCAGCATGCTGTCAAGAAATACAATGTACAGACTTTCTGACAAGGTAAAGGCCAACAACAAAGCTGGAGTCAATAGGATGCTGAAATTGGTGGTCATTGAACCCTCCAGTAGTCTCTGTTCCAGGTCAGTGTTGCTGGCACCAAAGGCGACCCCAACTGTGCACTGCCCCAGAACTCAGGTTCTGTGTTGACTACAAGTGACGCAACTCAGTCACCATGACTGCTGAACACCCCATCCCCTGAGCTGATGAGCTCATTGATAGGTTAGGGGATGCCAAGTTCCTCAGCACTTTTGACTTGACTTCAGGATACCAGCATATTGACCTGACTGGAGGGGGCTAAAGATAGTTCGTCCTTTTCTACCCCAGAGGGAATGTTTCAACTTTAAGTGATGCCCTTTGGAATTAAGAATGTCACTACCAAATTCCAGAGGTTGGAGTACTAAGTATTAGCTGGGATGGAGACCTTCAGTGCTGCATATTTAGATGTCATAGCTGTCTTCAGCAGCAACTGGCAGAACCACCTATTTCACGTGCAGGAAGTGCTTCAGTCCTGCAATAGGCGGGTGTGACTATCAAGGCCAGTAAGTCCCAGATAGGGCAGGGCTCTGTGGTGTACTTGAGACCCCTGATGAGTGAGGGAAGGTACAACCCCTTCAGGCCAAAATAGAAAGTATTCTGACCTGGGAGCATCTAAGATTCAAACAGAAGGGAGGGTCTTCCTAGTCCTCACTGGGTACCACAAGAGGTTTGCCAAGGGTATATGACACCATTGTAGCCCCCTTTGACTGAGCTGACTTACAAGAAGCAGTGCACTAGGGTGATCTGAACAGAGGGCTGTCAGAAAGCCTTTTGAAGGCTACTTCCCAGGGAACAGAGGTAAAGTGATATTGAGAGATAAGCCTTTATTGTGGTCTGGGCACTGAAGAAGTGGAGACCATACTTGCTTGGGACTCACTTCTAATTTCAGATAGACAACAGATGACTAACGCAAATGAGGGGTGAGAATCCAAAATTGTTGAGGTGGTCCATCTCCGTACAGGGATTTGACTTTACAGTGTTTCACAGCCTCGGTCAGACAGCTCCAATGTTGATTGTCTATACAGGTTTTTCAGCCTTAGTGAAGAGAACTCCCAAGGAGTTGCGTATTTCTCCACACTTCCAGCTCGGGGGAAACGTGATAGATCTGTCAGCCATAGGGTTTTCTGCCATCAAACATTTTGCCTCTCCTCATCCATTTTGCTGAACTTATTTTTGTTGGCCTAGTGACTCTGTGTACTTTACCACTGTTAACTAGTGCTAATGTGCTTGTGCTCACTCCACTAAAGCATGGTTAAATTGGCTTATACCCAATTACACGTTTAATTTACCTGTAAGTCCTTTGTAGAGTGGTAAACCATATACCCAGGGCCTAAAATGGAATGCTTCTAGTGAGCCTGAATCTTTTATTGTGCCACCAACTCAAACAGCCCTTTGCAATATTGCCCAGGTCTGCAATTGCAGCCTGAGTGCAATGTCTACCTGCAATGTCAACTTGGCATTTAAACACACTTGCCAAGGCTTTAAACTTTCCTTTTATTACATATAAGACACTCCTAAGAGAATCTCTAGATAGCCCATAGGGAAGGATGCGGTTTAATGAAATGGTTGGACCTGTACCTTTACGTTTTACATGTCCTAGAAGTGAAACAATCATAAATTCATTTTTTACTACTTTGATGCCTACCACTTTCACAGGATAACTTTAGTGATTACTTATTGCATTTAATAAGCTGTAATGTTCAATTGGGAGAAGGCAGCCATTTCATGTTTGGTGTCTTTGTAATTGTAGTTAAATGTCCTATTTATTGGTAAATTTGGGTTTTTGATTACAATTTAAAAAATGACACTTTAAAAAATTAGCTTTTTTCAGCCCTTATACATTTTTGCCGGGCCTAGGTCACATGAATGTGCATTACTGACAAACTTTGTGAATTCTCCCAGACAGTCACACAATATAGGGATTAGGTGTGCTCTGCCTTCCTCACAAAGGGCCTAACGACCCTGTGTTGCAATGATCTCAGCTCTCAGTAACTGAGGTATTATCAGGCTAAAGGCTAGGCTTGGGATATACTCTGTACATTTCACAGAATAAATTCTTGTTTTTTGGGAAGTAGAGTTCAGAAACACAAAGAGAGGATTCCTTTTCCGTGTTTCAAAGCTCTGCTGTTGGTAATACATGTAAACATCCAAAAAGAAGTGCACAGAGCTCTTCTGCAATGACAAAACTCATTTTCATGAAACAGCTGCTCTATGACTTAAAATGAAAGGTTGCAACTCCTTTGAAAAGCTTACAATTTAGGTGCTTAGGCATGCAAAACCAGGTTGCATATTGAAAAAGCACAACTGCATTGACAAATATTCAGAAGTGAAAGTTAGAGCTTTTACCCATGTGTTATGGAGTAGAGTGGGTGTATGTGATATGTAGTGAAATTATGTGGGTTGTATTGGAATTGATAGTTGTGGAATTGTATGGTGTGGAATTTTGTGGTGTGGAGTGGATTTTTGGAAGTGGAATTATGTGGCCTGGTGTGTTGTGGAATTATGTGGATATTAATTATGTGTTATTGAGTTTACTGGAATTACGAACAGTGGGATTGTGATCCTCGACATCCCCTGACTCAGCCACATCCCACCCCACCTACACTGGCTGCCCATCAACAAGAGGATCACTTTCAAGCTCCTCACCGACGCACATAAGGCACTCCACGACACCGGACCAGCATACCTCAACAGACGACTCACCTTCTACACCCCAAACCGTCAGCTCTGCTCCGCCGACCGTGCCCTAGCTACAGTCCGTCGCATCCGAAGAGCAACCTCCAGCAGTAGATCGTTCTGCTACCTCACCGCCAAGACCTGGAACACACTCCCCTTCCTCCTACGGCAGACCTAAGACCTACTAACCTTCAGGAGACTACTCAAGACCTGGTTATTCGAGCAGTAGCAGCACCACCTCCCTCCCCCCAGCGTCTTGAGACCGTTACGGGTGAGTAGTGCACTCAATATATTTCCTGATTGATTGATTGATTGATAGAGTGTAATTATGTGGAAAGGTATTTTGTGTTGTGGAGTAGTATATAGTGCAGTTTAAATATGTAAATATGCTGTTGAATTTTGTGGCATGACGTGCAATTCTATGGTGTGGATTGGATGTATGTGGTTTGTGTCTTATTGTGTTGTTGAGATGAATTATATGGTTTGTTGTTGAAATATGTGGTGTGGAGTGGAAATGTGTGGAGTTGAATTGTGTGGCGTGGAACGATGTGGCGTTGAGTGAAATGTGGTATGGTGTGCAGTATATTTATGTGGATTGTTGCTATGTGAAAATATCACAGACTGTGTGAGGAGGTAAAATCAGTATGGAACTACCAATAACTGATTTCCACACAATGCTCATACAGTCAACTCCAATGCATTAGGGGATAGAAAATGTACACGCAGTAAAATCCTAATAAAAACTGCACAACTGTAATACCAATGCGTTTATTTCAAAGTATCAATTGCGACTAAACCGCAATGTATCCATTGCTACAATACATTACACTACAAGTCATTTACTCAGAGTCAGCAAATGATTGGAAGGACCTGGTGAGTTAGGTAAGAGAAAGTGAGACAGGTACTTTAAGGTGGTCTAAAGAGTGTAAGGTTCATTGAAACATGATACTTGAGTCTGGGCAGATGATTAAAGATATTCTGAGGGGGCGATGAAGAGAGAAGGAGCCCCTAAGGAAAATTTTGATATGAGTTCTGGGGAATACGGAACCAACCAAGAACATGGGAAGAGTAGCTGGCAGTGTACGGGAGATGAATGAGGGAGGAGGGGCTTTGAGAGTATTTGAATATGACAGATAAAGCAGAAAATGAGATAGAAAAGTGTGTTGGTGGGTTCATACATACTAACACTCTTAGAGCTGATTATGAGAATTCTGATTTTTAAAGGAAAAAGCTGCCTTGGCTAACCTTTATCACACTTAAAACCAGCCTTCACGTATATATTTGTTAATAGGAAATTAAAATCCACCAACTTTAAAAAAAACCCTAACTGTCCACAAATGCTGCCATATAGGAAGGTGAAGAAGTAAAAGGCGCAAAGGGCACGAGAGGATGGGGTGGGTTCTTCTGCAAAAATCTGAAGAATCGGAGATACATAAAAGAATGGATTATAGGTGAGATGAAGAGGTAGTGGCCGACACAGATAACAAAGAAAATTACTAGGAGGGATGCTGATAATAGAGTGTCAAAAGCGCTGACAAATCAAGTGTAGTTTCGGAGAGATGAAAAAGTGGCAGTAGCAGGCACTTTAGGAATGTTCAATTGTAAACAGATGCAATTTCTGAAACTGGTTGTATTACACACAGACACTGCTTCATTCATTCTCCAAAAGCATATGACTTTCTATATATTATACACAGACTCACTCATATCTTATAAATGGCAAGAGAGGCTCACTAAGCGTACTTGCAGACCTAGGCTCCTGACAACAGTTTCCAAAATGTTTTGTCATATGGCTGTAGGTCACTTGGCAGCAAGGTCAGCAAATTCAATATCCAGTCAGTCAGTCAAAAGCTTTTATTATCGGTTAAAAACCATAAAAAGACATATTACAAATTCACAGACAAGTTAAAAATGTTTGGAATGTTAAAAAACTCCTCAATGAGTACAAAGTCATAAAATATTCAACATACAAGGAAAAAAACAATATCCAAGTCCTGGTTTTTATTACTCAACAACAAAGCCACCATCTTGAAATGGTAGATTGTATAACACCATGCAAGGCATACAAGTAGTGAAAGTGAATTAGAATGTGTTCATTTAATATACCTGTAATAAATTACAATTGCTTTTAAAAGCACAGCAGGGAGCGCCTCCTTGGCCCAATGCCCACCCTCCCTAACACTACTCAAAGACTGGAGTAAGTAACAGTGGGAAGTACAGACACTAGAGTAGGTTACAGTAGCAATGAAGATAATATCTAATTATAATCAGCCGACGGCCATTCAAGAAGCAAAAAGTAACTGAACTATTACATTACCTACAACTTAAAAGTAAATCGTGGCATTTGAAGAATATAGTATGGTCTGCGTTCCCCCTTTAGTAACTAAATAAAGACTAACAGTGATAAGAAAAATACAGAGTTTTCATGAGTGCCTAAGAATGAATAACAATAACCCGTTTCTGTCTAAGAACAGCACCTGGCAGTCAACATGCTCCTGGACAACTGTAGCGATTCTTAAAAAAACAAAACTAAGCTCGGGCAAGGGATCCATCTATGAGAAATGGATTAGTTCAGCAATTGCACCTATAATGCCGTACAACTCTCCGCAGCTCTCACTTAATGCAATCACCACTGTGTCATGAGCTGTACAAAACAAACCCCAGTGCAGCCAGCCGGTAACGTCAGCAGGTTAGTGAGTCAGTGCTGGGTATGATGGGCCATGTAGTCCCTGCTGCGCTGTTGGGGCAAAAGAAGCATATTGAAAAGATACGAGGAATGGCATGTACCGGCAGTCAGTGTGCACAACACTTAACAGGGTGGCAGGGGCTGCTAGGGTGCTTGAAGCAGGGGCAGGGGCAGGGGCAGAAACCGGTGCCCTCAGAAAACAGCATCTAACATTTGACCTTGTCCTTTGAATGCAGATCAAATGGAATGAGATAAGAACATGCTTTACAGCACTTTTTACAGAAACAGACTTTGAGGCGACTGAAAAAATTGAGTGCTTGTGTCAAATGCTCTTAGAGAAAGGGAAAAGTAGTCCCTAAACAGATACTACAATGGGACAAGTGGAAGGGTACAAGTACTGGGGTGCTGCTCTGTGGGAGTGAACAACCGACCAAAAGGAGGGACAAATAGGAAAGATGAACTACTTGGAAACAAGGATTTTTAAAGGGCACAGAAACAAACAAATAAAAACCAGTTAGCGGGCTGTAAGCTCAAAAAGGATATACAAAATATATACAACAGGTCTCACAAGATCGACCTAAAAATTAATAGAGTTTAAAAAAAATAAGAATTATTTCTGGGCGGGCTTGATCAATTTCTGAAATATGAGGAGAAAATTAATAGCATTTCCTCACAATATGGAGCATGATTCACCCTATAAATGTTCAGTGATTTGGTATAATAAAACTCCCATTCCAGGGTGGTAAAAGGAACAAAACACTCCTAAGCTTTGGTCTGTGTGAGGTAAGTGGTTTCTTTACAGGAAACATTATTTTCCCCATGAAGAAAGAAAATAATGTACAATTGAACAGCAGGCTGTCTTTTCCCAGTACAGAGTTGTACTGTGTGCGCAACTCTGCACTGCATCAGCAAATATTAAATGCAAGTAATGTGAGGTGAGGGATCCAGATGGATTGTGCATCTGGCAGATACAATTGTCCTGGTGCAATTTGCTAACACCATGGCACATTCAGCAGCAATCTCATATGGCCGGGATGCCCGTCACCCCCTCCCAACACAATCCCCAAGGATGGGAGAAGTCGGACACAGGTTTGAACTTTTGGAAGGCGGGAGGGAGTCACCCTCCCGGCCGTATTTATTAAAATATGAAACAAAATTTAAAACATAAATAAAAGTTTCATTTTCATAATTATGTACAATTTTACATTTTATACATTTCGATGAAGACATGTTCTTTGGCTAACCTTAACAGATCTCTAATACAAAGGTTTCCTAGCTGAGTCTAACATCCTGCAAATGCATACATTCTGAATTAAAATTATACATCCTAGCATTACGGGCCAACGGCAAGGTCTTAACCGATGTCAGATCCCTACTACCAAAACTCTCGCCCTCACGGTGTGAGTGGCGCATGCGCAGAGGACTCTACCCTCGTTGCCAACTGTAACTTCCCTTGTTGTGGTGGGGGCCCCCTTTCCACTCGACGCCATCTTAAAGGTCGTCCGAGTTCCCGTGTGAGGTATCTGTAGGAAGGACAGCGTGGACTCCCCCCCATCCCCACACTCTCTATCCGCCGTCGCGGATATCCGGCCCCCTGGAAATTAGTAGGAGGGGCATCTAGCTGCCTCCCCCCCTGGGAGGGGCCTATGGCCGTCTCCCCCTAGGCGACCCATCCTTAGTGGGTGCCGCCTCCCCGTGGGAGGGGCCAATGGCCGCCTCCCCCCGGGCGCTCCCATCCATTCTGGGTGGCGCCCCCCTCTAGGGACCTTGAAATTACTGCTCACCGATCATGACCTTACCGCCCGACCAAAATAAATACAACAGTTGTTTACCTACTAAGGAAGAAAAAATTCTGACATCGTCTCGATGTGTCATCGACTGCTCGCTCCTACCAAGAAAAACATTATCCTACAGGCAGAAGTCACATCCTTATCTTAAACATTCCTTTACTTGTCAACAAAGGAAAAAAGGCCTATCTCAGAAAAGCTTTATTTTAACACAAACATTGCCATAAGGGGCTGGTGGGTGGGTCAAAATTGCTGCTTGTTCCGTCGAGGGCTCACGAGCAACGAGTGGGTGCAGCCTTCAGAGCACAGGAACAAGAGGACGCTTCTTCCGATTCCCGCTCCATTTATTCTTCTGCGGGAGGGCGTGTACCCTCCTCCGGTACGCCTACTGGGCGTGGTCTTCGGTGTAGGTGTCTAGGACAACCCTTCTTGGGTGGGAAAAGGCGCGCCCCAGCTACGCCGCTTCAGGCATACCAGCTGAGCCACGCCCCCGCCCAAAATGGCTTCCCGGGGTGATCGAGGCACCCAACCATACGTTCGGGGGGACCGATTGGTCGCCCCTTTCCATATGGCCGGGATGCCCGTCACCCCCTCCCAACACAATCCCCAAGGATGGGAGAAGTCGGACACAGGTTTGAACTTTTGGAAGGCGGGAGGGAGTCACCCTCCCGGCCGTATTTATTAAAATATGAAACAAAATTTAAAACATAAATAAAAGTTTCATTTTCATAATTATGTACAATTTTACATTTTATACATTTCGATGAAGACATGTTCTTTGGCTAACCTTAACAGATCTCTAATACAAAGGTTTCCTAGCTGAGTCTAACATCCTGCAAATGCATACATTCTGAATTAAAATTATACATCCTAGCATTACGGGCCAACGGCAAGGTCTTAACCGATGTCAGATCCCTACTACCAAAACTCTCGCCCTCACGGTGTGAGTGGCGCATGCGCAGAGGACTCTACCCTCGTTGCCAACTGTAACTTCCCTTGTCGTGGTGGGGGCCCCCTTTCCACTCGACGCCATCTTAAAGGTCGTCCGAGTTCCCGTGTGAGGTATCTGTAGGAAGGACAGCGTGGACTCCCCCCCATCCCCACACTCTCTATCCGCCGTCGCGGATATCCGGCCCCCGGGAAATTAGTAGGAGGGGCATCTAGCTGCCTCCCCCCCTGGGAGGGGCCTATGGCCGTCTCCCCCTAGGCGACCCATCCTTAGTGGGTGCCGCCTCCCCGTGGGAGGGGCCAATGGCCGCCTCCCCCCCGGCGCTCCCATCCATTCTGGGTGGCGCCCCCCTCTAGGGACCTTGAAATTACTGCTCACCGATCATGACCTTACCGCCCGACCAAAATAAATACAACAGTTGTTTACCTACTAAGGAAGAAAAAATTCTGACATCGTCTCGATGTGTCATCGACTGCTCGCTCCTACCAAGAAAAACATTATCCTACAGGCAGAAGTCACATCCTTATCTTAAACATTCCTTTACTTGTCTACAAAGGAAAAAAGGCCTATCTCAGAAAAGCTTTATTTTAACACAAACATTGCCATAAGGGGCTGGTGGGTGGGTCAAAATTGCTGCTTGTTCCGTCGAGGGCTCACGAGCAACGAGTGGGTGCAGCCTTCAGAGCACAGGAACAAGAGGACGCTTCTTCCGATTCCCGCTCCATTTATTCTTCTGCGGGAGGGCGTGTACCCTCCTCCGGTACGCCTACTGGGCGTGGTCTTCGGTGTAGGTGTCTAGGACAACCCTTCTTGGGCGGGAAAAGGCGCGCCCCAGCTACGCCGCTTCGGGCATACCAGCTGAGCCACGCCCCCACCCAAAATGGCTTCCCGGGGTGATCGAGGCACCCAACCATACGTTCGGGGGGACCGATTGGTCGCCCCTTTCCATATGGCCGGGATGCCCGTCACCCCCTCCCAACACAATCCCCAAGGATGGGAGAAGTCGGACACAGGTTTGAACTTTTGGAAGGCGGGAGGGAGTCACCCTCCCGGCCGTATTTATTAAAATATGAAACAAAATTTAAAACATAAATAAAAGTTTAATTTTCATAATTATGTACAATTTTACATTTTATACATTTCGATGAAGACATGTTCTTTGGCTAACCTTAACAGATCTCTAATACAAAGGTTTCCTAGCCAAGTCTAACATCCTGCAAATGCATACATTCTGAATTAAAATTGTACATCCTAGCATTACGGGCCAACTGCAAGGTCTTAACCGGTGTCAGATCCCTACTACCAAAACTCTCGCCCTCACGTTGTGAGTGGCGCATGCGCAGAGGACTCTACCCTCGTTGCCAAATGTAACTTCCCTTGTCGTGGTGGGGGCCCCCTTTCCACTCGACGCCATCTTAAAGGTCGTCCGAGTTCCCGTGTGAGGTATCTGTAGGAAGGACAGCGTGGACTCCCCCCCATCCCCACACTCTCTATCCGCCGTCGCGGATATCCGGCCCCCGGGAAATTAGTAGGAGGGGCATCTAGCTGCCTCCCCCCCTAGGGAGGGGCCAATGGCCGCCTCCCCCCGGGCGCTCCCATCCATTCTGGGTGGGCGCCCCCCTCTAGGGACCTTGAAATTACTGCTCACCGATCATGACCTTACCGCCACAGGCCAGATAGTTGACCTACTATCCGGCCCCCCCTACTCCTCCTAAAGGTCATCCTTCCTCAAACCCCTTAGCCATGCTATGAAGTCTCCTATGAGTAAATCATTCCCCTCCCTGGACAGGTGAACCCCATCATCCAGATACATGAGATCACCCCGAATACACCCATGAGGAATGCTATGCAACTGCGAAGAGCGAAACAATTTACTAATTTTATTGTTAACCCTTTTCACCGAATGGTTCAGTGCTGACACCGAAAGGCCCCCCCGCCATACCTTCCTGGGAATCATGTGGGACCAGGCAATCGTGCACCCCGGGATTCTTTTAGCCAACCAGCTAACAGCAGACAGAATTTGTTCAAACAACACTCATCTACCCAGTGTCACCAAGTCATTGCCCCCCAGGTGTACTATGACTACAGATGGCGGTGACCTTTTCCGCCCTAAGAGACCCTCAAAAAATGATTCGAATTGGTCAAAACAGAGCCCGCCCTTCCCATGGAAGGCCACTCTGTACCCGTATTCCCCAGCTGCGTGAGTCGCGTCACCTGCTTCGAATACGTCCCCGGCGCGCCTCACATATGAGTGGCCCACGACCCATACCACTCTCTCTCCAGTCAGTGATCCTTGACCGCTGGTCTCCTGGTGCTGGGTCGACTGCAAATTCCGCCCCGCGTGACAGGCTCGCGAAACTGTACTTCAAACAAAAGACAAGAAGCGTGAGTGCATGTCAATTGATCTTTACAACATGTGCAATCGCACATACCTTTTGAAGCAATTCGAGGACCATCGTCCCAACTTTTTTACTTCCTCCGCACTCTGACCCCTGGCTGTAGCCTCAGTAGCAGCCCCTATCCTAAAGGAGTGGGTCCCAAAATCGCACGGGTCCATGCCCGCAGCAGCGATCGTCAGTGCTAGCACCCTCCAGAACTGAAACCTCGTCAGTGGGGTGCCATCCTTGTGCCTTAGTAAACTCCCCCCCCCATGTAGCCGCCCTTAGTGCCAAGTATTCCTCTATACAGTTTATCGGGCACGTGGGGGACCCTCGCGCGCGCTGCACGACAACACTATCTCCCGTAGCCCCCTGGTCGGTCTTAGACCTGGCTATCGAGACCACCATCGAATCACCCTTAATTTGGACGTGATCCCTGCACAAGCCTCCCTCAATGTCTGTCTTATTCCTTGCGACCAGTTCACTCACCCGCATAGCCCCATGGAATGCTAATGCAAAAGCTGCCCGGAACAGAACTGCTTCGAAATGGGAGGAGCACGTCTCGTCTAGTTTCGCTACGAGTAGAGACAACCTGTGTAAGCCGATCGGGTGCCTCGCATCCTCTTGCGACACTCGAGGCGCTGCCAGCCGCGAAGGGCCTTTTTAACTAAAAAGGAACCCGTCGGGTCCTTTATGCCATGCACTTGCGCCATGAATGAAATGGCCGCCCTATGCCTACTGGCCGTTGCCGCTGATCGGCCTTCTCTGTGCAGCGCTACCAGGAACCCCAGGAAGGATTCCTCCTGCCCACAGCTCTGACTCCCTGTGGGACCCAAAAATGTGCAATAGGAACGAAACTCTCCTTCGTATGCCTTCCTTGTCCTGGGGGCTAAGCTCGCTGCCACGAGGTCTTGTAATCCGGGGCACCGATTAGCCATAGTGCTTCGGGGAATGGTGCCGCCACTAGGTCCGCTGTAGGTAGATAACCCCTGAACGCCTGCATATGTGAACGAGAGAGTGCATCAGCTGCATGATTCAGTACGCCTGGCACATGTTTCGCCCTGAACTGTACATTCAATTTCATGCAAAGCAGCACAACTTCTTTTAACAATCTCAAGATCCATTTGCAGCGTGCTGCCTGTTGGTTAATGCATTCGACAACAGTCATATTATCAGACCAAAACACCACTGAGCGGTCCCTGAAGTCGTCAGGCCATGCCATCAGAGCAACCCAAATGGGGAATAACTCCAAGAACCCAATGTTACCTGTGAGACCGCTGGAATGCCACCATGTCGGCCTTGTTTGCGCCGACCATCGATTACCTAAGATGGTGCCGATTCCCACGCTCCCAGCTGAGTCAGTCTACAAACCTAGTTCTTCTGAAGACGCTGGCGGCTTGTTCCACATGACTCGACCGTTGAAGTCCGCCAGAAATGCCAACCAAATGCGCATATCCTGGCGAACCTCTGCCGACAGTCTCGTACAGTGGTGCCCCTCTTTGAGACCAACCATAGCTTGCGCAATAGAGCGTGAGAAGGGGCGGGCCATTGGTATCACCCTCAAAGCAAAGTTAAGCTGACCCACCGTTTGTTGTAACTGGCGCAGGGTCACCTTCTCCCTGCCCAGGCATTGCGTTAAGGCAGCCCTAAACTTGGCCACATTTTCCATCGGTAAACGGAAACATCCCTCCACAGAATCGAGCTCAATTCCCAGAAACTCCAGTGAAGTAGATGGTCCAACCGTCTTACCTGGTGCCAATGGGACTCCAAACTCCCTCATGAGGATGCAGAAGTCGTGCAGCGCCTGCACACATTTCGTATCGCCGGCTACTTCCAAGAACAGGAAGTCATCAAGATAGTGCATAACATGCTTATGCCCTGTGGCCTCGGTGAATGCCCACTCTAAAAAAAACAGCGAAACATTTCAAAATAGGCACAAGAAATGGAGCAACCCATAGGCATGCATTTATCCATGTAATAACTCCCTTGGAATGCAAAACCTAGCAAGCGCTGATCCTGTGGGTGTACCGAGAGCAACCGGAACGCCGATTCGATATCTGATTTCGCCATCAGCGCTCCGGGGCCCAGGTGATTTAACATTGCCACGGCATCATCGAACGATGCGTACCGGACTGAACAAACTTCTGGGTCAATGGCCTCGTTCACCGAAGAACCCCTTGGAGCAGATAGGTTATGAATGAGTCTAAACTCCCCTGGGTCTTTCTTCGGGACAACCCCCAACGGGGAACAGATGAACTCCGCCATCGGCGGGCGATGGAAAGGCCCTGCCACTCGCCCTAAGCTGACTTCCTTTGCTATTTTCTTCTCAGCCACGCTTGGGTTGTGCTGTACCGATAACTGGTTTCTACAAAAGGAGTCCCCCCGAAAATCCCCCGCCGGGATGCGGAAGCCACGTAAGAATCCCTTCCTCAGCACCCCAGCGGATACATGATCAGGGTATTTGTTCAACCAAGGAGTCATAGCCATGAGATCAACGGGTGTAGGCAATCGGTCACAACGTTCTACCTTACTCGTGCTTAGACCCTCCTTTTCCTCCCGTCCCGCTATTTTTAGATCTACATGAACTTTCCGGGTGTGAGGAATTCCCACAGCCCACACACACATGCTTGAACCTACATGTTCCCTGCGGTCTGTTACAGTTGCCTCGATTGAAGCCCCAACAGACCCCACGCTTGCCGCCATTCCCGCCGGTCTTAGGCTGGTAATCCCCACCGGCGCCCGCTCGAAAGGGCACCGCGGGCTTTTGGCGGACGACTCCTGACCCACTCCCGCCTGGCGAGGACGTACCTGCCGCCCCTGGCAGGAGCTGCTTGTGCCATGACACCGAGTCCAGGCAATCCCAAGTCAAAGTAGCATCATATTCTTTCGCTTTCCGGAATTTCATGTCATAACCTTTCCATTCTTCCCCCTCATACATTGAATAAAAATCCATAATGCGATTTTGATAGCAAGTCAACTCAGTCATCACCTCGGGTTTACGTTCCCCCATAACTGCAGTAAATATAGAAAAGGCCTTAACCCAGTTCGTTACTGTCTCATCCACCCTGAATTCCGCCATCTTGGCGCGCCAGACGCTCGGGTGCCACAAATCCTTCTGGGTTTTAGCATATTCCATCTCACGATGGTCAGTTAATAATGAAAACATGTTAACATATTTGTCTCCCCATATTAACTCTTTTGTGGCCATAGGGATGTGCTGTGCCACCTTCTCCCGCCTCGAGGGTATTGAACCCTCCCCCGCCATCGGCAATGCGAGCTTACCCGGTTCGGCCGCTGTTCCCGCCGTTTTGTCGTGACCAACTTCAGGTCCTACCGGTGCCACCTGTGGAGGAACAAGAGGAACATTCGCCTTTGCGACATCTCTCGACTGCCGCAATTGCTCGATTAGTATTCTGGCCTCTTCGGCTGGGTCTCCAGGGGCCACTGTGTCCCCTGCCTTTTTCTTGAGCCATGCTGCCAACTGGGTGGCCAATTCGGGAGGCATATCCTCCTCATTATCGGGAGTAATCACAACCGGGATCGGCTGACCTATATCTGGGTTTGGTGCCGGGTTGTCTGCCGGCCCGAGGGGGGCGACTGGGGGTACCTCTGGAACCGGGACCTCCCCCCAAAAATTGCTGCTTGTTCCGTCGAGGGCTCACGAGCAACGAGTGGGTGCAGCCTTCAGAGCACAGGAACAAGAGGACGCTTCTTCCGATTCCCGCTCCATTTATTCTTCTGCGGGAGGGCGTGTACCCTCCTCCGGTACGCCTACTGGGCGTGGTCTTCGGTGTAGGTGTCTAGGACAACCCTTCTTGGGCGGGAAAAGGCGCGCCCCAGCTACGCCGCTTCTGGCATACCAGCTGAGCCACGCCCCCCGCCCAAAATGGCTTCCCGGGGGGATCGAGGCACCCAACCATACGTTCGGGGGGACCGATTGGTCGCCCCTTTCCATCTTGCCTGCTTTCTATTGCTAACAGCAACTTGTGCACAGTGAAAGGGTTTCCGTATTTTCACTTGCAGCTAGCCCAAAAAGAAAGCTTGTTTTAAACCTGACTGTGACCTATCTGGAGCCTAATATCTGAATAGAAATTAAATGGAGCGAAACAAATTCACACAGCTTTTGATCATTTCACAAGCAGTTAAGAGAAACTATGATTTGAAGGCAGGTTTGTCCAGCCCCTCAGTATAAGAGATATGTATGCACTGTAAGAAGATAAGGTGTATTGCTATGTATAAATAATTGGACAAATACCGATTTAAGTAGCAGGTACTCATTTTTAGTGCTACTTATCCCAATGTGGGCTGATGTAGTGGTTTACATGCACAGACAGAGATTTAAAGTGTGTAAATCAATTTACAGTAAGTCTTACTTGAGACATCGATGGTTACAAGGAGTTGAAGTCACATATCCACTTTACTCATCGGCATTATGGTTAGGAGTGATGTGTAGGGAGAAATACAAAGTCAGAATTTAGAGCATAACATGGTGATAGAAGTTGACTATAATAAGAAGACTTTATTAGTACCCAAAGGAAACCTTTAAGCAACCTTTGAATAACCAGGGGCTGAGAACAAACACGGCTCTAAACCTATGCCTTAAAGTTTGCGTGAAGTTCCTTAATGTTGGTTTATTGCTCACTGTGCCATATTTGAGGGATTTTAACTAAGGCTCCCTGTTTACCGTTTTTACTAATTTTTACAGGTAAATACATACACCACCCGCCTGCTCACATTTTTAGACTACCTCCTTTGTACAAAATGGCTGGGGCCATAAAACTGCTCACATTCGTAAACTACCTCCTTGAGCAACATGGGGCCATAAAACTGTAGAAATAAATCCTCGCTGGTACCTTTGATGTCCACGAGGCTCCACAGCTCTAACTCCCCCACTTTTCCCTCCCAGCAAGCTATGAGCAGTGCCTGCTTGAATAGAAAGTGAAATGGTCCTGCTCTGAGCCCAAAGTAACAACAACAGACAAAGGACCAATATTTCTATCTCCCCTATCGGTTCGGCCATCTTAGTTTGTCTATCTTGGGGAGCCCATCATGGACTAGTCATTTCTACCATCGACCTAAAGACCTATGGCCTCTTAGACTCTCAGACTACTTTTTATCGGCTGCACAATTTACACAGCTGGGCGTTTTTCACGTCGGATTTAGATAGTCTGCTTTTTCACAGTGATATTTATTATTATATTCCTGATTGTATCCAGCACATTTCACTTTTTCTGCACCGATTGCTACCCATATATTATTGCCTCTTACAGTAGCATTATATTCTATATTCCTAACTGTATCTTGCACGTCCCACTTTATCGTCACCGGTAATGCACCGTTTGCTACCTCATATATTTTTCTTTTGCTGCTCGCTAATGCCACTTGTTGTGTCATTTAACCTATGTCATTTAATCTGTGTGTGCAATTGTATTCTGTCACTGACTCCTGTACCTTACATATTTTTGACTACTCACTATTGGCACCTTCGATTTAGATATTTTTTATGGTCTGCACAGTTATTTTATTCAAGTATTTTTCTCAGTTCTATATTTCATATTTTATACCTCATATATTTTTCGTTGCTGCTCACTAATGTCACTTGTTGGTTCATATAATTTGTGTGTGCAATGGTATTCTGTCACGGACTCCTGTACCTTACATATTTTTGACTACTCACTATTGTCACCTTCGATTAGATATGTTTATGGTTTGCACAGTGTTTTATTTCAGTATTTTGTCAGTATTATATTGCTACTTGTTCTGCACTTGTTTATAACCTACATCGAATTCACTCCTATTCCTAAAATGTACTGTCGAATATCTCACATAGACTTGTCACTGATGTAACCTGCACTTACATTGTCCCTTCCCGTATACACTGATTACTACCGCATATGTGTTAACTGCTCGCAGTATTCTGCTCCCTTATATCCTTATTGCGCACCCTACACTTGTGCAACTCGCACCCATCTCAAGTGTTAATCTTGTATGCACCGATTACTACCTCAAATACCTTGGCAGTTCACTAGTGTCAGTTAATCTGTATGCACCGATTACTACCTCAAATACTTTGGCAGCTCACTAGTGTCACTTCCCATTATCTCACTATTATTGACTGCATTTGTACTCTGCGTATAGCATTACTGTGCACTCACTAGTGTCACTTTAGGCCCACGCAACTGTTTAGGACAGTGCACCCTTCCCTCCTACACCCTCCCTCCTACACCTACCTAGACTGTCCTCCCATCATGGAACCCATCGGCAAACACACATATAGAATCAACTACCCACCCTCACTCACTAAAAAAGCCGCTAAACGCTTTAAACACAACTTCCTGAGGTCCCACCCTGAAACTCCTTGTGCAGACACCTACTTCTCACCAGTCAATGGTTCACTGAACATTGATATTATCTTCCACACCACACGCAGAGCCCCATGGAGAAACACGTTCCGCACCTTACTCACCGTCTCCACCTCCAGGAATTTCGCGCATGGCCTAAAACTCTCCATCACTCCATCCCAACTCTTCCCGGGCAGAACAACCATCACTATATACAATAACGGGATTATCCTAATTCAATCCACAGACAAGAACCTGGAACTACTAGACAACCTGTTCCCCACGTTCAAACAACACCTCGCCAGTCATCGGACCCCCACTCATAGCACCCGCAGGCCTATCACCCCTGAATTCACAGCCCCCAATCACAACCCTTCTAACCTAGCTCAACCCCAAAACGACACGCACCTTCCCTCCACCCCCGGCACCTTAGACATTCACCCACCTAATGTAGCTACCTCGCACTCCACATTTACAGACATAGATCCCTCACCCACACATTCCAGCGGCACCCCCTCCCCCCCTACAACCTCACCTTGTCATCCTCTCATACCACACCCATTCCTGTCACCCCTGACACCACAGCCTCAAACCACATTCATTCTAACCTAGCCCAGCCCCAAAACGACATGCACCTCTCCTTTACTCCTGACACCCTAGTCACTCACCCACCTACCGTAACTACCACACTCCCGTCGAGCACAGACATAGATCACTCCCCCTCTTACACCAACCACCTCACCCCTTCCCCTCACACACCAGCCCTCATACCCTTTCCAACCCCTGACACCACAGCTCCCACCCAAAACGACATGCGCCACCACTTTACTCCCGGCACCTTAGTCATTCACCCACTTACCGTAGCTACCCCACATCCCTCAAGCACAGACATAGATCTCTCTCCCGCTTACAACAACCACCCCACCCCTTCCCCCTACACATCAGCCTTCATCCCCGTTCCTCTCATCCCCGTTCCTCTCACCCCTGATACCACAGCTCCCACCCGCAACCCGCCTAACCTAGATCAACATCAGACCGACACACACAAAGGCAAACCCCACCCTTTATCCCCCCCCATTCTCAGCCCCCACTTCCTCCCATTAACTAATCACACAGAACACACCACCTCCATCAACTCAACTCCACCCTCTCAAAAAAGAACCATCTACAATCTCACTACCCCCCCAGTCTCACCTCCCACTACCCAACCTCCACCCCCTTCACCAATAATAAACGCCCATCCTCCACCCTGCACTCTACGCCTACCACCAATACTCTCATCCACACCACCAACCTCTCCCCTATGTCATCCACGCCCGACCCTCCCATCCCCACCTCCAACACATTTCCCACAGTGGACCACATTACGGCCTCCCTCCTCCAGCTCAAAGAAGACATGTACATCATCAAACAACAACTACTCTGTCTATCACACTCCAGTCACCCCTCACCCAACACCCTCCACCAAATCAAACAAGACATTCACATCATCAAACAAATACTCAGCACACACCCCAGACACCACTCACGCGCCTCCACCATCACCTCCCCTCCCAACTGGTCCTCCAACCGGGCGGCGAACTCTCGCACTCGACTCCCACCGCACTGGACCTCAATCCCTGTTCACAATCGTGAAAACCGCCCCCATCGCTCCTGCAACCCTCTCTCGGACCTAGGCACAATCACCCTCCTCCGCTCCTATGACTCAGCTCCCCATAGCAACACACCCGACACTCTCACTGCCATTCCTACGATTCACTCCAATCCCCTTAGACCCCCCACACTGAACAACAGAATCGCTATCCATAGTAACCTGAGTAAAGTCCCCCTCGCTCTAGAACACCCTTCCACCCTCGACACACCCCGTCTCAAATGCACTCTCCTCAACTGCAGATCAGCCGCTAGACACTCCGCCGCTATCGCCGATCTCATCCTAAAATTGGATCTTGACTTAATCATTATGACTGAAACATGGCTAACAGAATCTTCTACACCTATAATGGACATTCTGGTTCCCCCCAACTACCACATCACTAGACTTGACAGGTCTGGCAATAAAAAAGGTGGCGGAATCGCATGTATATACAGGAGCAACCTCTCTGTCTTGAAAGTAACTTCCCCTTCCCTACCCTCCCCAACGTCCTGTGAATACATCTGCCTCGATATTATCAGTGAGGGCAAACCGATCTGCACTCTTCACGGCGTTTACCACCCACCCGGTGACAACCTTACCTTCACCCAACAAATCATGGACATGATCTCAACCAACTCCGGGCGACAACTCACACAAATATACCTTGGTGACTTCAACCTCCACTGGAACGATCATAATGATGCAGTGGTAAAAGGTCTGAAGAATTTCCTTAACGCCCTTGACCTTACTCAAATTTGCCGCCCTTGACCTTACTCAAATTTGCAACAGTCCAACACACGAGAAAGGCTCTATCCTCGACCTTATCATCTCCAAAGAGGCCTCTATCCAACTCGAATCTATCCAACCCTGTGACTGGTCGGACCATCATATTATCACGTTCTTCATCAATGAAAAAGTTAAATTTAACCCTGTTCAATCCGCCAGGCCCAAAGTCTGGAAAAGAGACATGAAAAAACTAAACTCAAACTCTCTGCCCCCCAACAGCTGCAACTTACTACTTCCTCCTGCTGGCGTTAAGGACGTCCAATCCTTGACTGATCACTATCTTAACACTATGACCTCAATAATTAATGAAGTTGCACCCTTGCAGCTAAAAAAAGCCACCACAAAAATCTCCAATCCCTGGTACGACGGGAGTCTCAATGACGATAGACGCGCCATGCGAATAGCAGAGCGCACCTGGAGATCAGCTCCCTCTGCACTGAACCTAAAAAACCTGAAGAAAAAGAGAAATGCCTACTTCAGGAAAATAAAACGATCAAAATCAGACTTCTTCAGCCGTCAGCTCGACCAAGCCAAAAATCGTCTGAGAAAGCTGTTTGAGCTTATCCGAACACAATCCAAAGAACAACCCCAACCTCTCAACACTATGTTCGAAGCTCCCTCCTGCGAAGACTTCGCCTCTTTCTTTAACCAAAAAACTGACAACATAAAGAATGATCTCCTCATGGACGCAAGCCTCTATACCAAACCCCACCGCATAGCACCCACTAAACCAAAAAACAATGCCACCTGGTCAACCTTTGTCACCTACACGGAAGAAGAAATTGGCAAACTGCTCAGCACTCTGAAACCATCCAATCACCTTGCGGACCCCCTTCCTGCTAACGCTGTCAAAGTCCTTACCCCGTCGCTCCTTCCACTCTGGACCAAAATCATTAACAGCTCACTTCAACAAGGGATCATTCCCGACTCCCTCAAAGTTGGACCAGTCACACCTTTGCTAAAGAAACCTACAGCCGACCCCTCTGACCTAAACAACTACCGTCCCATTACCAACATTCCGACTCTTGCCAAACTGCTGCAAAAATGCGCACAAATACAATTGACTAAACACATTACTCAGTATGATCTCCTCAACTCTCATCAATCAGGCTTCCGAGCGAATCACTGTACTGAAACTGCTATGACTCACATAATCGACGACGCCCTCCAAATCCTAGATCATAACGATACCTGCCTCCTCATCCTCCTTGATCTCTCCTCCGCATTTGACACCGTCAAACATGAGAACTTACTCGAACTATTAAACACAAGAATGGGCCTATCTGGAACTGTGCTCAAATGGTTCACGTCCTTTCTGCATAACAGGTCGCAGAAATTCAAGAGCAACAACTTGATGTCCGCGCCAAGACCTGTATCGCTAGGCGTACCACAAGGATCCTCCCTATCCCCAACTTTGTTCAACCTAGTTATGGAAACTCTCACCACCTTGCTGCAAGAATCCAATGTACACTTCCACATGTATGCTGATGACACCCAACTTTATCTCAAACTACAATCACCCAAAGACATCACGCTCTTGAACTCAACGATCAGAAGCACCCAATCTTGGTTGGCCGCTAATCATCTCAAACTCAATGCCCTTAAAACAGAGTTCCTTCTGATCTCACCACCCGCGAAGATCACTACCGCACAAATGTGGCTTAAAGACCTAACGGCACTCAATGTTCAACCCACCATCGTGGACTCAGAGAAATCTTTGGGCATAACACTTGACACCAATCTCAGCATGCAGGAACACATCAACAAAGCAACTAAGGGAGCGAACTACCAAATCAACACCCTTAGGAAACTTAAACCTTTCCTTCCAGCCAAAGACTTCCAAACTGCGGTACAATCACTAGTCATACCTCGAATAGAATACGGCAGCACCGCCCTCTGCGGTCTCCCCCTAGCTACTACGGCACCCATAAGAGCCTCTTTAAACGCCGCAGCGAGACTTATCACTGGATCAAAAAAACACTCACACATTTCCCCTGACTTCAAATCCCTGAACTGGCTGCCGTTTGAAGCCAGAATACACCTGAAAATCGCTTGTTTGACGCACAAGGCTGTCCACCTGAGCTCACCTAGATACCTCGCTCAGAAGCTGACGATTTCTGGAGGCTCCAGAAACACTAGAGGTACAAACAATCTTTTGCTAAAGCCTAAAAGATTCCGCAAGGAAAAAATCTATAAACGCTCTTTCTCAGGAATGGCTCCCAGGATTTGGAACTCGCTCCCCCCTGAAACCAGGCTCATCACCTCTACCATACTTTTCAAGAAAGAAGTAAAAGCGATCCTCATGGCTAAATACACTTGAACCACTACTGGGGAAAAACTACAAAGACTCGATACTCATCTGTACTACTTGTTCGAACCCTTTGTATTTTTATTTTGACTTTGAAATTGACTTACTTGATTGTTTTATGATATCACTTCAATGTACTTTTAACATGATTGATGTATCTGCGTATACATGCTCCCCTCCTCTGTAAAGCGCTCTGATATCTGCGAAGATCTTGTTCGCGCTATATAAAACTTTCAAAATAAATAAAAATAAATAAATACAAAAAACATTCATTTTCTTGTCTGTATTTTTTTTTAAATGTGGATAAAAACGGAATTGGGTTGCTTTTTGGGTAATTCTAAATACTGTCTGCCATGACTGCCAGGTCAATAGATGAATGGATTGCTAGATGCGGGGGATAATGAAAGGATTTTAGTAAAGAGGCTTGAACAACAGTAGATATGCACAAGGTTGATACTGAAATTTGCATATCTTCATATGAGTGCACTGATTTAGCTTCTGTGGGTGTTCACAGCTCTAAAACATGGCAGTCATTCAAGCATTAGTGCATATTTATTGGTTGAATAACTGTAGAAATATACTAATTTTAGCTTACTTTTTCCACAAAACCCAAAATAAATATGGATAAATACAGATAAAATTAGCAAAAAATAAATATGGATAGATAAAGACAAAAATGGCAAGAAAATAAATACCATAAAAACCGGGAGCCCTAATTGTAACTTATGACCCGCAAGTAACAAAATGATTAAGTTGTCGAAGGCAGTAACCTACTTCCCACTTATCTATCTACATAAAATATAAATTTGTGACCTGCAGGTTACACAAATGGTTTGCAGGTGCCACATTAACCCTCTCCGCTACTTATGAGTCAAAACTGTGACTAGAAAAACACAGATCTCTCCAACCAGTGTGTTAACCACCAAAGCTATCTTGCCCTTATTATTATATCCTAAAATTTGCTGGGCACTCAAATGTCTCTGCTGCAGGTGCCATAAACCCATAAGATACTCTGTAATGCAACTTCTGTTCAACCAATTAAGCCAGAATGACTGTACTGTCACATGTGTATTTATTGCCAATTTCTTTGCCGGAGAGTTTAAAAATAAATAAATGTGTAAGTCAACTGTTAATTTCCGCTTATCATGAGTCTGCCCTTCTTGATTCCAACCCCTTTTCCCCACAACACTTTGACCACCCATGTATGGGTTCGCAGAGTAAGTGTTTTTCAAATATCAGCACTAGACATATCAGTTGGAGAAAAGTTGCAACATTTCGAGTACTGTATCTAGATACCTGCACCTGACACAGCTTTCAGAGTTTTTGAATTACAAATACTACAAATTCGCTGTTTCGAAACATGCATTCCACTGAGCAATTTGTATATTGTGAGTTGAACTCTCTTGTAATTTACAAACCTCTAAATGTAGTGTTAGTAAATTAGGCCCAGTATTCCTTTAACAAATACACATCATACTTCCCTAGATGCACTTTATGTTATCAAACTGAAACAAGAGTAAATGGGTAAGTGTAAATATATACATTTACTTTGTCAAACAGACCCGATGACTTCAGAGGTGTGGAAGCCTAACTTCTTCCTACATACTTCTAATAACATTTTTGACAATTCTTTCATCTGCTGATGTGCCAAGATTTAAAAAGTAATATCGTCAATTCATCACTGAAGGATGCAAATGCCCCTAACTGTTTTGCACACACACAGGAGTCTTTTGTAAAATGCAAACCTTAATCCGCAAATCAGGGTTTGCATATTTGTGTCAGCTCAAATTCACTTACTAATGGAGAAAAGTATATATCTGTTGGGTGGCTTTTCCTCGTTAGTAAATCTGCATTAGGAAAGCAACATGAGGAGGATTAGAATGCTGCAGGCAGGGCCATGTACAATCTTGTTCACACCGACAAAGTCAAAATAATCTGTCTATTCACAGTAGGGTTTGTATTGTAGAAGCACACAGAAAACTGAGCCAGAGCCTGCAAAAGGCAGGTGAAAGTGCACTTGCAGGATGGGAAATAAATGAAAATATATTTAATTAGTGTTTAGGTCGAGGGAGTGGTGTTCTAGTGTTGACAATGTTTCCCTTTTAGGGAAAAGAAAGAAAAGATTACATGCGTACATTAAAATTACCCTATAAATACTTATTTCAAATCTATAACAGTGCATAATCTGCATAAGTATGAAGCAGCAGGTTGAAGAAGCAGAAGGATATCACATCAAAATGTACTAATAACACATTTTTCCAGAAGTACCCCATGAAATTTTTGTCAAAACCTCAAAATGATAAATCTTCTTCAAACATAGAAGGAAGTCTATGACCAATAATATTTAATTTTTAAAATGTGTTTGAATCCGGTGATAGGAGTTTGACAGCCTTGTTAAAGTAGCTTTGTGATATGTGTTCTGACAGTTAAAAAATGTGAAGCAAAAGTAATTAAAAAGTGTCCTTCTTGTGCAACATGCTGTTCATCACACAGCAGGTAAAAATTCTATTATTTTTTTTGCAGAACGTTTTTTTCCAGAGAACTTAGTTATTTTGCCACCCTAAGGTGGATTTGCTTTAGGTCATGTAATAAACGCTGTAATCACTTTTCAAAGCTATCAAACCTTCCTTTCAGCTTCTCAGAGTTAATTCAAGACTCTAGTTTCAGAAATTCAATTTTTTATTTTCAGTTGCCGGAGCTTTCAGTTCAGTAGATTTTGTACACAATTCCGTTAAAAGAAGAACAAGTTATTTTGAGGATTGTGTCACCAGAACACTCATCTCATGAATGCCTCAAGGACTGGATTTAGCATTTATCAGAAAAAGTACTTCTACATTTGAAACACAAACCTGCACGTCCAATGTGGGAAAAGCTGAAGTGTCAATCAAATCAATCAAATGACTCAAAGTAATTACTATCAATCAAATAAATGCCTGTTATAATACTATACAAATCTCTATCTAAGCTGAAACAGTAAAGCAGCGTTTGGTATGTAACCAACCATTTTTCAGAAGATTCCAAGAACAGTTATCCTCTGGCGTATTGAGTAGTCCATCACTGGTATTTTTTAGTTTAAACTTAAATAAATATGCCTAAAAGAATAGTAACGTCTTATTCAAAAATGTAATTTTGAAATAGTAACCAGACTCTTAGGGATCAACTTTTCTGAAGGAGTGAGTGTCTTCTCATTTTATAATCTACGCCATCTAGAAAAGAAACTCTTAAATTTGCATTTGTTGTGTTATATGTCCCTATAGGAGAAGCTGAATTTCCAGAAAATAAATGTAAAGTGTATATGTGTGGTATCATACAGGGCCCAATTCCCAACGAAATACACACATATGAGTGGTGCAAGAATACATTGCACATTTTAGTACAAGCCTATTCAACAGTTCTGCATTCATAAACCGAAGTGTAATATTAGGGAGGCTATTTAAGACTTGAGACCTCCAAATAAAAATTCTTAGCTTGGTAGTTGTGTCTGGGTTATTCACAAATTACAGGTCTGATTCACAAAGTTAAATTTACACTGTTGTGTAAGTTTACAATTTTTTGTTATTCGCAAATTGTGTTTAATTTTACTAATAGTTATTTTACAACTGTGGCTACTCTGCACATATAAAGAAAGGCCAGTCATCAATTTTTATATGCAGAGTCTAGCAGTCATAAATTTACTATTAGTAAAGTTAAATACGAACTTTGTAAAAACCAAAATAATTGTAAACTTACACAATAGTGTACGTTTACCTTTGTGATTCAGGCCCACAGAGTGTAATTTTACTATTAGTAACACTCGTAGTTTGTGAATATCAAAACAGTAGTACAGTTACTACAGCAAGTGTAAATTTCCCCTTTTGAATCAGGCCCAAAGTTTTAATGTCCTATTACTTACCGGTAATCTTCATTACTCCTGGACCCGTTATCCTTTTCCCATTCATTAAACAAGTGAGATCATCATATCTCACCTACAGAAACAAAGAACAAAGGAACGCATGCCTTACCCCACCCCCTCCCACCGGGCGTACATAAACATACTATTCTTAGCATTCCCTCTGAAGTACCAAGCCACAGATGAAGGCCGGCTAGTCTGGGAGGGAGGGGGGGAGGTAAGTAATAAATGTGAGGAAGACAACGGGACCAGGAGTAATGAAGATTACCTGTAAGTAATAGGACATCACACCCAGGTCGCTCCTGTCCTTGTCCCATTCATTAAATAACTGAGAATACCCCAGCAACAACCAGCATTCATCAAACAACAAACCACTAGGACACAAGTCATACAGTAACGCCCAGTGATTTATTGGAACAGACAAAACAAGAATTCAGAAGCACATAGCCTGCAGTACCCCCAAACCAAAATTAGCATCATCCCCCAGCACATTCAGGATGCGATAATGCCTCATAAAAGTATTAGCGGACGCCCAGGAAGCACCTCTTCAGATCTCAGACAGGCAAACCCCCACCCGAAACTCAGCTCAAGAGGCGGTCATCCCCCAGGTCGCCCGCCCCTACTCGCCCACCGGAGGAGGGGAACCTGAAAGGGAGTAGGCCAACATAATGACCTGCTGCAGCCAGTGATCAATGGAAGAAGAAGAATCCTTCCCCCATGTGAGGAAACCCCAAAAAATACAAACAGGGAGTCGGACTTCCGAAAAGGACGTGTGCGATCCAGATAGATCCGCAAAGCCTGCCAAACATCAAGCAAAAACCAAGGAAGGTCATCGCCAGACATCGGATCAGAGCACCAAGTAGGCACACCAACTCCTGAGACCGATGGAACTGAGAAGAAACATTGGGAACAAACGAGGAATGCAACAGAAGGAACACCCCATCTGCCAAAAAAGGTTCAAAAGCCACCAGAGCCCTCACCTCGACAAGGCCGCTGACTGAAGTAATGACCTCCGAAAAGTCACAAATTTGATGTCTACCTCCACCAAAGGCTCAAAGGGAGAAGACACCAAAGCAAGCAACACCACAGGGAAGTCCCAAAAAGGAAACAAAGGCTGAGACAAAAGATCCCAATGGGCCAACAGATAGAACCACAGAGGCCGAAGATGACACCATGCCCAAGCAACCATGAACTCTGCTGCAGCCATGAGATCCAGACGCCTCAACCCGAGATGGACCGGAAAGGAGCACCTCACCAGGAACTTTTAGAGCAAGGGAACCCAAGGTCACTGCCAAAGAGACTGGCAGGAATACTCGGGTCAGATTGGTGCGAAAGTGTGCCCGACGAACGTTAAGTCCTGTGAGGACTCCAGTTGACACTTGGGAAGGTACAGTAGTAACCCATGAACGCTCAAAGAAGAACACACCAACTCCTGATCTAGTAACAACTGATCCTGAGATGAAGCATGGATTAGAAAATCACCCAGGTACAGGTAGGCCCTGAAGATTGAACGACGCCACCAATGGCGCCACCACCTTGGCGTACACCCTCGGGCCAACCTCAGGCCAAAAGAGAGAGCCTGAAACTGATAATGACTGCCCGAAGGCAAAACCTCGGGAACCTGCGAGAGCGGCGGTGAACCGGGACATGAGAGTAGGCATCCTGAAGATCCAGGGTGCATAAAAAATTTCCCCGGAGAACCAAGGGAATCACTCGCTGAAGAGTCTCCATTTTAAAGGGCAGATGGACCACACACGTGTTGAGGGCTTTTAAGTCCAGCACCAAATGGAACCCTCCTGTCACTTTTGGCACAAGAGAAATGTGGGAGTAAAACCCCCTCATAATCTCCGGAAAGGCACCTCCTGAATCGCCCCCTTTGCCAAGAGAGAGTTGATCCCCAGAGACAGTTCGGACCGCTTGGCTGGCCAAGATGGCCAAGGAGTCAGACGGACCCCTGAATCTGGAGGAGGCTCCGAAAACATGATGAGATAGCCCAGGTGCACAATGTCCAGCAACCACACATTGGAAAATGACTGTACCCAGGCCAGGAGTAAAAACGGAAGCCGACCTCTGACCAACAATCCGGGAACAGCAGCCAGATAGTCAGGAACAACGTTCTGGAGGGGGGCTTGGTGTTTCTGTCCCGAGCTACCAGAAGAAAACCTCCCATGACCCCCAAAAAACTGAAGAGAGAGAGAGGCAGGACGAAAGAAGGTCTTAGGTTTAGAAGAGACAGCCGCAGCAGAGGACAGCTTAAAGGAGGAGGGTTGCTTCTTCTCCTTAAAAAGCCTATGCAACTTGCCCTCCAACTCCTCTCCAAACATCATTGTCCCCTGAAAAGGCAAGCCCAGGGAAGAAGACTTCTGAGTGGAAATAGTCTTCTAGTCCTTCAAAACCAGATTGTGGCAGACAGCCACACCAGCGCCCCAGAAAGGGCCGAAGCCCACAAAACATAGATGTACACATCAGAAAGGAATTCTACCCTCCGCTCAATATGCTCCAAAAGTCCAGAACAGTCAGATGTATCATCCAGCGATTGACACAGAGCCTTCATAGCCGAAATGAGTGGGTAGGCAGCATAAGCCCCATAAATTCCTGTCCGCAGAGCCAGATGGCAACCAGAATTTGATTAGATTTTTGTATTTGTAGAGCGCAGGCTGTCATTCCATAAGGAGCATTCTGGCGCTATGCGGAGGCAAGGATAAGGTAAAGCTGTGGAGACTCTATATCAGGGATAGGCAGAGTTAATCTGGAACTACAAAGATCCAGGTTTTCAGTGCCTTCCTGAAATGTGTCTCGGTTTTTAACATCCTCAGGTGCGTTTAGCAAAAGGTTCCAGGCCTTAGTTCCTAATGCGACTACTTGAAGTTGGGAGGTTTGAGGAGGTTTGCTGATGATGATCTCAAAGTTCTGGATGTGGTGTAAGGCGTGAACCTGGCTGAGAGATACATTGGGCCTAGGTTTTGTGTGGCTCTGAAAGTGATTAAGGGGCTCCTAAATAGGAATCTCTTGTGCAGTGGGAGCCAGTGTAGGGTTTTAAGTGCTGCGGATGCTGAGCACCTTCGTGGTAATTGAAGGAATAAACGTGCTGCAGCATGCTGTATCACCTGTACTCTTTTCAGTGTTTGTTTGTTGGCTCCTGCTAGGAGACTATTGCAATAATCAAGGTGCGATAGAATCAGAGTTACAGCTACTGTTTTCCTGGCAATTAGGGGAATGAAGTCAAAGAATTTTCTCAATGACTTTATGACGCTGAAGCCGGTCCCTGCCACAGTCAGTGCGTGAGTTCAAAAGGAGAGATCATTGTCGAACTGTACTCCTAGGTTTTTTGCTACTTTAACAGTGAGGGGTGGTGGCGTCGTACCCTCAGGCCACCAAGCATTGGGCTGGAAGGGATTGTCTATTCCCATTAATAAGATCTCAGTTATGTCAGTGTTACAACTGAATTGGTTGTTCCTAATCCCGTGAATGACCTCGGCTAGGCAGAGTTTAAAATTGAGTTGTGCATCAGTAGAATCTTTGTCCAAGGATAGGATTAGTTGTATGTCGTCTGCGTAGGACATTACTTCTATCCCAAATGAAGTAGTCAGGGAAAATAGTGGGGGCATATATATATTGAACAACAGTGGGCTGAGGGATGAACCATGTGATACTCTGGTTTTAATGGGGCGTTCGGTGGAGAGGAACGTTCCGAGGGACACTGCTTGCCTGCAATTCGTGAGGAAGGACTCAATCCATGAAAAAGCGGTGTTGGAGATGCCAATGGATTTGAGGCGTGCAAAGAGAATACTATGTGAGATGGTATCAAAAGCGGCGGACAGGTTGAGCAAAATCAGAACTGCCTTCCTGCCTTTCTCCACTATGATTTTGAGAGTATCAGATATTTCCAGGAGGGCAGATTCTGTGGAGTGCTAGGGACGGAAGCTGGACTGCCAGGGGTGAAGGACCATGGTAGTTTGTGGAAATTCTGTTAGTTCTTTGTGGACTAATCTTTCCGTAATTTTCCCATTATAGGAAGAAGCGATATTGGGCGGAGATTGGAGAGATTATATGAGTCCATTTTTTTCCCAGTGGTTTTAGTATGGCAAGTTTCCATTTGTCAGGGACTATGCCAGAGCTTAGTGAGGAATTGACTGTTTGGTTGACTACTGGGTCAATAACATCCATAATTTGCTGTAGTATCATTGGGGGACAGGCACCCAGTGGAGAGCCTGATTTACAGGCGGCGATTGCGGCTTGAGAATGCCCTAGTGATGCTGACTTAAAGGTTTGGAGTGAATGGCTAGTGCCGGCTGGGTTAGTCTCCGGGATAGCGAACAGGCTATATCCGTGAGCCGTTGGAAATTCCTTTTGGCTATTGAGTAGTTTTCCCTCAAAGAAGAGCGAGATCTGGTTGCATAAGCTCTGGGAGGGCGGGATTTCTTTCTGTAGTGCCTTGGGATCGGTGAAGGATTTTATGATAGAGAAAATTGTTTTTGGATCTTGTTTTGCCTCAAGAACATTTTGGGAATAAAATGGTTTTTTTTGCTAATTTGATTTGTGAGTGATATTGTTTCCTGCCCATTTTAAAGGCTTTTTGCTCTGTTACCTTGTATGCTCTTCACCACTTATGTTCCTGTTGTTTGCATTGGAGATGTAGCTGAGCTAGGTCGGGTATAAAACAGGGGGCTTTAAGAGTTTTAGGTTTTATTTTCTTATTGTGTAATTCTAGTGGGATTAGTTCTTCTCTTATGGTAGTCATCTAGGTATGGAAGAGTCATGAGTCTTCTGGCGTTTTACCAGTTAGGACAGGGACTCGAGCCTTGGCGGTGGTGGCCAGTTTAGGATTGCTGGCTAATTGCGCCCACTTACGTCTTCGTTGTGCGGGAGTGACTTGTTTGCCCGGACAGTTAGTGGTAGGACTCTTAATAACAAAGGGTATAAATTCATGGTCTGACCATATCTGTGGGCTAGGGGTGTCCACAGATTTATTTATTTGTGTGTTTTATATAGCGCGCAGCTACCCCAACGGGGTGTCCTGGCGCTCATGCTCAGAATACTAGGTCTTGTCCCTTTAGTAGAAGAGAAATGCTTTCAGCGCTTTGCGGAACGGTAATTCCTCCTGGATCTGACGGAAAAAGATGGGAAGTTTATTCCACTGAGAGGAGGCGCACACTTGAAAAGTTCTTCCCCCAGAGTGAGCTTTTTTAAATCTGGGGGTGGTCAGCTGAAATTTAGAGTTGGATCGAAGGGTTCTGGCATTGCTATAGGGACGGAGACAGGATGAAAGATAAGCCGATCCGTGTCCTTTTATTGCCTGATGAGCCAGATTCAAAGCTTTGAACTCTGCCCTTTTATGGACTGGCAGCCAATGCAGTCTCCGCCGATGAGGCGATATATGCTCTCGGAGGAAGATGCCACAGACTAGCCGAACCGCAGCATTTTGAACTATTTGTAGTCTGTTGCACAGACCAGAAGCAAGTCCGAGATAGAGACTGTTGGCATAGTCCAGGTGTGAAGTGATTAATGCCTGGACAATTGTTTTCCTGGTATTGCTGGGAAGATAATTGATGAATTTTTTAATCATCCTGATTTTGGAAAAGCAGGCAGCGGAAACTGCATGAACTAGGCTGTGGAAAGAGAGACTGGTGTCCCATCTGACCCCAAGGTTTCTTACTGATTCCTTGGGTGGGGGGGGCCACGCTCAGATCAACTGGCCACCAGAGGCTCGAGTCCAAAGGGGAAGGTTGATGGAAGAAGAGAACCTCAGTTTTTCCTGCGTTCAATCTCAGGAAGTGGTTATCTATCCAGCAAGCTATGTCACGGAGACAGTCTTTCAAAGAGTCGAAAGTGGTCAGGGTGGGATCATCGTATGAGAACAAAAGCTGTATGTCGTTAGCATAAGAAGTCACCTTTATTCCTGTCTGGGAAATTAACTCAGCCAGGGGGGAAAAATAAACATTGAAAAGAAGAGGACTCAATGAAGAGCCTTGGGGAACACCCCATTTGAGCGGGCGGCTTGTCGAGGTGTAAGGTGGCGTGAACACTGCTTGTGTACGATTGTACAAAAAGGAAGAAATCCAGTTAAGAGCCCTACCCTGGATGCCTATTGACCGAAGACGGTCCAACAGGACAGGGTGAGAGACGGTGTTGAATGCTGCGAAAAGATCCAGCAACACCAACACTGCCCTTGAACCCCTGTCCAGTGTCCAACGTACAGAATCGGCCATCTCTATCAGGGCCGACTCGGTGCTGTAACCGGATCGAAATCCGTGTTGGGAGTCATGAAATAATCCGTGAGTTTCTATAAATCCGGCAAGTTGCTGATGCGCCAGTTTTTCAAGAATCTTGGCCGGGGCAGGGAGTAAGGAAATGGGCCTGTAATTAGCCGGATTGTCAGGGTGGGCGCTGGCCTTTTTCAAAATGGGAAACCAGTCGGGCGTGTTTCCAAGATTCCGGGTATACGCCCGTACTGAGGGAATCATTCCAGATGCTATTAAGAATGGGATTAAGGAGTGGTGCAAGAGCTTTATATTGCTTGGCCGGCCAGGGGTCACAAGGAGATCCTGACTTGCACTTAAGGAGCTCTAAAAGAGAACGATCTTCAGAGATCTCCTCAAATTCTGAGAAGATTGGAGCTAGGGCTTGTTGGTCAAGTGCTTTATCCCCATTTGCGTGGCTATCAATAATGGGGAAAGAATCATATATAGATGCTATTTTCTCCTCAAAGTAATAGGAGAGTCGAGTGCAGAGAGATTGCGACACTGGGGATTGGCGATTAAGGGCCTGAGGGTCAGTGAAAGTTTTGAGTGCGTTAAAAATCTCCCTAGCGGAGCCTTGCACCTTATTAATCTTCTCCCCAAGGTAGCAACGTTTGTGGTTTATAATCTTTTTCCGATAGTCTTTGAGGCGGCTCTGTATTTAGATTTACTATCCGCCGAGTAAGAATGTCTCCAGCTGCGTTCCAAAAGTTTACAGGCAGATTTAAATTTAAGAAGTTCACAGATAGCAAGGAGAAGTTGAGCAGACGCCATCCAATGGGTGGCCTGCTCCATGTGTCGTGGCATATACTAGTTGGTGTAGCTTCTGGCTAATTACTGCATTCCACGTGCAAATTAAAGTCTCCTAGGAGGGTAAAATTGCCATATCTTAATAATAGATGGCTTAAGGTTTCTCCTAGCAAGTCTTGTAAGGCGGTACTGTGGCCGGGTGGGCGGTAGACCAAGGCTCCTGAGAAGGCAAGGGAGGCATTTATTGTAAGGCTGAAGCCAAGGCTTTCTGCTCCCTTAAGTGTGTCCAGTTCAAAGTTTGTGAGGTGTAAAATGTCACATGAAATAACGGCCAGTCCCCCTCCTCTGGAGTCTCTTCTGTCTTTGCTACTGATAGTGTAGTTGGGCGGAAGTGCTGCTGCAACGTCAGGATTGCACCAGTCCTTAAGCCAAGTTTCCGTGATGAAGGGCAGGTCAAGTTTTTGTTCTGTAATTAGTTCCTTAATGTACTGGGTGTGCTTGCATAGTGAGCGGGCATTGATTAGCCCACCTTTCAATTGTGCCATGTTTGAGGTTGTGGCTATCTAACCCTTGGTGTGAATGCTTGTATCTAAGAGGGTGAGCTCTAGTCTACATTTGTGGCAGGTAAGAGTCCCCCTTAAAATTGGACCACAGCTAAAAACAGAGACAGGTAAAAGAACTTAAAATGTTTTAAAAATGGGCACCTAGTGAGGAGCTTCTCTCACCTCACACTCCTCTGCGCGTCCGGCCCAGCGTCTGTTTAAGTAGCTGGCCGGGCACAAAATTGTCCCGTAGTTTAGAATTCCTACCGGAAGTCAGGCAGGTCATGCAGGGGGTGTGTCCGCTTCCCTCTGCTCAATCGGCAAATGCCGTGGCGGACCGAGAGAGCGGAGACAGAGGATATCTTGGTTTGAGGCTTTGTGAGGCTTCGTGGAATAAGCCAAGGACCCGGTGAGTCGAGATATGTAACAATATAAAACGCTGGCACAAGGTTTAAAGGTAATAAGAGTCTTTACATCCGACCCTACATTGAAAGTGGACCATCACTAAAAACAGAGACAGGTAAAAGAAATTTAAACGTTTAAAAAATGGGCACCTAGTGAGGAGCTTCTCTCACCTCACACTCCGCTGGGCGTTCGGCCCAGTATGTGTTTAAGGAGCTGGCCGGGAGCGAAATTGTCCCGTAGTTTAGACTTCCTACTGGAAGTCAGGCAGGGGGTGTGTCCGCTTCCCTCTGCCCAATCGGAAAATGCTGTGGTGGACCACGGAAGCGGCAACAGAGGGTATCTTGCTTTGAGGCTTTGTGGAATCAGAATAGACCTTCCTAAGGGAAGCATCCACCTTCTTATCCAGAGGTTCCCTTATCACCACATCCTCAGCCAGAGAAGTCCGACCCACTAGAC